>NC_090932.1:481672638-482029927 GCF_040938575.1 Ambystoma mexicanum | reverse complement strand
GTCTACCTCTTGTTTCCCCCACCCCCTGCTCATGCCCCGTGTCTCCCTCATGTAGCCCCCACCCCCCGCCCCGTGTCTACCTCTTGTCCCCCCACCCCCTGCTCATGCCCCGTGTTTCCCTCACTTTCCCCCACCACCTGCTCATGCCCCGTGTCTTCCTCACATTCCCCCACCCCCCACTCATGCCCGTGACTACCTCTTGTTCGCCCCACCCCCTCTCATGCCCCGTGTCTCCCTCCTGTTCCCCCACCCCCGCTCATGCCCCATGTCTTTCTCATGTTCTCCCCACCCCCCGCTCATGCCCCGTGTCTCCCTCATGTTCCCCCACCCCCCGCTCATGCCCGATGTCTTCCTCACGTTGCCCCCACCCCCCGCTCATGCCCCATGTCGCCCACACGTTCTCCCCACCCCCTGCTCATGCCCTGTGTCTTCCTCCTGTTCCCCCCCACCCCGTGTCTTCCTTCTGTTGCCCCCACCCCCCACTCATGCCCTGTGCCTCCCTCCTGTTCCCCCCACCCCCTGCCCATGCCCCCCGTCTTCCTCACATTCCCCCCACCCGCTCATGCCCCGTGTCTTCCTCACATTCCCCCACCCCCGCTCATGCCCCGTGGCCCCTCACGTTCCCCCCACCCCCCGCTCTTGCCCCTTGTCTTACTCCTGTTCTCCCCCACCCCCTGCTCATGCCAAATGTCTCCTCTTGTTCCCCCACCCCCTGCTCATGCCCCGTGTCTACCTCTTGTTCCCCCCGCCCCCCGCTCATGCCCCGTGTCTTCCTCACATTCCCCCCACCCCCCACTCATGCCCGTGACTAACTCTTGTTCCCCTCACCCCCCGCTCATGCCCCGTGTCTTCCTCCTGTTCCCCCCACCCCTCGCTCACGCCCCGTGTCTTCCTTCTTTCTCCCCCACCCCCCGCTCATGCCCCGTGTCTCCCTCCTGTTCCCCACCCCCTGCTCATGCCCCATGTCTTTCTCATGTTCCCCCCACCCTCAGCTCATGCCCGTGTCTTCCTCCCATTCGCCCCACCCCCGCTCATGCCCCGTGTCTACCTCTTGTTCCCCCCGCCCCCCGCTCATGCCCCGTGTCTTCCTCACATTCCCCCCACCCCCCACTCATGCCCGTGACTAACTCTTGTTCCCCTCACCCCCCGCTCATGCCCCGTGTCTTCCTCCTGTTCCCCCCACCCCTCGCTCACGCCCCGTGTCTTCCTTCTTTCTCCCCCACCCCCCGCTCATGCCCCGTGTCTCCCTCCTGTTCCCCCACCCCCTGCTCATGCCCCATGTCTTTCTCATGTTCCCCCCACCCTCAGCTCATGCCCGTGTCTTCCTCCCATTCGCCCCACCCCCGCTCATGCCCCGTGTCTCCCTCATGTTCCCCCCACACCCCACTCATGCCCCGTGTCTCCCTCACGTTCACCCCACCCCCTGCTCATGCCCCGTGTCTTCCTCACGTTCCCCCCACCCCCTGCTCATGCCCCGTGTCTCCCTCACGTTCCCCTCACCCTCGCTCATGCCCCATATCTTCCTCACGTTCCCCCCAACCCCCTGCTCATGCCCCGTGTCTACCTCTTGGTCCCCCCACCCCCTGCTCATGCCCCGTGTCTACCTCTTGTTCCCCCACCCCCCGCTCCTGTCTGTGTCTACCTCTTGTTCCCCCACCCCTGCTCATGCCCATGTCTCCCTCACGTTCCCCCACCACCCACTCATGCCCCGTGTCTTCCTCACATTCCTCCCACCCCCGCTCATGCCCTGCGTCTACCTCTTGTTCCCCCCACCCCCGCTCCTGCCCCGTGTCTTCCTCCTGTTCCCCCACCCCGATCATGCCCCATGTCTTCCTTCTGTTGCCCCCACCCCCCACTCATGCCCGTGTCTCCCTCCTGTACCCCCAACCCCCCGCTCATGCCCTGTGTCTTCCTCACGTTCCCCCCACCCCCCGCTCATGCCCCGTGTCTTCCTCATGTTCCCCTCACCCCCGCTCATGCCCCGTGTCCCCCTCATGTTCCCCCCACCCCCCGCTCATGCCCCATGTCTTCCTCCCGTTCTCCCCCATCCCTCGCTCATGCTCTGTGTCTACCTCTTGTTCCCCCAACCCCTGCTCATGCCCTGTGTCTACCTTTTGTTCCCCCCACCCCCCTCTCTTGCCCCGTGTCCCCCTCACGTTCCCCACCCCCTGCTCATGCCCCGTGTCTTCCTCCCATTCTCTCCCACACCCCGCTCATGCCCCGTGTCTACCTCTTGTTCCCCCCACACCCTGCTCATGCCCTGTGTCTAACTCTTTTTCCCCCCATCCCCCGCTCATGCCCAGTGTCTTCCTCCCATTCACCCCCACCCCCTGCTTATGCCCCGTGTCTTCCTCCTGTTCCCTCCACCCCCCGCTCATGCCCCGTGTCTACCTCTAGTTCCCCCACCCCCTGCTCATGCCCCGTGTCTCCCTCCCGTACCCCCCACCCCCGCTCATGCCCCGTGTCTACCTCTTGTTCCCCCCACCCCCTGCTCATGCCCCGTGTCTCCCTCATGTACCCCCCACCCCCCGCCCCGTGTCTACCTCTTGTCCCCCCTACCCCCCGCTCATGCCCCGTGTCTACATCTTGTTCCACCCGCCCCCGGCTCATGCCCCATGTCTCCCTCACGTTCCCCCACCACCTGCCCATGCCCCGTGTCTTCCTCACATTCCCCCACCCCCCACTCATGCCCGTGACTACCTCTTGTTCGCCCCACACCCGCTCATGCCCCGTGTCTTCCTCCTGTTCCCCCACCCCCCGCTCACGCCCCGTGTCTTCCTTCTTTTGCCCCCACCCCCGCTCATGCCCTCATGCCCCATGTCTCCCTCCTGTTCCCCCACCCCCGCTCATGCCCCATGTCTTTCTCATGTTCCCCCTACCCTCAGCTCATGCCCCGTGTCTTCCTCCCGTTCTCCCCACCCCCCGCTCATGCCCCGTGTCTCCCTCATGTTCCCTCCACCCCCCGCTCATGCCCCGTGTCTCCCTCATGTTCCCCCACCCCCCGCTCATGCCCCGTGTCTTCCTCACATTCCTCCCACCCCCGCTCATGCCCCATGTCGCCCACACGTTCCTCCCACCCCCGGCTCATGCCCCGTGTCTTCCTCACGTTCTCCCCACCCACTGCTCATGCCCTGTGTCTTCCTCCTGTTCCCCCCACCCCCGTGTCTTCCTTCTGTTGCCCCCACCCCCCACTCATGCCCTGTGCCTCCCTCCTGTTCCCCCCACCCCCAGCTCATGCCCCGCGTCTTCCTCACATTCCCCCCACCCGCTCATGCCCCGTGTCTTCCTCACATTCCCCCACCCCCGCTCATGCCCCGTGGCCCCTCCTGTTCCCCCCACCCCCTGCTCATGCCCCGCGTCTTCCTCACATTCCCACCCCCCGCTCATGCCCCATGTCTTCCTCCCGTTCTCCCCCATCCCCCTCTCATGCCCCGTGTCTACCTCTTGTTCCCCCCAACCCCTGCTCATGCCCTGTGTCTACCTCTTGTTCCCCCCACCCCCTCTCATGCCCCGTTTCCCCCTCAGGTTCCCCACCCCCTGCTCATGCCCCGTGTCTTCCTCCCGTACTCCCCCACTCCCCGCTCATGCCCCGTGTCTACCTCTTGTTCCCCCCACACCCTGCTCATGCCCTGTGTCTACCTCTTGTTCCCCCCATCCCCCGCTCATGCCCCGTGTCTTCCTCCCATTCACCCCCACCCCCGGCTTATGCCCCGTGTCTTCCTCCTGTTCCCTCCACCGCTCATGCCCCGTGTCTACCTCTAGTTCCCCCATCCCCTGCTCATGCCCCCTGTCTCCCTCCTGTACCCCCCACCCCCGCTCATGCCCCGTGTCTACCTCTTGTCCCCCCACCCCCTGCTCATGCCCCGTGTCTCCCTCATGTACCCCCCGCCCCGTGTCTCCCTCTTGTCCCCCCGACCCCCCGCTCATGCCCCGTGTCTACCTCTTGTTCCCCCCGCCCCCTGCTCATGCCCCGTGTCTCCCTCACCTTCCCCCACCACCTGCTCATGCCCCGTGTCTTCCTCACATTCCCCCACCCCCCACTCATGCCCGTGACTACCTCTTGTTTGCCCCACCCCCGCTCATGCCCCGTGTCTTCCTCCTGTTCCCCCACCCCCGCTCATGACCCGTGGCCCCTCACGTTCCCCCCACCCCCCGCTCATGCCACTTGTCTTACTCCTGTTCTCCCCCACCCCCGCTTATGCCCCATGTCTACCTCTTGTTCCCCCACCCCCTGCTCATGCCCCGTGTCTACCTCTTGTTCCCCCCGCCCCCCGCTCATGCCCTGTATCTCCCTCACGTTCCAACACCACCTGCTTATGCCCCGTGTCTTCCTCACATTACCCCCACCCCCCCCACTCATGCCCGTGACTAACTCTTGTTCCCCTCACCCCCCGCTCATGCCCCGTGTCTTCCTCCTGTTCCCCCCACCCCCCGCTCACGCCCCTTGTCTTCCTTCTTTCTCCCCCACCCCCCACTCATGCCCCGTGTCTCCCTCCTGTTCCCCCACCCCCTGCTCATGCCCCATGTCTTTCTCATGTTCCCCCCACCCCCAGCTCATGCCCGTGTCTTCCTCCCATTCTCCCCACTCCCGCTCATGCCCTGTGTCTCCCTCATGTTCCCCCCACCCCCCACTCATGCCCCGTGTCTCCCTCACGTTCCCCCACCCCTCGCTCATGCCCCGTGTCTTCATCACGTTCCCCCATCCCCATGCTCATGCCCTGTGTCTTCCTCCTGTTCCCCCACCCCCCATGTCTTCCTTCTGTTGCCCCCAACCCCCACTCATGCCCCGCTCTTCCTCACATTCCCCCCACCCCCTGCTCATGCTACGCGTCTTCCTCACGTTCCCCCCACCCCCCGCTCATGCCCCGTGTCTTCCTCACATTACTCCCACCCCCGCTCATGCCCTGTGGCCCCTCATGTTCACCCCACCCGCTGCTCATGCCCCGTGTCTTCTTTCTATTCTCCCCCACCCCCCGCTCATGCCCCGTGTCTACCTCTTGTTCCCCCACCCCCTGCTCATGCCCTGTGTATACCTCTTGTTCCCCCCAACCTGCTCATGCCCCGTGTCTCCCTCACATTCCCCCCACCCCCCACTCATGCCCCGTGTCTCCCTCATGTTCCCCCCAAACCCGCTCATGCCCTTTGTCTTCTTCCTGTTCCCCCTACCCCCATGTCTCCCTCCTGTTCCCCCCACCCCCCGCTCATGCCATGTGTCTTCCTCACGTTCCCCCCACCCCCCGCTCCTACCCCGTGTCTTCCTCATGTTCCCCTCACCCCCGCTCATGCCCCGTGTCCCACTCATGTTCCCCCCAACCCCTGCTCATGCCCCATGTCTTCCTCCCGTTCTCCCCATCCCCCGCTCATGCCCTGTGTCTACCTCTTGTTCCCCCAACCCCTGCTCATGCCCTGTGTTCACCTCTTGTTCCCCCCACCCCCCTCTCATGCCCCGTGTCCCCCTCACGTTCCCAACCCCCTGCCCATGCCCCGTGTCTTCCTCCTGTTCTCCCCCACCCCCCGCTCATGCCCCATGTCTACCTCTTGTTCCCCCCACACCCTGCTCATGCCCTGTGTCTACCTCTTGTTCCCCCCATCGCCTGCTCATGCCCCGTGTCTTCCTCCCATTCTCCTCCACCCCCGGCTTATGCCCCATGTCTTCCTCCTGTTCCCTCCACCCTCCGCTCATGCCCCGTGTCTACCTCTAGTTCCCCCATCCCCTGCTCATGCCCCGTGTCTCCCTCCTGTAGCCCCCACCCCTGCTCATGCCCCGTGTCTACCTCTTGTTCCCCCCACCCCCTGCTCATGCCCCGTGTCTCCCTCATGTACCACCCACCCCCCGCCCCGTGTCTACCTCTTGTCCCCATCCCCCGCTCATGCCCCATGTCTACCTCTTGTTCCCGCCGCCCCCTGCTCATGCCCCGTGTCTCCCTCACGTTCCCCCACTACCTGCTCATGCCCCGTGTCTTCCTCACATTCCCCCACCCCCCACTCATGCCCCTGACTACCTCTTGTTCGCCCTACCCCCGCTCATGCCCCGTGTCTTCCTCCTATTCCCCCAACCCCCGCTCACGGCCTGTGTCTTCCTTCTTTTGCCCCCACCCCCCGCTCATGCCCCATGTCTCCCTCCTGTTCCCCCACCACCCGCTCATGGCCCATGTCTTTCTCATGTTCTCCCTACCCTCAGCTCAGGCCCCGTGTCTTCCTCCCGTTCTCCCCACCCCCCGCTCATGCCCCGTGTCTCCTTCATGTTCCCCCACCCCCCGCTCATGCCCCGTGTCTCCCTCATGTTCCCCCACCCCCCGCTCATGCCCCGTGTCTTCCTCACGTTCCCCCCACCCCCCGCTCATGCCCCATGTCGCCCACACGTTCTCCCCACCCCAAGCTAATGCCCCGTGTCTTCCTCACGTTCTCCCCACCCCCTGCTCATGCCCTGTGTCTTCCTCCTGTTCCCCCCACCCCCCATGTCTTCCTACTGTTGCCCCCACCCCCCACTCATGCCCTGTGCCTCCCTCCTGTTCCCCCTACCCCCTGCTAATGCCCCGCGTCTTCCTCACATTCCCCCCACCCGCACATGCCCCGTGTCTTCCTCACATTACCCCACCCCCGCTCATGCTCCGTGGCCCCTCACGTTCCCCCCACCCCCCGCTCATGCCCCTTGTCTTACTCCTGTTCTCCCCCACCCCCCGCTCATGCCCCGTGTCTACCTCTTGTTCCCCCACCCCCTGCTCATGCCCCGTGTCTACCTCTTTTTCCCCCCGCCCCCCGCTCATGCCCCGTGTCTCCCTCACGTTCCCCCACCACCTGCTCATGCCCCGTGTCTTCCTCACATTCCCCCCACCCCCCACTCATGCCCGTGACTAACTCTTGTTCCCCTCACCCCCCGCTCATGCCCCGTGTCTTCCTCCTGTTCCCCCACCCTCCGCTCACGCCCCGTGTCTTCCTTCTTTCTCCCCCACCCCCGCTCATGCCCCGTGTCTCCCTCCTGTTCCCCCACCCCCTGCTCATGCCCCATGTCTTTCTCATGTTCCCCCCACCCCCAGCTCATGCCCGTGTCTTCCTCCCATTCTCCCCACCCCCGCTCATGCCCCGTGTCTCCCTCATGTTCCCCCCACCCCCCACTCATGCCCCGTATCTCCCTCACGTTCCCCCACCCCCCGCTCATGCCCCGTGTCTTTCTCACGTTCCCCCCACCCCCTGCTCATGCCCCGTGTCTCCCTCACGTTCCCCCCACCCTCGCTCATGCCCCATATCTTCCTCACGTTCCCCCCAACCCCCTGCTCATGCCCCGTGTCTACCTCTTGGTCCCCCCACCCCCTGCTCATGCGCCGTGTCTACCTCTTGTTCCCCCACCCCCCGCTCATGTCTGTGTCTACCTCTTGTTCCCCCACCCCTGCTCATGCCCATGTCTCCCTCACGTTCCCCCACCACCCACTCATGCCCCGTGTCTTCCTCACATTCCCCCCACCCCCGCTCATGCCCTGCGTCTACCTCTTGTTCCCCCCACCCCCGCTCTTGCCCCGTGTCTTCCTCCTGTTCCCCCACCCCCGATCATGCCCCATGTCTTCCTTCTGTTGCTCCCACCCCCCGCTCATGCCCCGTGTCTCCCTCCTGTTCTTCCATCCCCCACTCATGCCCCATGTCTTCCTCACGTTCCCCCCACCCCCAGCTCATGCCCCGTGTCTTCCTCCCGTTCTCCCCCACACCCGCTCATGCCCCATGTCTCCCTCCTGTCCCCCACATCCCGCTCATGCCCCGTGTCTCCCTCCCATTCCCCCACCCCCGCTCATGCCCCGTGTCTTCCTCACATTCCCCCACCCCCGCTCATGCCCCGTGTCTCCCTCACATTCCCCCCACCCCCCACTCATGCCCCCTGTCTTCCTCACGTTCCCCCCAAACCCGCTCATGCCCTTTGTCTTCTTCCTGTTCCTCCTACCCCATGTCTTCCTTCTGTTGCCCCCACCCCCCACTCATGCCCGTGTCTCCCTCCTGTACCCCCAACCCCCCCGCTCATGCCATGTGTCTTCCTCACGTTCACCCCACCCCCCGCTCATGCCCCGTGTCTTCCTGATGTTCACATCACCCCCGCTCATGCCCTGTGTCCCCCTCATGTTCCCCCCACCCCCCGCTCATACCCCATGTCTTCCTCCCGTTCCCCCCCCATCCCCGGCTCATGCCCCGTGTCTACCTCTTGTTCCCCCAACCCCTGCTCATGCCCTGTGTCTACCTTTTGTTCCCCCCACCCCCTCTCATGCCCCGTGTCCCCCTCACGTTCCCCACCCCCTGCTCATGCCCCGTGTCTTCCTCCCGTTCTCTCCCACCCCCCGCTCATGCCCCGTGTCTACCTCTTGTTCCCCCCACACCCTGCTCATGCCCTGTGTCTAACTCTTTTTCCCCCATCCCCCGCTCATGCCCAGTTTCTTCCTCCCATTCACCCCCACCCCCGGCTTATGCCCCGTGTCTTCCTCCTGTTCCCTCCACCCCCCGCTCATGCCCCGTGTCTACCTCTAGTTCCCCCACCCCCTGCTCATGCCCCGTGTCTCCCTCCTGTACCCCCCACCCCCGCTCATGCCCCGTGTCTACCTCTTGTTCCCCCCACCCCCTGCTCATGCCCCGTGTCTCCCTCATGTACCCCCCACCCCCCGGCCCGTGTCTACCTCTTGTCCCCCCGACCCCCGCTCATGCCCCGTGTCTACCTCTTGTTCCCCCCGCCTCTGCTCATTCCCCATGTCTCCCTCACGTTCCCCCACCACCTGCCCATGCCCCGTGTCTTCCTCACATTCCCCCACCCCCCACTCATGCCCGTGACTACCTCTTGTTCGCCCCACCCCCGCTCATGCCCCGTGTCTTCCTCCTGTTCCCCCACCCCCCGCTCACGCCCCGTGTCTTCGTTCTTTTGCCCCCACCCCCGCTCATGCCCCATGTCTCCCTCCTGTTCCCCCACCCCCCGCTCATGCCCCATGTCTTTCTCATGTTCCCCCTACCCTCAGCTCATGCCCCGTGTCTTCCTCCCGTTCTCCCCACCCCCCGCTCATGCCCCGTGTCTACCTCATGTTCCACCCACCCCCCGCTCATGCCCCGTGCCTCCCTCATGTTTCCCCACCCCCGCTCATGCCCCGTGTCTTCCTCACGTTCCCCCCACCCCCGGCTCATGCCCCATGTCGCCCACACGTTCTCCCCACCCCCGGCTCATGCCCCGTGTCTTCCTCACGTTCTCCCCACCCCCTGCTCATGCCCTGTGTCTTCCTCCTGTTCCCCCCACCCCCCATGTCTTCCTTCTGTTGCCCCCACCCCCCACTCATGCCCTGTGCCTCCCTCCTGTTCCCCCCACCCCCTGCTAATGCCCCGCGTCTTCCTCACATTCCCCCCACCCGCACATGCCCCGTGTCTTCCTCACATTACCCCACCCCCGCTCATGCTCCGTGGCCCCTCACGTTCCCCCCACCCCCCGCTCATGCCCCTTGTCTTACTCCTGTTCTCCCCCACCCCCCGCTCATGCCCCGTGTCTACCTCTTGTTCCCCCACCCCCTGCTCAGGCCCCGTGTCTACCTCTTGTTCCCCCCACCCCCCGCTCATGCCCCGTGTCTCCCTCACGTTCCCCCACCACCTGCTCATGCCCCGTGTCTTCCTCACATTCCCCCCACCCCCCACTCATGCCCGTGTCTAACTCTTGTTCCCCTCACCCCCCGCTCATGCCCCGTGTCTTCCTCCTGTTCCCCCCACCCCCCGCTCACGCCCCGTGTCTTCCTTCTTTCTCCCCCACCCCCCGCTCATGCCCCGTGTCTCCCTCCTGTTCCCCCACCCCCTGCTCATGCCCCATGTCTTTCTCATGTTCCCCCCACCCCCAGCTCATGCCCGTGTCTTCCTCCCATTCTCCCCACCCCCGCTCATGCCCCGTGTCTCCCTCATGTTCCCCCCACCCCCCACTCATGCCCCGTGTCTCCCTCACGTTCCTCCACCCCCCGCTCATGCCCGTGTCTTCCTCACGTTCCCCCACCCCCTGCTCATGCCCCGTGTCTCCCTCACGTTCCCCCCACCCTCGCTCATGCCCCATATCTTCCTCACGTTCCCCCCAACCCCCTGCTCATGCCCCGTGTCTACCTCTTGGTCCCCCCACCCCCTGCTCATGCCCCGTGTCTACCTCTTGTTCCCCCACCCCCCGCTCATGTCTGTGTCTACCTCTTGTTCCCCCACCCCTGCTCATGCCCATGTCTCCCTCACGTTCCCCCACCACCCACTCATGCCCCGTGTCTTCCTCACATTCCCCCCACCCCCCGCTCATGCCCTGCGTCTACCTCTTGTTCCCCCCACCCCCGCTCATGCCCCGTGTCTTCCTCCTGTTTCCCCACCCCCGATCATGCCCCATGTCTTCCTTCTGTTGCTCCCACCCCCCGCTCATGCCCCGTGTCTCCCTCCTCTTCTTCCATCCCCCACTCATGCCCCATGTCTTCCTCACGTTCCCCCCACCCCCAGCTCATGCCCCGTGTCTTCCTCCCGTTCTCCCCCACACCCGCTCATGCCCCATGTCTCCCTCCTGTCCCCCACATCCCGCTCATGCCCCGTGTCTCCCTCCCATTCCCCCACCCCCGCTCATGCCCCGTGTCTTCCTCACATTCCCCCACCCCCGCTCATGCCCCGTGTCTCCCTCACATTCCCCCCACCCCCCACTCATGCCCCGTGTCTTCCTCACGTTCCCCCCAAACCCGCTCATGCCCTTTGTCTTCTTCCTGTTCCTCCTACCCCCATGTCTTCCTTCTGTTGCCCCCACCCCCCACTCATGCCCGTGTCTCCCTCCTGTACCCCCAACCCCCCGCTCATGCCATGTGTCTTTCTCACGTTCACCCCACCCCCCGCTCATGCCCCGTGTCCCCCTCATGTTCCCCCCACCCCCCTCTCATGCCCCATGTCTTCCTCCCGTTCTCCCCCATCCCCCGCTCATGCCCCGTGTCTACCTCTTGTTCCCCCAACCCCTGCTCATGCCCTGTGTCTACCTTTTGTTCCCCCCACCCCCCTCTCATGCCCCGTGTCCCCCTCACATTCCCCACCCCCTGCTCATGCCCCGTGTCTTCCTCCCGTTCTCTCCCACCCCCCGCTCATGCCCCGTGTCTACCTCTTGTTCCCCCCACACCCTGCTCATGCCCTGTGTCTAACTCTTTTTCCCCCCATACCCCGCTCGTGCCCAGTGTCTTCCTCCCATTCACCCCCACCCCCGGCTTATGCCCCGTGTCTTCCTCCTGTTCCCTCCACCCCCCGCTCATGCCCCGTGTCTACCTCTAGTTCCCCCACCCCCTGCTCATGCCCCGTGTCTCCCTCCTGTACCCCCCACCCCCGCTCATGCCCGTGTCTACCTCTTGTTCCCCCCACCCCCTGCTCATGCCCCGTGTCTCCCTCATGTACCCCCCACTCCCCGCCCCGTGTCTACCTCTTGTCCCCCCCACCCCCTGCTCATGCCCCGTGTCTACCTCTTGTTCCCCCCGCCCCCTGCTCATTCCCCATGTCTCCCTCACGTTCCCCCACCACCTGCCCATGCCCCGTGTCTTCCTCACATTCCCCCACCCCCCACTCATGCCCGTGACTACCTCTTGTTCGCCCCACCCCCGCTCATGCCCCGTGTCTTCCTCCTGTTCCCCCACCCCCCGCTCACGCCCGGTGTCTTCCTTCTTTTGCCCCCACCCCCGCTCATGCCCCATGTCTCCCTCCTGTTCCCCCACCCCCCGCTCATGCCCCATGTCTTTCTCATGTTCCCCCTACCCTCAGCTCATGCCCCGTGTCTTCCTCCCGTTCTCCCCACCCCCCGCTCATGCCCCGTGTCTACCTCATGTTCCACCCACCCCTCGCTCATGCCCCGTGTCTCCCTCATGTTTCCCCATCCCCCGCTCATGCCCCGTGTCTTCCTCACGTTCCCCCCACCCCCGGCTCATGCCCCATGTCGCCCACACGTTCCTCCCACCCCCGGCTCATGCCCCGTGTCTTCCTCAGGTTCTACCCACCCACTGCTCATGCCCTGTGTCTTCCTCCTGTTCCCCCCACCCCCGTGTCTTCCTTCTGTTGCCCCCACCCCCCACTCATGCCCTGTGCCTCCCTCCTGTTCCCCCCACCCCCAGCTCATGCCCCGCGTCTTCCTCACATTCCCCCCACCCGCTCATGCCCCGGGTCTTCCTCACATTCCCCCACCCCTGCTCATGCCCCGTGGCCCCTCCTGTTCCCCCCACCCCCTGCTCATGCCCCGCGTCTTCCTCACATTCCCCCCACCCGCTCATGCCCCGTGTCTTCCTCACATTCCCCCACCCCCCACTCATGCCCCGTGTCTTCCTCATGTTCCCCTCACCCCCGCTCATGCCCCGTGTCACCCTCATGTTCCCCCCACCACCCGCTCATGCCCCATGTCTTCCTCCCGTTCTCCCCCATCCCCCTCTCATGCCCCGTGTCTACCTCTTGTTCCCCCCAACCCCTGCTCATGCCCTGTGTCTACCTCTTGTTCCCCCCACCCCCTCTCATGCTCCGTTTCTTCCTCCCATTCACCCCCACCCCCGGCTTATGCCCCGTGTCTTCCTCCTGTTCCCTCCACCGTTCATGCCCCGTGTCTACCTCTAGTTCCCCCATCCCCTGCTCATGCCCTGTGTCTCCCTCCTGTACCCCCCACCCCCGCTCATGCCCCGTGCCTACCTCTTGTTCCCCCCACCCCCTGCTCATGCCCCGTGTCTCCCTCATGTACCCCCCACCCCCCGCCCCGTGTCTCCCTCTTGTCCCCCCCACCTCCCGCTCATGCCCCGTGTCTACCTCTTGTTCCCCCCGCCCCCTGCTCATGCCCCGTGTCTCCCTCACCTTCCCCCACCACCTGCTCATGCCCCGTGTTTTCCTCACATTCCCCCACCCCCCACTCATGCCCGTGACTACCTCTTGTTCGCCCCACCCCCGATCATGCCCCGTGTCTTCCTCCTGTTCCCCCACCCCCCGCTCACGCCCCGTGTCTTCCTTCTTTTGCTCCCACCCCCCGCTCATGCCCCGTGTCTCCCTCCTGTTCTCCCACCCCCCGCTCATGCCCCATGTCTTTCTCATGTTCCCCATACCCTCAGCTCATGTCCCGTGTCTTCCTCACATTCCCCCACCCTCGCTCATGCCTCGTGGCCCCTCACGTTCCCCCCACCCCCTGCTCATGCCCCTTGTCTTACTCCTGTTCTCCCCCACCCCCCGCTTATGCCCCATGTCTACCTCTTGTTCCCCCACCCCCTGCTCATGCCCCGTGTCTACCTCTTGTTCCCCCGCCCCCGCTCATGCCCTGTGTCTCCCTCACGTTCCCACACCACCTGCTCATGCCCCGTGTCTTCCTCACATTCCCCCCACCCCCCACTCATGCCCGTGACTAACTCTTGTTCCCCTCACCCCCCCGCTCATGCCCCGTGTCTTCCTCCTGTTGCCCCCACCCCCTGCTCACGCCCCGTGTCTTCCTTCTTTCTCCCCCACCCCCCGCTCATGCCCCGTGTCTCCCTCCTGTTCCCCCACCCCCTGCTCATGCCCCATGTCTTTCTCATGTTCCCCCCACCCCCCACTCATGCCCCGTGTCTCCCTCACGTTCCCCCACCCCCCGCTCATGCCCCATGTCTTTCTCATGTTCCCCCTACCCTCAGCTCATGTCCCGTGTCTTCTTCACATTTCCCCACCCTCGCTCATGCCTCGTGGCCCCTCACGTTCCCCCCACCCCCTGCTCATGCTCCTTGTCTTACTCCTGTTCTCCCCCACCCCCCGCTTATGCCCCATGTCTACCTCTTGTTCTCCCACCCCCTGCTCATGCCACGTGTCCACCTCTTGTTCCCCCCGCCCCCCGCTCATGCCCTGTGTCTCCCTCACGTTCCCACACCACCTGCTCATGCCCCGTGTCTTCCTCACATTCCCCCCACCCCCCCACTCATGCCCGTGACTAACTCTTGTTCCCCTCACCCCCCGCTCATGCCCCGTGTCTTCCTCCTGTTGCCCCCACCCCCTGCTCACGCCCTGTGTCTTCCTTCTTTCTCCCCCACCCCCCGCTCATGCCCCGTGTCTCCCTCCTGTTCCCCCACGCCCTGCTCATGCCCCATGTCTTTCTCATGTTCCCCCCACCCCCCACTCATGCCCCGTGTCTCCCTCACGTTCCCCCACCCCCCGCTCATGCCCCATGTCTTTCTCATGTTCCCCCTACCCTCAGCTCATGTCCCGTGTCTTCCTCTCATTCCCCCACCCTCGCTCATGCCTCGTGGCCCCTCACGTTCCCCCCACCCCCTGCTCATGCCCCTTGTCTTACTCCTGTTCTCCCCCACCCCCCGCTTATGCCCCATGTCTACCTCTTGTTCCCCCACCCCCTGCTCATGCCCCGTGTCTACCTCTTGTTCCCCCCGCCCCCCGCTAATGCCCTGTGTCTCCCTCACGTTCCCACACCACCTGCTCATGCCCCGTGTCTTCCTCACATTCCCCCCACCCCCCCACTCATGCCCGTGACTAACTCTTGTTCCCCTCACCCCCCGCTCATGCCCCGTGTCTTCCTCCTGTTGCCCCCACCCCCTGCTCACGCCCCGTGTCTTCCTTCTTTCTCCCCCACCCCCCGCTCATGCCCCGTGTCTCCCTCCTGTTCCCCCACCCCCTGCTCATGCCCCATGTCTTTCTCATGTTCCCCCCACCCCCCACTCATGCCCCGTGTCTCCCTCACGTTCCCCCACCCCCCGCTCATGCCCCGTGTCTTCCTGACGTTCCCCCCACCCCCCGCTCATGCCCTGTTTCTTCCTCCTGTTCCCCCCACCCCCCATGTCTTCCTTCTGTAGCCCCCACCCCCCACTCATGCCCCGTGTCTTCCTCACATTACTCCCACCCCCGCTCATGCCCTGTGGCCCCTCATGTTCCCCCCACCCGCCGCTCATGCCCCGTGTCTTCTTTCTATTCTCCCCCACCCCCCGCTCATGCCCCGTGTCTACCTCTTGTTCCCCCACCCCCTGCTCATGCCCTGTGTATACCTCTTGTTCCCCCCAACCCCGCTCATGCCCCGTGTCTCCCTCACATTCCCCCCACCCCCCACTCATGCCCCGTGTCTTCCTCATGTTCCCCCCAAACCCGCTCATGCCCTTTGTCTTCTTCCTGTTCCCCCTACCCCCATGTCTTCCTTCTGTTGCCCCCACCCCCCACTCATGCCGTGTCTCCCTCCTGTTCCCCCCACCCCCCGCTCATGCCCTGTGTCTTCCTCACGTTCCCCCCACCCCCCGCTCCTGCCCCGTGTCTTCCTCATTTTCCCCTCACCCCCGCTCATGCCCCGTGTCCCACTCATGTTCCCCCCGCCCCCTGCTCATGCCCCATGTCTTCCGCCCGTTCTCCCCCATCCCCCGCTCATGCCCTGTGTCTACCTCTTGTTCCCCCAACCCCTGCTCATGCCCTGTGTTCACCTCTTGTTCCCCCCACCCCCCTCTCATGCCCCGTGTCCCCCTCACGTTCCCCACCCCCTGCTCATGCCCCGTGTCTTCCTCCTGTTCTCCCCCACCCCCCGCTCATGCCCCATGTCTACCTCTTGTTCCCCCCACACCCTGCTCATGCCCTGCGTCTACCTCTTGTTCCCCCCATCCCCTGCTCATGCCCCGTGTCTTCCTCCCATTCTCCTCCACCCCCGGCTTATGCCCCGTGTCTTCCTCCTGTTCCCTCCACCCCCCGCTCATGCCCCGTGTCTACCTCTAGTTCCCCCATCCCCTGCTCATGCCCCGTGTCTCCCTCATGTTCCCCCCACCCCCCACTCATGCCCCGTGTCTCCCTCACGTTCCCCCACCCCCCGCTCATGCCCCGTGTCTTCCTGACATTCCCCCCACCCCCCGCTCATGCCCTGTGTCTTCCTCCTGTTCCCCCCACCCCCCATGTCTTCCTTCTGTTGCCCCCACCCCCCACTCATGCCCCGCTCTTCCTCACATTCCCCCCACCCCCTGCTCATGCTATGCATCTTCCTCACGTTCCCCCCACCCCCCGCTCATGCCCCGTGTCTTCCTCACATTACTCCCACCCCCGCTCATGCCCTGTGGCCCCTCATGTTCCCCCCACCCGCCGCTCATGCCCCGTGTCTTCTTTCTATTCTCCCCCACCCCCAGCTCATGCCCCGTGTCTACCTCTTGTTCCCCCACCCCCTGCTCATGCCCTGTGTATACCTCTTGTTCCCCCAACCCCGCTCATGCCCCGTGTCTCCCTCACATTCCCCCCACCCCCCACTCATGCCCCGTGTCTTCCTCATGTTCCCCCCAAACCCGCTCATTACCTTTGTCTTCTTCCTGTTCCCCCTACCCCCATGTCTTCCTTCTGTTGCCCCCACCCCCCACTCATGCCCGTGTCTCCCTCCTGTTCCCCCCACCCCCCGCTCATGCCCTGTGTCTTCCTCACGTTCCCCCCACCCCCCGCTCCTGCCCCGTGTCTTCCTCATGTTCCCCTCACCCCCGCTCATGCCCCGTGTCCCACTCATGTTCCCCTCGCCCCCTGCTCATGCCCCATGTCTTCCGCCCGTTCTCCCCATCCCCCGCTCATGCCCTGTGTCTACCTCTTGTTCCCCCAACCCCTGCTCATGCCCTGTGTTCACCTCTTGTTCCCCCATCCCCCTCTCATGCCCCGTGTCCCCCTCACGTTCCCCACCCCCTGCTCATGCCCCGTGTCTTCCTCCTGTTCTCCCCCACCCCCCGCTCATGCCCCATGTCTACCTCTTGTTCCCCCCACACCCTGCTCATGCCCTGTGTCTACCTCTTGTTCCCCCATCCCCTGCTCATGCCCCGTGTCTTCCTCCCATTCTCCTCCACCCCCGGCTTATGCCCTGTGTCTTCCTCCTGTTACCTCCACCCCCCGCTCATGCCCCGTGTCTACCTCTAGTTCCCCCATCCCCTGCTCATGCCCCGTGTCTCCCTCCTGTAGCCCTCACCCCCCGCTCATGCCCCGTGTCTTCCTCCTGTTGCCCCCACCCCCCGCTCACGCCCCGCGTCTTCCTTCTTTCTCCCCCACCCCCCGCTCATGCCCCGTGTCTCCCTCCTGTTCCCCCACCCCCTGCTCATGCCCCATGTCTTTCTCATGCTCCCCCCACCCCCAGCACATGCCCGTGTCTTCCTCCCATTCTCCCCACTCCCGCTCATGCCCTGTGTCTCCCTCATGTTCCCCCCACCCCCCACTCATGCCCCGTGTCTCCCTCACGTTCCCCCACCCCCCGCTCATGCCCCGTGTCTTCCTGACGTTCCCACCACCCCCCGCTCATGCCCTGTGTCTTCCTCCTGTTCCCCCCACCCCATGTCTTCCTTCTGTTGCCCCCACCCCCCACTCATGCCCCGCTCTTCCTCACATTCACCCCACCCCCTGCTCATGCTATGCATCTTCCTCACGTTCCCCCTACCCCCCGCTCATGCCCCGTGTCTTCCTCACATTACTCCCACCCCCGCTCATGCCCTGTGGCCCCTCATGTTCCCCCCACCCGTCGCTCATGCCCCGTGTCTTCTTTCTATTCTCCCCCAACCCCCGCTCATGCCCCGTGTCTACCTCTTGTTCCCCCACCCCCTGCTCATGCCCTGTGTATACCTCTTGTTCCCCCCAACCCCGCTCATGCCCCGTGTCTCCCTCACATTCTCCCCACCCCCCACTCATGCCCCGTGTCTTCCTCATGTTCCCCCCAAACCCGCTCATGCCCTTTGTCTTCTTCCTGTTCCCCCTACCCCCATGTCTTCCTTCTGTTGCCCCCACCCCCCACTCATGCCCGTGTCTCCTTCCTGTTCCCCCCACCCCCCGCTCATGCCCTGTGTCTTCCTCACGTTCCCCCCACCCCCCCGCTCCTGCCCCGTGTCTTCCTCATGTTCCCCTCACCCCCGCTCATGCCCCGTGTCCCACTCATGTTCCCCCCGCCCCCTGCTCATGCCCCATGTCTTCCGCCCGTTCTCCCCTATCCCCCGCGCATGCCCTGTGTCTACCTCTTGTTCCCCCAACCCCTGCTCATGCCCTGTGTTCACCTCTTGTTCCCCCCACCCCCCTCTCATGCCCCGTGTCCCCCTCACGTTCCCCATCCCTTGCTCATGCCCCGTGTCTTCCTCCTGTTCTCCCCCACCCCCCGCTCATGCCCCATGTCTACCTCTTGTTCCCCCCACACCCTGCTCATGCCCTGCGTCTACCTCTTGTTCCCCCCATCCCCTGCTCATGCCCCGTGTCTTCCTCCCATTCTCCTCCACCCCCGGCTTATGCCCCGTGTCTTCCTCCTGTTCCCTCCACCCCCTGCTCATGCCCCGTGTCTACCTCTAGTTCCCCCATCCCCTGCTCATGCCCCGTGTCTCCCTCATGTTCCCCCCACCCCCCACTCATGCCCCGTGTCTCCCTCACGTTCCCCCACCCCCCGCTCATGCCCCGTGTCTTCCTGACATTCCCCCCACCCCCCGCTCATGCCCTGTGTCTTCCTCCTGTTCCCCCCACCCCCCATGTCTTCCTTCTGTTGCCCCCACCCTCCACTCATGCCCCGCTCTTCCTCACATTCCCCCCACCCCCTGCTCATGCTATGCATCTTCCTCACGTTCCCCCCACCCCCCGCTCATGCCCCGTGTCTTCCTCACATTACTCCCACCCCCGCTCATGCCCTGTGGCCCCTCATGTTCCCCCCACCCGCCGCTCATGCCCCGTGTCTTCTTTCTATTCTCCCCCACCCCCAGCTCATGCCCCGTGTCTACCTCTTGTTCCCCCACCCCCTGCTCATGCCCTGTGTATACCTCTTGTTCCCCCCAACCCCGCTCATGCCCCGTGTCTCCCTCACATTCCCCCCACCCCCCACTCATGCCCCGTGTCTTCCTCATGTTTCCCCCAAACCCGCTCATTACCTTTGTCTTCTTCCTGTTCCCCCTACCCCCATGTCTTCCTTCTGTTGCCCCCACCCCCCACTCATGCCCGTGTCTCCCTCCTGTTCCCCCCACCCCCCGCTCATGCCCTGTGTCTTCCTCACGTTCCCCCCACCCCCCGCTCCTGCCCCATGTCTTCCTCATGTTCCCCTCACCCCCGCTCATGCCCCGTGTCCCACTCATGTTCCCCTCGCCCCCTGCTCATGCCCCATGTCTTCCGCCCGTTCTCCCCATCCCCCGCTCATGCCCTGTGTCTACCTCTTGTTCCCCCAACCCCTGCTCATGCCCTGTGTTCACCTCTTGTTCCCCCCATCCCCCTCTCATGCCCCGTGTCCCCCTCACGTTCCCCACCCCCTGCTCATGCCCCGTGTCTTCCTCCTGTTCTCCCCCACCCCCCGCTCATGCCCCATGTCTACCTCTTGTTCCCCCCACACCCTGCTCATGCCCTGTGTCTACCTCTTGTTCCCCATCCCCTGCTCATGCCCCGTGTCTTCCTCCCATTCTCCTCCACCCCCGGCTTATGCCCTGTGTCTTCCTCCTGTTACCTCCACCCCCCGCTCATGCCCCGTGTCTACCTCTAGTTCCCCCATTCCCTGCTCATGCCCCGTGTCTCCCTCCTGTAGCCCTCACCCCCCGCTCATGCCCCGTGTCTTCCTCCTGTTGCCCCCACCCCCCGCTCACGCCCCGCGTCTTCCTTCTTTCTCCCCCACCCGCCGCTCATGCCCCGTGTCTCCCTCCTGTTCCCCCACCCCCTGCTCATGCCCCATGTCTTTCTCATGCTCCCCCCACCCCCAGCACATGCCCGTGTCTTCCTCCCATTCTCCCCACTCCCGCTCATGCCCTGTGTCTCCCTCATGTTCCCCCCACCCCCCACTCATGCCCCGTGTTTCCCTCACGTTCCCCGACCCCCCGCTCATGCCCCGTGTCTTCCTGACGTTCCCCCCACCCCCCGCTCATGCCCTGTGTCTTCCTCCTGTTCCCCCCACCCCATGTCTTCCTTCTGTTGCCCCCACCCCCCACTCATGCCCCGCTCTTCCTCACATTCCCCCCACCCCCTGCTCATGCTATGCATCTTCCTCACGTTTCCCCTACCCCCCGCTCATGCCCCGTGTCTTCCTCACATTACTCCCACCCCCGCTCATGCCCTGTGGCCCCTCATGTTCCCCCCACCCGCCGCTCATGCCCCGTGTCTTCTTTCTATTCTCCCCCAACCCCCGCTCATGCCCCGTGTCTACCTCTTGTTCCCCCACCCCCTGCTCATGCCCTGTGTATACCTCTTGTTCCCCCCAACCCCGCTCATGCCCCGTGTCTCCCTCACATTCTCCCCACCCCCCACTCATGCCCCGTGTCTTCCTCATGTTCCCCCCAAACCCGCTCATGCCCTTTGTCTTCTTCCTGTTCCCCCTACCCCCATGTCTTCCTTCTGTTGCCCCCACCCCCCACTCATGCCCGTGTCTCCCTCCTGTTCCCCCCCACCCCCCGCTCATGCCCTGTGTCTTCCTCACGTTCCCCCCACCCCCCCGCTACTGCCCCGTGTCTTCCTCATGTTCCCCTCACCCCCGCTCATGCCCCGTGTCCCACTCATGTTCCCCCGGCCCCCTGCTCATGCCCCATGTCTTCCGCCCGTTCTCCCCTATCCCCCGCGCATGCCCTGTGTCTACCTCTTGTTCCCCCAACCCCTGCTCATGCCCTGTGTTCACCTCTTGTTCCCCCCACCCCCCTCTCATGCCCCGTGTCCCCCTCACGTTCCCCACCCCTTGCTCATGCCCTGTGTCTTCCTCCTGTTCTCCCCCACCCCCCGCTCATGCCCCATGTCTACCTCTTGTTCCCCCCACACCCTGCTCATGCCCTGTGTCTACCTCTTGTTCCCCCATCCCCTGCTCATGCCCCGTGTCTTCCTCCCATTCTCCTCCACCCCCGGCTTATGCCCTGTGTCTTCCTCCTGTTCCCTCCACCCCCCGCTCATGCCCCGTGTCTACCTCTAGTTCCCCCATCCCCTGCTCATGCCCCGTGTCTCCCTCCTGTAGCCCCCACCCCCGCTCATGCCCCGTGTCTACCTCTTGTTTCCCCCACCCCCTGCTCATGCCCCGTGTCTCCCTCATGTACCCCCCACCCCCCGCCCCGTGTCTACCTCTTGTCCTCCCCACCCCCCGCTCATGCCCCATGTCTACCTCTTGTTCCCCCCGCCCCCTGCTCATGCCCCGTGTCTCCCTCACGTTCCCCCACTACCTGCTCATGCCCCGTGTCTTCCTCACATTCCCCCACACCCCACTCATGCCCGTGACTACCTCTTGTTCGCCCCACCCCCGCTCATGCCCCGTGTCTTCCTCCTATTCCCCCATCCCCCGCTCACGCCCAGTGTCTTCCTTCTTTTGCCCCCACCCCCCGCTCATGCCCCATGTCTCCCTCCTGTTCCCCCACCCCCCGCTCATGGCCCATGTCTTTCTCATGTTCCCCCTACCCTCAGCTCATGCCCCATGTCGCCCACACGTTCTCCCCACTCCCGGCTCATGCCCCGTGTCTTCCTCACGTTCTCCCCACCCCCTGATCATGCCCTGTGTCTTCCTCCTGTTCCCCCCACCCCCCATGTCTTCCTTCTGTTGCCCCCACCCCCCACTCATGCCCTGTGCCTCCGTCCTGTTCCCCCCACCCCTTGCTAATGCCCCGCGTCTTCCTCACATACCCCCAACCGCACATGCCACGTGTCTTCATCACATTAGCCCACCCCCGCTCATGCTCCGTGGCCCCTCACGTTCCCCCCACCCCCCGCTCATGCCCCTTGTCTTACTCCTGTTCTCCCCCACCCCCCGCTCATGCCCCGTGTCTACCTCTTGTTCTCCCACCCCCTGCTCATGCCCCGTGTCTACCTCTTGTTCCCCCCGCCCCCGCTCATGCCCCGTGTCTCCCTCACGTTCCCCCACCACCTGCTCATGCCCCGTGTCTTCCTCACATTCCCCCCACTCATGCCAGTGACTAACTCTTGTTCCCCTCACCCCCCGCTCATGCCCCGTGTCTTCCTCCTGTTCCCCCCACCCCCTGCTCATGCCCCGTGTCTTCCTTCTTTCTCCCCCACCCCCCGCTCATGCCCCGTGTCTCCCTCCTGTTCCCCCACCCCCTGCTCATGACCCATGTCTTTCTCATGTTCCCCCCACCCCCAGCTCATGCCCGTGTCTTCCTCCCATTCTCCCCACCCCCGCTCATGCCCCGTGTCTCCCTCATGTTCCCCCCACCCCCCACTCATGCACCGTGTCTCCCTCACGTTCCCCCACCCCCGCTCATGCCCCGTGTCTTCCTCACGTTCCCCCCAGCCCCCGCTCATGCCCTGTGTCTTCCTCCTGTTCCCCCACCCCCCATGTCTTCCTTCTGTTGCCCCCACCCCCCACTCATGCCCCGCGTCTTCCTCACATTCCCCCCACCCCCTGCTCATGCCCCGCGTCTTCCTCACGTTCCCCCCACCCCCGGCTCATGCCCCGTGTCTTCCTCACATTACTCCCACCCCGCTCATGCCCTGTGGCCCCTCATGTTCCCCCCACCCCCCGCTCATGCCCCGTATCTTCCTTCTATTCTCCCCCACCCCCCGCTCATGCCCCATGTCTACCTCTTGTTCCCCCACCCCCTGCTCATGCCCTGTGTATACCTCTTGTTCCCCCATCCCCTGCTCATGCCCCGTGTCTCCCTCCTGTAGCCCCCACCCCCGCTCATGCCCCGTGTCTACCTCTTGTTCCCCCCACCCCCTGCTCATGCCCCGTGTCTCCCTCATGTACCCCCCGCCCCGTGTCTACCTCTTGTCCTCCCCACCCCCCGCTCATGCCCCATGTCTACCTCTTGTTCCCCCCGCCCCCTGCTCATGCCCCGTGTCTCCCTCACGTTCCCCCACTACCTGCTCATGCCCCGTGTCTTCCTCACATTCCCCCACACCCCACTCATGCCCGTGACTACCTCTTGTTCGCCCCACCCCCGGCTCATGCCCCGTGTCTTCCTCCTATTCCCCCACCCCCCGCTCACGTCCCGTGTCTTCCTTCTTTTGCCCCCACCCCCTGCTCATGCCCCATGTCTCCCTCCTGTTCCCCCACCCCCCGCTCATGGCCCATGTCTTTCTCATGTTCCCCCTACCCTCAGCTCATGCCCCATGTCGCCCACACGTTCTCCCCACTCCCGGCTCATGCCCCGTGTCTTCCTCACGTTCTCCCCACCCCCTGATCATGCCCTGTGTCTTCCTTCTGTTCCCCCCACCCCCCATGTCTTCCTTCTGTTGCCCCCACCCCCCACTCATGCCCTGGTCCTCCCTCCTGTTCCCCCCACCCCCTGCTAATGCCCCGCGTCTTCCTCACATACCCCCAACCGCACATGCCACGTGTCTTCATCACATTAGCCCACCCCCGCTCATGCTCCGTGGCCCCTCACGTTCCCCCCACCCGCCGCTCATGCCCCTTGTCTTACTCCTGTTCTCCCCCCACCCCCCGCTCATGCCCCGTGTCTACCTCTTGTTCCCCCACCCCCCGCTCATGCCCCGTGTCTACCTCTTGTTCCCCCCACCCCCGGCTCATGCCCCGTGTCTTCCTCACATTACTCCCACCCCGCTCATGCCCTGTGGCCCCTCATGTTCCCCCCACCCCCCGCTCATGCCCCGTATCTTCCTTCTATTCTCCCCCACCCCCCGCTCATGCCCCATGTCTACCTCTTGTTCCCCCACCCCCTGCTCATGCCCTGTGTATACCTCTTGTTCCCCCCAACCCCGCTCATGCCCCGTGTCTTTCTCCCGTTCTCCCCCACTCCTTGCTTATGCCCCGTGTCGCCCTCCTGTTCCCCCCACCGCCCGCTCATGCCCCGTGCCTCCCTCCTGTACCCCCGCTCATGCCCCGTGTCTCCCTCACGGTTCCCCCCACCCCCACTCATGCCCCGTGTCTTCCTCATATTCACCCCACCCCCCGCTCATGCCCCGTGTCTCCTTCCTGTCCCCCCCACCCCCTACTCATGCCCCGTGTCTACCTCTTGTTCCCCCCAAACCCCGCTCATGCCCCATGTCTACCTCCTGTTCTCCAACCCCCGCTCATGCCCTGTGTCTCCCTCCTGTTCCCCCCACCCCCCTTCATGCCCCGTGTTTCCCTTCTGTTCCCCCACCCCCTGCTCATGCCCCGTGTCATCCTCCTGTTCTCTCCCACCCCCCGATCATGCCCTGTGTCTTCCTCCCGTTCTCCTCCACCCCCCGCTCATGCCCCGTGTCTCCCTTCTGTCCCCCCCACCCGTCGCTCATGCCCTGTGTCTCCCTCCTGTTCCCCCCATCCCCGCTCATGGCCCGTGTCTACCTCTTGTTCCCCCACCCCCGGCTCATTCCCCGTGTCTCCCTCCTGTCCCCCCACTCCCTGCTCATGCCCCGTGTCTCCTTCCTGTCCTCCCCACTCCCCGCTCATGCCACGTGTCTCCCTCCTGTTCCCCCCACCCCCTCATGCCCCGTGTCTCCCTTCTGTTCCCCCACCTCCTGCTCATGCCCCGTGTATTCCTCCCATTCTCCCCAACCCACCGCTCATGCCCTGTGTCTTCCTCCAGTTCTCCCCCACCCCCTGCTCATGCCCCGTGTCTCCCTTCTCTCCCCCCACCCCTCGCTCATGCCCTGTGTCTCCCTTCTGTTCCCCCCACCCCCCGCTCATGCCCTGTGTCTACCACTTGTTCCCCCCACCTCCCCGCTCATGCCCCGCGTCTCCCTCCCATTCCCCCCACCCCCGCTCATGCCCTGTGTCTCCCTCCTGTTGCCCCCACCCCCGCTCATGCCCTGTGTCTCCCTCCTGTTCCCCCCACCCCCACTCATGCCCCCTGTCTCCCTCCTGTTCCCCCCACCCCCCGCTCATGCTCCGTGTCTCCCTCCTGTTCCCCCCCACCACCTGTTCATGCCATGTGTTTCTCCTGTTCCCCCACCCCCCGCTCATGCCCCTTGTCTCCCTCCTGTTCCCCCCACCCCCGCTCATGCCCCTTGTCTCCCTCCTGTTCCCCCCACACCCCGCTCATGCCCCGTGTCTCCCTCCTGTTCCTCCCACCCCCTGCTCATGCCCCGTGTCTCCCTTCTCTCCCCCCACCCCTCGCTCATGCCCTGTGTCTCCCTTCTGTTCCCCCCACCCCCCGCTCATGCCCTGTGTCTACCACTTGTTCCCCCCACCTCCCCGCTCATGCCCCGCGTCTCCCTCCCATTTCCCCCACCCCCGCTTATGCCCTGTGTCTCCCTCCTGTTGCCCCCACCCCCGCTCATGCCCCTTGTCTCTCTCCTGTTCCCCCCACCTCCCGCTCATGCCCTGTGTCTTTCTCTTGCCCCCCTCCTATGATGACCCTTGTTGACCTCTTTTTCCCACCACCCCCCATTGATGCCCCGTGTCTTCCTTCTGTTGCCCCCACCCCCAACTCATGCCCCGTGTCTCCCTCCTGTTCCCCACCACCCCACGCTCATGCCCCGTGTCTTCCTCCTGTTCCCCCCACCCCCTGCTCACGCCTCGTTTCTCCCTCCTGTGTCCCCCCACCCACTGCTCATGCCCTGTGTCTCCCTCCTGTTCCTCCCACCCCCCGCTCATGCCCCGCATCTCCCTCCTGTTCCCTCCTACCCCGCTCATGCCCCGTGTCTCCCTCCTGTTCCCTCTCACTCCCCGCTCATGCCCCGTGTCTCTCTCCTGTTGCCCCCCGCTCATGCCCCGTGTCTTCCTCTTGTCCCCCTCCTATGATGCCCCTTGTTGATCTCTTGTTCCTCCCACCCCCGCTGATGCCCTGTTGGGGTTCTCTTTATACACCCCGCCTTCCCTTTCCATGGTGGCCATCTTGGTAAAAGACTTTCCTTCCTACACCGGGACGCCGCAGGCGTACTGGTTTGGGAAGAAAAATCTTTTTTTACCACCCGGGGTTCCCACTTTAAGGATCTAGAATGCTAGTGGTCTTCATCCATTGAAAAGGATGTAATGGTTACGTTACACTAATGAAAACCTATGAAATTCAGTAAAGAAAAATGTGTTAAAGGGACATTATGGTTAAGTTGCACTAATAAAAACCTATGAAATTCAGTAAAAAAACTTTTTTAAAGGGACGTTATGGTTCCAAGTAAAACCGAAAAACCCCTGAAATTCGCCCATGTCTCCCTCAGGTTCCCCCACCCCCCGTTCATGCATGCCTCATGTCTTCCTTTTGCCCCCTCCTATGACGCCCCTTGTTGACCTCTTGTTCCCCACACCCCCCGCTGATGCCCCGTGTCTTCCTTCTGTTGCCCCCAACCCCCACGCATGCCCTGTGTCTCCCTCCTGTTCCCCCCACCTCCCGCTCATGCCCCGTGTCTCCCTCCTGTTCCCTCCCACCCCCGCTCATGCCCCATGTCTCCCTCCTGTTCCCTCCCACCCACCGCTCATGCCCTGTGTCTCCCTCCTGTTCCGTCCACCCCCGCTCATGCCCGTGTCTCCCTGCTGTTCCCTCCTACCCCTCGCTCATGCCCATGTCTCCCTCCTGTTCCCTCTCACCCCCTGCTCATGCCCCATTTCTCTCTCCTGTTCCCCCACCCCCTGCTCATGCCCCGTGTCTTCCTCTTGTCCCCCCTCCTATGATGCCCCCTGTTGACCTCTTGTTCCTCACACCCCCCGCTGATGCCCCGTGTCTTCCTCCTGTTCCCCCCACCCCTGCTCATGCCCCGTGTCTTCCACTTGTCCCCCCTTCTATGATGCCCCTTGTTGACCTCTTGTTCCCGCAACCCCCGCTGATGCCCTGTTGTGTTCACTTTATACACCCCGCCTTCCCTTTCCATGGTGGCCATCTTGGTAAAAGACTTTCCTTCCTACACCGGGACGCCGCAGGCGTCGCGGTTTGGGATGAAAAATCTTTTTTTTACCACCCGGGGTTCCCACTTTAAGAATCTAGGATGCTAGTGGTCTTCATCCATTGAAAAGAATGTTATGGTTACGTTGCACTAATACAAACCTATGAAATTCAATAAAAAAAATGTGTTAAAGGGACATTATGGTTAAGTTGCACTAATAAAAACCTATGAAATTCAATGAAAAAATACTTTGTTAAGGGGACGTTATGGTTACGTTGCGCTACTAAAAACCTACGAAATTCAGTAAAAAGACTTTGTTAAAGGGACGTTATGGTTAAGTTGCGCTACTAAAAACCTATAAAATTCAGTAAAAAAACTTTGTTAAAGGGACGTATGGTTCCAAGTAAAACCGAAAAACCCCTGAAATTCACCAGTTAAGGTAAGCTAAGCAGCCATAACTCGCGCCACCTCCGTACATTGCTAAGACTAACACCCAGGACATCAAAGATGATTTAACCATAACACCCCTTTAACCAAGTTTTTTTACTGAATTTCATAGGTTTTTATTATTCCAACCTAACCATAACGTCCCCTTAACAAAGTTTTTTCATTGAATTTCATAGGTTTTTATTATTGTAACTGAACTATAATGTCTACGAACATCTGACTTCATTTCAGACCTTCCAGAGAGTGCCACATGCCCATATGCTGGCGCGCAGCATGATGACATGTCCGAGAACCCGTACACACTTCACAATAAGATCTGTGCTTCGCGGAAAGTTTGGAACTGCATTTTCTACTGATCTAGGAACTTTCAACTTCAAAATTTCCCTTGCACAGCTCCAACACCTATTCCTACTCATCCATTAACGATCGAGTACACAGTACATACTTTCAGCAAAACTGCTATTTATCTTAAAATGGCATCAGCTAAGGCCATCCCTCCTCCCCAAGAGACACCACCACTGCTGTAATCACGGAGCATGAGAAACACTGCTCCCTACCTTAGAAGTAACACACACGCTACATTTTCCCCTGTCCACCTGCCCCTCCATATCAGTGTTTTGGGTATTCAGTCAAAATGTCGAAAACATTTGGTCGAATGACAAAAATGTCAAAAAAATGATGTCGACATTTTTTTTTCTGAATGCTTTCTTTTTTTATTTACATGTTTTTTTGGGTTCTGCAAGTAAAAAAAGGGTTAAAATAGAAAAATAACATTTAAAAAAGGGGGTGAGGGGGAACCCCCCATTTCGAACAAAAAACAAACAAAAAAAGACATTCAAATTTTTTTTTCTGACATTACTTTTTTGACATTTTGACTTTCGACCAAATGTTATTTGGAAATGTCACTATAAACCAGTGTTTGGTGCATCTTCCCTCATTTCCCTGCCCACCTTTCGTTCTAAGCTCTCCTGCTAAAAATAATCCATCCAAAAACAAAATAAATGTTCCTCTACGAACCACCTTTCACAGTTAAAAAATAGAACTAAAAAAAGCCTGCATAGACTCCATCTACTTTATATTTCACAATTAAGTACATAGACTCAATAAGATTTTCCAACATTTCCATTTGCATTTTGTGTTATATTAATGGAAATATTGGGGCGTTCATCCTCCATTCCAGGGACTGGAACGTTGGATACTGGCCCAGCAGCCCAGGTTATCAGCCCAAGCGAAGCAAGACGTCCACCATGGAAAGAGAAGGCGGGGATTCCAAACAGGGCCCCTCTTCGCTTTCCAAGGAAGCCTGCAGAAAGCAAAAAGAGAACCCTATGACCATATTACCACGAGCAAATTTGTCTTCCCTTTCGAATCTATCCTAATTTCAAATAACTTTACCACAAAGCCAGTCCCAGGTGGACATGGCCACTTTAATCCTATGTTTTGTCCTTTCTGGTCATGGCCAGTAGCCAGATTATCCAGATCATGACCTTATTCCATGACCCGGACAATCTGGCCACTGCCCATGGCCACAGGCTACCCCTCAGTCACTAAAGCTATACCGCTATTATTTTTAACTACATTATGACACTTGCCAAATAAGAAAACACTGCCACATTTGCAAAACCATGCTTGCTTTTAGATCCTTGCCAAGGCGCCTTACGCAAGTTTGCTGGAAATCCACCTACGTTTTATTTTTTCAAAACTGTCAAATGAATGCACATACAATCGTCATATAACCTAGCCCCCACTTGACAAAATCCATTCAGACTTTACGAAAACATCTAAATCTAGATCTATAATCTTTTTGCAAACCTTTGTGTAGATTTGTCAAATGGCACCACATTTATAAGCCTTTACAATATTTTGGGACCCCCCTTCTAATTTTGCTCTTTCTTGTCAAAACCCCACCAAACATCGCAAAAACATGTATATCTTGATCAGTTTGCCAAACAAAGTGTAGATTTGTCAAATGGCACCTCATTTATAAGCCTTTACATTATTTTGGGATCCCCCTCTAACTTTGCCCCTCTTCATAGAATCCCACCAAACTTCGTAAAAACGTATATCTTGATCAGTTTCCCAAATTAAGTGTAGATTTGTCAAATGGCATCTCATTTATAAGCCTTTACATTATTTTGGGACCCCACCTCTTATTTTGCCCCCTCATGACAGAATCCCACCAAACATTGCATAACCACTCAGGATCAGCTCAGAAATATACATGAAACATGTCATGCAGTTCCATTAAGTGGCCCTAAAGTTCTAAGCCATCCAAGAACTTCATTTCACTAACCCTGTAATGCTGAGGTGTTCGCAAACTTGTCAGGACTGTTCGCGAACATCCGGACTGTTCGCAGACTTTCGCGGCAAAAAACACAAGTTATTTTGCTTCTTGCAGCCATATCCCATCCCATCCTCATCACCCCTCACCTCCCCAGAGATTATTTGATAAGTTTGACAAGTGCAATGTTGTGTTTTTTAACAAGTTTTTACCGCGATGTTCGCAGACACCGGCAGATGTCCACAAATTCAAGATGGCTGGTGTTTCCAAAAATCAGAGGCACTACATGCTCTTCACCATCCAATCAGCAAACACGTTGCATGTCCGCGGACATGACGAAAGCCGATTAGCCAATCAGGATACTGTCCGCGGACCGAACGGGGAAGTGGGTCCACGGAGCGGGCATAGACATCACTAATTTTTTGTTACCTACTTTTTGGTCATTTTTAAAAAAACTACTGGATGGATTTTCACCAAATTTACAAAAAACATGCTTTCGAAATTGCTGGATGGATTTTCACCAAATTTGCAGAAGGAGCAGCGGCTTGGTCCCGAAAGCGTATTCTTGTAATTTTGGTGAAAATCCGTCCAGTAGTTCTTTTAAAAACGACCAAAAAGTAGGTCACAAAACATTTGTGATAAATATGTCTGCTCCCGGACACACTTCCCCGTTCGCTCCACAGGCAGTGTCCTGATTGGCTAATCAGCTTGCGTCATGTCTGTGGACATGCAATGTGTCCACTGATTGGATTGTGAAGAGCGTCGAGTGCGTCAGATTTTTTGGAAACGCCCGCCATCTAGGATCCGCAGACATCCGCAGACAGCGCAATGACAAATGGTGGAGAAATACAATGTTGGCAAGTGTGTTGGTGTGTAAGAGCATTTGAGGAGGGTGGGGGAGTAACAGATGGGTCAAATGCTGTATTTATTTAGGTGGCTGGTACCCCTGTTGTGTTCTTCTTATCCGCGGACAGCCGCTCCCTCCGACATGTCCGTAATTGGGCAAATGGGCGTGTTCTAAGAACACTATTCCGTACTGTCTGCAGGCAAGTTGAAACTGTTCTAAGAACACATGCGATGTCCGGGATGTCCGCAATTAACCCAAATGGAGGTGTCCTAAGGATACTATTCCTGTCCGTACTGTCCGCAGGCAAGATGAAACTGTTCTAAAAACAGGCACGGTGTCCGGGTTGTCCGTAATTGGCAAATGGGGGTGTCCTATGGACACTATTCCTGTCCGTACTGTCTGCAGACAAGTTGAAACTGTTCTAAGAACAGGCGAGGTGTCTGAGTTGTCTGCAATTAACCAAAATGGAGGTGTCCTAAGGACAATATTCCTGTCCGTAGTGTCCGCAGGCAAGTTGAAAATGTTCTAAGAACAGGCGCGGTGGCCGGGATGTCCTTAAGCAATCAAAATGGAGGTGTCCTAAGGACACTATATCTGTCTGTGCTGTACGCAAGCAGAATAAAACTGTTTTAGAACACGTTAGGTGTCCGCGGACATAAAAAATTACCATACTGCATGGTTAAAATGTTTGATTCTATGGGTGTGATCTATAGGTGTGATATGCTGCGGTGGTTGTGGCCAGGGCCTAGAGTCTTGGGTGCATGGCATACCATTAAGATTGTAGAGTTTGGTAACAAGCACTGCAGTATAACATATCCATGGAAGTAAATATTTTGCATTGTGGTGTACGGTTACATGTTTGCTTCAAGGGTTGTGTTATGAAGCAATATTTGTGAGTTGTACTTATTATAATATTCTTACTGTTTGGTTTGGTAACTGGAGCACATACATTCTTTGTCAATTTCTGTGATAAAAGAAAATATCATGTTAGTGTCAGTAGTTTGTAAGTTCTTATAACATTCTATAATAGACATTTTTGATTAATTTCGACCCTCATATTTAGTAGATTACAAACCAGTGTACTGTGCAATTTGCTCAGTTTGTTGTTAAATCATTGGGTCTGTGGCAAAAAAAATCCATGTTGTATTAAAAAAAAACCTTTTCTTTTTTTCTTTTGATAAAGTACATTTTTTGTTGTGTTTTCAGTATTTACTTGTTGTTTCTGGCTAATGGTGGATTGTTGCAGTTTGTTAGATACTTGTTGTTGAATTGTAACTGATTACACTTTTTATTTATATTCTCAAGTTGTTAATCTATCTGTTGGGTTGTTGGAAAATCTTGGGGCAGTTAGATACATGTTGGTGAATTCTGTTTATTTCTTCTTATAATTTAGTGGTATTGATTTATCTGTTTGATTGTTGCAGAATCTTGGGGCAGTTAGATACCTGTTGGCGTATTCTAACTGTTTATAGTTTTCTAATTGAAGTTTTGTTAATGTTTAAGTACAGATTAGTTATTACATTTTGGTTTTAAGAAGATTAAATAAGCGTTTATAAGATTTGCTGGTAATTTCTGCTTTAGAGTAATGGTACTATCATTACATTCGAACCATCCACAATTCTTTTTTTATATATGCAGTGTAGAGACCTGCATTGGTTGTGGCTCCTGCGTGGTAGATTATACCTATTGTTGTGAATGTTTTCTTACCAAGCGATACTTGATCATGTGTGAATCCAGACAGCTTGCAGTTGTTTCTGGTACCATCTGCATTGTAAAGTTGAAGCATTAATATTACATGTTTACTATGTGTTTGTATTAGTAAGGTGGAGCGATTATCTGAATTGCAGGTAATACATAATCTGCCATGGTTTGCATTTTGTACAAGTTGCTGAAATGGAACGGATTCACAGTAAGGTATGGATACATACACAAAACGTTCATTAGGGATAAGTTCATATTGCATATTGTTGCACAGAGTGCATGTATGTTTCCACATGTATGAAATCTGCAAGATTTCATTTATAGGCATGTTTTTGTTTTCCAGTACTTGTAGCAAGTACATTAGACATTCTTGTAGATCTTCTTGTGAGTTTAAAGTAAATTTCACCATTCCAGCACAGTAGTCCAATTCTTGTCTTATACCATGAACACTGTAGGTGTTGTCAGGATTGTTGGTTGCATTTCTATGAAGGACTAACATTTGCAAACACAATTGGTCTGTACTGTGTAAGTAAATGTTGTCAATAATTGGTGGCAATTGAAATAGAATATTGATTGCTACATTTGCGTAGTAATTTACACTAGTTATATTTGAAAATTTTCTGTGTCCAAGTCATTTTTTTGGCATGTGTGTTGCTTCTTTGATGAAGTACCTGAGTTACTTTGAGTAATAGATTCTTCTTTGGTTGTACTAATTGAAGTATTAGTTTCTTTTACTCTCTTTGGAGGATTTGCAGTGACATCCTGTTGCATTTCTGTTTGAACTAGTTTTCTCTTACAACATTTTGCTTTCTGTGGAACAGGATGTGTTTTTAGATGGGGGTGTTTAGTGAACGTAGTCTATTGAATTCTAAAATGCAAGGAATTTCAGCGTTTACTTTACTTGCATCAAGGTTGATTAGAAATAGACCATCAAGTGTACGTAAGCGTGATAGTGCTACGTAGCTCATGCCTTCTTTAAAGACTGTGTTCCCAATATCTATCAATGCTTTATCTAAGGTAAGACCTTGTGATTTGTGAATGGTGACTGCGTATGCTAGAGTTAGAGAAAATTGTTCTCTGCGTACATGCATGTCTTTGAAAAGAAGGAATCAAGCTGTTAGCTCTGAAAGTTTGTCAAAGAGAATATTGACAAACTGAATGTTGTTGTCACATGGGTAGGTTTGAAAGCCAACAACTGTACCCAGTGCTCCATAAACTAGTCCTTGCTCCACGTCAAGGTTACGTTTAAGCATTACTCTACAGTTTAAAGATAATTTTAATATTTTCTCCAAACCAGCTGTGTTGGAGATTGAATTTTCTAAGGTAGTCTTGTTGTGGCTTGTTGACACATGGGTAGTGTCATACCATGTACGTCCAGTTTGTCTATTGCGGAAATTTCAATTATTGGTTGCATTTCTTTTTTCAACATTGTTTCATTGAATTTGGAACAGCTTGCAAGAGTGGGCATCAAGGACATACAATTGACATTTGTGTGTGCTAATTGTTCCATGACATCAGTAGCACATGAGTTATGGCCATAAAGTGCATGGATGTGCCGGGTTTTTAATATTGCTTTTGCTCCTTGAGATAGTACACCAACTCTAATACTTTTTAAAATGTTCACGTAGGTGAGGTCTGCAGACGGTCGCATGTTTTCTGTTAATTCTCTGTATTGGAAATGTTGCCAAAGGTTGACATTTTCTATGCTGCCAACAGTTTTACGGCAGAGTTTGTGCCCTACGGTTTTAAATATAGGTTCACCTTTCACTGGTGTCAATTGAAGAAGATCTCCAAAAACAATAATGTGTTTTCCTCCAAAGTGTTCTCCTAGTTTGTTTTAAGTACTTCTTGTAATCTGAGGAGAATCAAAGCCAAGATTAGGTTGGAGACCATGCTCACTTCATCTATTAGTAGCATTTTCATTTGTTTTAACACTCTGGGTAATTCCATTGCAGCTTCTGTAGAAAGTTTGTAATATTCTAATTTGTTTTGGTGTTCTACTGGTGTTCTACTGGCAGGAGTAGTAATCGGTGTAAAGTGGCATCGCCTATGATGTAGGCAGCTAAACCTGTGGGGGCAGTTACAACAGTTGAAAGTTTGTTGTTTGTTTGTTTGTTTTTTTTATTTGTATGGCGTTCCAGACCTGTAGGTAGAAGGGCACTTAAGGAAGCAGTTACAAGAATGAGATAAACATTTACATTGTACAACAATTTCCATAAATTACAAGCATAGTTAAAGCATCAGCGAGTTCACAGATATTTGAAAAAGGAGATAAATGATACTCTTTGTTCAGTAACCATCCAATAACATGTTTCCTAAAGATTGGAAAGCACTCAATGGTTTTAATTTTGAGTGGTAGGGTGTCCCAAAGTTGGGAGGCAAGCACTGTGAAGCTAGTGCATCTTGCTCTTTTTAAGGCAAATCTAGGCACTAACAGGAATAGGGCGTTAGATGATCTGGTAGTTCTGATGGCGGAATTCATAGTAAATTTATTTGTGAGATACGGTGGGGCTAGGTGGTTTAAGGCCTTTTATGTGAGGCAAATGGTTTTTAGGTCAATTTTGTTGTTGTATGGAGGGCCATTTACACGCTTTCCTGGTGGTGGAAATGTGTTCTCACCTTGGGATGTTGAGTTCTGCACGTAGTGCATTGTTTTGGAGTATCTGGAGTTTGTTGATTATAGATTGGTTGGCGCCTAGATACAGGCTGTTGCAGTAGTCCAGTTTGGACTGTATGAGGGTTCTGGCAAGTGTGAGGCAGCTATTAGAGGATAGGACGGGTCTGCTAGCCCTAATCAGCTTGTCCCTATAGGCGGTGGCTGAGGCGGTCGTGTTGATTTGTTTGGTGAGGTTAGTGTTGGCATCAAGGTAAAAGCTTAGGGTTTTCACACTTTTAACAATGGGGATGGTGTTACCATTGATGATAATGTTGTTGTAGCAAGGGCTAGGTTTTAACAAGTTGCTAGGAGAGCCGACAAGAAGAAGCTCCATCTTCTTATCGCTCAGGCATAGGCCGTGGGTGGCCATCCATGCCTGAATGATGGAGAAGATTTAGTTAATCCAGGTAACATCCGCGTTGTAGTTGCCTGAGATGGTGAGGAGTATCTGGGTGTCATCTGCATAGTTAGTGTAGGTTACACCCAGACGGTCCAGTTTGTCGAATAGCGGCTTTTGTAAATGTGTTATACAAAGTGGGGGAGACACAGGAGCCTTGTGGGACTCCGCTTGTGATGGAGATAGGGTCCGCTGCTACTGTTGTGGAGAAAACTCTCATAGTTCTGTTTGCCGAGAGGGATTGTATACATAAGGTGGCGGAGGAGGAAAAGTGGGCTGCGATAGATAGGTGGCTGCAGAGGATTTCATGATCGACTAAATCAAAAGCCGCTGAGAGGTCTAAGAGGAGTTGGATCACGGCATTGCCTTTGATTTTGATTTCATCGATCTGACTTTTGAGGTCAACAAGTGTGGTTTCTGTTCCATGTTGAGGTCTGAAGCCAGATTGATGTATGCCTAGTAATTGGTTAGATTCTAGAGACTCCTGAATTTGGAGGTAGGCAACTCTGTCCAAGATTTTTAGCAGGAATGGGACTGTGGTGATGGGTCTATAATTCGTTGGTATGGCTGGGTCTAGTGATTGTTTTTTTAGGACTGGGAGAACACAGAGTTATTTTAGGTTGCTGGGGACTGAGTTATTAGCGAAGGAAATGTTAATTAGTTGAGTGATAAACAGGGAAAGGTCTCTGGCTGCGTCTTTTATTATCTGGGCAGGGCAGCTGTCCCCTTTGCAGTTAGAGGGTTTTAGCGAGGTGATGATTTTTTGGACTTCTAAAATAGTTACTTTCTTAAAGGTAAAGCCTGCATTAACTTCGATAGGTGTTGGTGAGCTTGGGCTGGTGGACTTGCTGCTGAAGAGTTGTTGACGTTTGTCCTCAATTTTGGTTTGGAGTCCTGTGATTTTGTTGTTAAGGGTGTTCTGGATACTGGTGCACCAAGGTTTGTCTTTTGAGCAGGTGTCTAGATGTGGATTGGGATTTTCTAGCTCCTTTAGTATTTTAAATAGTTCTGCCTGATCTATCCTAATGTTGTAGGCATCTTTTTTGTGCAAATTATCTCCCTTTTGTATAGAGCAGATGTGTTCCTAAGATTGGATTTATTTTCAGCTGATGGGTTAGATTTCCGTAGGAGTTCTAATTTGCCTTTCTTTTTCCTGAGTAGTTTAAGTTCGGGGATGTACCACAAATTCAAATGGGCTGTTGGCTTACTTTTACATAGTTTCAAAGGGGCAATGGTATCAATGGCAATGGCCATGGAGTCGTTGAAAGTGTCGACCAGTAGGTTTAGATCAGCATTGGCTGGTAGTGCGTGGGGTGGGTATGACCAGGGGTAATAGGGCCTCGGCAGTTGAAGGAACTTGAAGGAACTTGCTGATGATTTTGATTAAGAATGTTTTGCCTGAACCAGCTTCACCACTGACGCATACTAGTATAGGTTTGTAATTTTGGCAGGTACATTCTTTATTTTCATGTTGTAAACCAAGTGCAATTTCTTTTGTTACTTCTTGAAAAATGCTACGCTGCTCATTGTTCAGATTCAATTGTAGTACAGTTAAGTCTTCTGTATCTTCATAGTAACACATGGTGTTTTCTACTTCTGTCAAAGCTAATTCTCCCTCATTTGCTATTAGTGGCTGTCCAAGTGGTTCTTGGCTTCCTGTTACAGAAGGTTGACTGCTTTCGGGAGCGTCCTTATCTAGTTGGGCCTGGAGTTCTTCTTCGTGTTGCTGTTCATTGTGCAATATCTTTTTGTACTGTGTAAAGTTTACATCAGTTATAGTGCTTTCATTTGCTGTGAAAGCGTCTTCATAGGAGTCATAGTTATCTAGTATCTCTTCTTCTTTTCTCCATGATTTAAAGAGTTGTAGCAGGGACATGTAATATAGTTCTTTATGTTGAGGAGTTTTTTTTTTTTTAAACTTTATTTTATTAACATTTTCATAATATAACAAACAGGCTGGAAGCATTACCATAGATTCAACATGTCATCAGCCCCCAAAATAAGAGAAAAGAAGAGGAGCCCCCCCCCCGCCCACCCAGATAAGAAAAAGGAAGAAAAGAAGAGAAAAAAGGAAAAAACAAACCCTCCCCCCCATTAACTTGGATCCAGTAGAACCCCCTTTGCAGGGAGATGCGTTGCAACCTTTGTGTGACCGGAGTTCGGGAAAAAAGCAAGAAAATTCCAACTGCGTGATAGGCTGTATGTCGTCCATTCTCCCCCGGGACGTGGGTCCTCATTTCCATCCACCTTCCCTCCTCGAGCCTCAGTGGACCTCCCATCCCCAGATCTGCTGTACTCCGTACCAGTTAGTCTGAAAGGAGGTCATATCATTGTTCATCATCGCTGTTAATTTGTCCATCAAGAACATGTTTTTAACCTTGTGTGTCCAATCCTCCTTCGTGGGCATCTCCCTGCTCTTCCATTTCTGGGCCAATACCACCCTCCCGGCCCTCAGCATTGTTTCCCACATCCTCGGGTATCTGTGTATCTCCGTATCCTCTGGGGGGAGGCCCAGCAGTACTGTTAGGGGATTGTGGGGAAGCGATTCCTCCGTGACTTCGGCGATCCAGCCCCTTACCCTCTCCCAGTATGTTTGCGCTTTCGGACAGTGCCACCACATGTGGCCCCTCGTGCCTGCTTGGTCACATCCCCTCGGGCAGGCGGGGGAAGTTCCCGTGAACATTTTTGACAGTTTGACGGGATCTCTGTGCCACCCCTGTAGAATTTTAAAGTTGTGCTCCATGTCTGCAGTGAACAGGTTCCCGTGGAATGCTATTTTGAATATCCTCGACCAGGAGTCCTCAGATATTTCTTCCCCGGCCAGCTCGTTCCAGAAAGTGCGGAACCCCCTCCTTTTCTCCAGGTCAACCGTGTTGAGGATTCTGTACATTGCAGATACCGCCCCCTTCCTGGAGGTTGCAGTATCGAGTAGTTTCTCGAAGGGGGTCATCTGCCTCTTGAGCCGCTGGCCCCATGCTTGATCGCACAGGATACCCTTCAATCGGAGGTACTCGAATATGGAGATTGTCTCCGGGCCGAGGGCGGCCTGCAAGTCCTCGTATGGTAGGAAATCTCCCTCTTTGAACAATTGTCCAGCCCATTCCAACCCTGAGTCCGACCAGGACTGTGCATTACGGAACCCCTTGTTTCCCAGTCTGAGTGGGTGACCCCAAAGGGAGGACATCGGGGACGGCCATGATGTCAGATGTGCCGTTTGGGGGCCCTCCCTCCATATTGCCCAGAGAACACCCAGTGTTGGGTGGGATTTGAGTCTGTTCGGGATGAATTTTGGTGGGGCCCATAGGAGGTTGCGTACCTTGAGTGGGTGCGCATCCATATCCTCCAGATACGACCAGTATGTGCCCATCCCTTCCCTCATGTGTTCCAAGAGGACGCGCAATTGAGCGGCGCGGAAATAGAGGTGAAAATCAGGGAGCCCGAACCCCCCCTCCTCTCTAGGTAAGGTAAGAACGGCCTTCGCGGTTCTCGGGGTCCTGCCCTGCCATACAAACTCGCGCACCGCGTTCTGGAGGACCCTGAATGTTTGGTCGGGGACGATGGTGGGGAGGGCGGTGAAAAGGTATAGTAGGCGCGTGAGTATATTCATCTTCACTGCCGTCATGCGGCCATACCAGGACAGGATCGTGGAGCCCCATCTCCGTAAATCAGCGGTGATCTGTGACATAACAGGGTCGTAGTTGGCAGGGGCGACTTTGTGCAGGTCCCTGGTCAGGAAGATCCCCAGATATCGGATTGAGGTCTTCCCCACTGCTATTCCCCCCAGACTGTCCCGGGAGTCTAGCCCTGGGTCCTGAGTTCTCATGGGGAGGAGGACTGATTTAGATGTGTTGATCTTTAGGCCTGAGAATCTCCCAAATGCGGACAACAGGGACAGGAGAGGTGGGAGTGAGGATCTTGGGTCCACCAGATAGGCCAGAATGTCATCTGCAAACAGGGAGAGCTTGAATTCTACGTCGCCTCTCCTGATCCCCTTGATGTCTGGGTGTGATCTGATTGCTATTGCCAGGGGTTCCATAGTTAGGACATAAATCAACGGGGATAGTGGGCATCCCTGTCTTGTTCCTCGCGATAGAGGGAGTGGGGCCGACAGTCTACCATTCACTTGGACTCTGGCCTTAGGGGCCCTGTACAGTGCGGCCACCCAGTCCCTAATGTGGGTCCCGAAGCCCATCTTCCGGAGAGTGAGCTCCATGAACCTCCATTCGACCCTGTCGAATGCCTTTTCTGAGTCTAGGGAGAGGACGCTCGCGTCTAGGTCCGACACCTGGGCATAATGAAACAAGTCTATGGACTTGCGAATATTGTCCGAGCCCTGTCTCCCCCTAACGAATCCCACCTGGTCCCCATGGACCAGCTTCGGTAGGACCCCCTCCACCCGGCTCCCGATGACCTTGGCCAGGATCTTAACATCAATATTCAGCAAGGAGATCGGGCGGTAGGAGGAGCACTCCGAGGGGTCTCTACCGTCCTTGGGGAGAACTACGATGATTGCCTCCATCATGGAGTCCGGGAGAGGACCACCCTCCAGGACCGCATTGAACACCCTGACCAGGTGGGGGGCGAGGGCCGACCGAAACCTTTTATAAAAGTACACTGAGTATCCATCTTCGCCCGGGGAAGTGCCCACCTTCATGCCGCTGATCGCGTGTTCCACCTCCTCCTCAGTCACCGGACCCTCCAACCCCTCTGCCATCTCCCTGGTCAGAGACGGGACCTGCATGGAGTTTAGGAATTCCTCAATCTCCCCCCCGTCCCCTCTGTACTCAGACGAGTATAGCCTTTCGTAGTATCGGCGGAAGGCCTCTCCAATGTGAGAAGTATCGTGTCCCAGCTCCCCCACCTCATTCTTTACCGCCTTCACCATTCTACTCTTCTGTACTTCCCTCAGCCTCCAAGCTAGAATCCTGTCCGCCCTGTCCCCCTTTTCATAGTACTTTTGTTTGACCAGGTGGAGGCTTCTCTCTGTTTTGTGGAGGAGAAGGTCTTTTAGTTGGAGCCTATAGTCGTCCAGGGCAGCCACCCGGTCCCGGTCTAAGGGCTCCGTGGGGGAGCCTCCCGGCTGAAGTTGGGCAATTTTTCCCCTCAGATGCCTCTCCTGGGCTTCCCTTTCTCTTTTCCTCCGGGTTCCCAGTCGGATCAGGACTCCCCGCAGGGTTGCTTTGAACGCGTCCCACAAGGTGTGTGTACACACCTCACCGTTGTCATTGAATTCAAAAAATTCTGTAATGGCGTCAAGGACTTCCTGGGCTAGGACCTCGTCCTTCAGGAGGGCATCGTTACACTTCCATCTTCCCCTGTGTTCATTAAAGCCCCCTCTCGCTATGGTGACTCGCACCAGGTCGTGGTCGGACCAGGGGACGGGATCCACCCTATGGCCAGAGATAAATGGGTGCAAGGTTTCATCCACCAAGACATAGTCTATCCGGTTTTATGATGTGTGCACGGACGAGTAGTAAGTGAATGTGGGGGTGTCCGTTCTAGGGGACGGGACCGTGTCCACCAGGCCCAGCTCCGAGTTGACCCTCTGGAAGCCCCGTGCCATGGTCTCATCGAGTGCCCTGGGGGCCTGGGGACCGACCCGTTTCCTGTCCCGTATTGGGTCCAGGACCATGTTGAAATCCCCCCCCACCACCACCGTCCCATGGACAAAGCCTTTAAGTTTATCCCTCACCTCTTCCCAAAACTGGATTTGGCCCTCATTTGGGCCGTAGACAACGGCTAGGGTGAGTGGGGCACCCTGTAGGGTTCCCCGCACCATCAGGTAGCGCCCCTCAGGGTCCTTCAGCACTGCCTCTTTCTCTAGCCCCACGTTCCTCGCTACCAGGATGGCCACCCCTCTCTTTTTGTTCTTATGGGATGCACTGAAGACCTCCCCGATACCTCCTCCCCGGATTTTGGGTTCCTTCCCCCGTGGCCAGTGGGTTTCCTGCAGGAAGAGGATGTCGAGGTTGGCCCTTCTGAACTCTCTACAGACCAGGGATCTGTTTGTGGGTGTGTTCAAGCCTCGTACATTGAGGGATCCCACTCCCAGGGCAGGTAGACTGTCAGCCATAGTCCCAGATTCCCTCCCTCTCGGTCATTACCCACGCATCTCTCTCCTTCGCATGCTCCCTTGGTTCTACTTTACGGATCTCTTCCCCTCCCCCCCCGGTGGGCCTGAAACTCCCCAACTGCCCACCGTGTCCTAACAGTGTCTGAACAACCCCTGCTCCCGAATATTCCCCCACCCCCCTCCCCGGCGTCCAGCCAATTAGTTCTGCCATTGCTGGCTTTTGGCCGAACCACCAGCCTGCCCACCTCGGCCAGGCATTTCACCCATAAAGCTCATCCCCTCGAGCCCCTAACGTTCCCCCCCGGTCGTAACCCGACCGTGTGACCCCTGTACTTGCTGTTCGTGAAGACGGTGGTAGTGGTAGACTCCAAATCTGCGCATCTCCGTCTCGGATTCAGTGGGGCACCCCCGTTCTCAGTCCTCGGAGTCGTGCCGTTCTCCCTCTTTTGCTGGAGATGGAGTGTTCATTTTCCGAAATTTCCTTGCGCCGGTGCGCCTTCTCCTCTCCCCGGATGGACCGGGGCTGTTCGTTCTGAGGTTTTCTGGTCCCACTGGACCCCTCCGGGGGTGCGGTTCCGCTGTATATTCTTGAATTGCGTTCCGGATGTCTTCTTCCGTGATCAGGGTTGAGCGTCGGCCCATATATTCAAAGCTCAGGGAGAAGGGGTAGCCCCATCTATAGCGCACGCCCTGCTCCTTGAATAGTAGTGTGAGGGGTCGGCATGATCTGCGCTTGGCCAGCGTGTAGGAGGAAAGATCCTGATATATGGAGACCTGGGCGTTGTTGTAGGTAATTTCTCTGGTCTTTCGGGCCTCCTCCAGCACCTTTGTCTTCTCGGAGTAATAGTGGAATCGGACCAAGATCGACCGGGGGGCCCCCGCTCTGCCCCCTGCCCTATGCACTCTGTCAAATGTTGGCTCGGTTGTCAATGCATCTGCGAATAGGAGGGTGATAATGTCTTTCACTATTCGAATGACGTCCCTCTCCGTCTCCCCCTCCGCTTCAGGCACGCCGAAAATTCTGAGGTTGTTCCGCCTCTCTCTGTTTTCAAAGTCATCCATCTGTCGAGCCCTTTCCTCGTCCCTCTTCTCCAGGGCTTCCAACCTCATGCATAGTTGTATGTCCTGGGCTGCTGTCGATGATTGGTTGGCCTCCACTTGTAATAGTCTATCTTCGACCTTGTCCACCCTCTGGTCCATTTTTTCGAATTTCTGGGCTATGTCTGAACGCATGTCCCTGATTTCCTGCAATATCGAGGCAAAGCCTCTTTCCATTGCTGCCGACGAGGGGGCCGCGTCTTCCTGTCGGGCCATGGTTTCCCTGGGGTCCGCGCTCATGTTGCCTCTGGGGGTCTCCTGGAAACGGTATCCCTGTAGGGCTTCCCGCCAATTCATCCGATAATCTCCTGCGACTTGTGGTGTCGAAGCCCCCCCGCTCCGGGTCAGTGTCCGACCTCCCTCAGCGGTTCAGCTGGGGGTTTGGCTCTTTCCTGGGGGTTAGCCTTTGCCTGGGGGGGGCGGGCACACGCCCCACCCGTTCCTGGGTGGGGGCCTCACACCCCTCTCGATGTCGTTCCCCGTGCTCCGGGGCTTCTTCCGGCCCGTGTGGCCTGGTCCAGTGGGCGCGGAGGGCACCTCTGCCTCGGCGCCGCGCCCGAGGGCTTCTGTGGCTAGTGTAGGGAGGTGGGGGAGGGCACACGCCCCGGTTTCTCCTTTCCACGAGGGGGCAGGGCGGAATCGGTGCGTCCCGGGGGTCTTCCCCGTGGTGTTCTAGGGGGGGGGGGCGGGCCCCTCCGCGTTGCTACTGCTCACTTTTCTCGCCCCCCTCCTCCGGGGCCCAGCGGTCCGCTTCTTCTGGCCCGTGCGGCCTGGGCCCGTGGTCTTGTGGTGTGTGGGGGGAGGGTGGGGGCGGGCACATGCCCCGCCGACGGCGGGGGGGGCCTCTCACCCCGTCCGCCCCGAGGTCTTCCTTCCGCAGGGGGGGAGGGGGAGGGCGGAATCAATGCTCCCCGGGGGTCCTCCCCGCGGTGTTCTTGGTGCGCTGGTGTTTCCACTCGCGCCGGCGGGGGGGGCAGGCCCGGACCCCTCCGCGTCGCTGCCGATCACTCCTCTTGTCCCCCTCCTCCGGGACCCCGCGGACCGCGGCAGCCCGATGGGGGCGGGGGGAGGCCGAGCGCCGGTCCTCTCCGTTCGAGCGGGACCGGCCACGGGGGCCCCCGGCCGGTCGCTGTGCCTCCGTACCTCTGTTCCGTGTGGTGGGGCGGGGGGGAGCCCGTCTCCCAGGCCGCCGCCGGGCTTCCGGACCTCCGGTTCCTCGTCGCGGCGAAGGGGCCTCAGCTGCGGCGCCCGCTCGGACGCGATCACGTGTCCGGGCCGCGTCCTCCTCCGCAGTGGCCTTTCTCGGGAACCCCGGGGTCCGCGGACTCCGTTCTTTTTCCCGCGGGGTGCCCCGGGGGTTCACCCGCTTCGTCCGCCGTGTCGGGCCCGCTGGGGGGGTCTCGGGGGGGCTCGAATCCCGCTGGACGCCTGGCTTCGGGGAGAGCAGCACGTTCAGGCAGCCATTGCCTGCGCGCCCCCTGGTGGCCTCCCTGAGGAGTTTTTAATGACAATTTGATATGATTAATTAAACTTGGTTTGGTAAGTTTTACTAAGCTGCCTTCACAATTTGTCACTCTGTATCTACCTTTTTTTTTCATCGGGTTTTATAATATTTTTGTATGTGAAGTTTTGGGCTATGTGGTATAGACACATGGTTTCCAAAGTGGTACTTCTGTTTGGGTAGTATGTGTCTAGTAAATTGTTTTTCAAAATGTCTTGGCTGTTGGGATCATTTTTAGCTATTGATTCAATGTCGTTGTATGATTTGAGAACTCTTTTTCTAGATTTAGCAGGACCCAGACTTAACCATATTATATTTTCAGATTTTCCATACAAAGCAGTACCGGTTAAATGATCTGCAGCTTCATAGCAGCCACATTCTGCATGGGAGAGCATTTTTATGCCCAACCTGTACAATTTCTGAGCCAGTATTATGTCTGATGACAGGTCATTCCAGAGGTCTTGGAGCTCTGTTTTTTATGTTTTGGCTAAGTATGCTGTAACATATCGTGCAACTGCAGTGGAATTGTCTGCAATTTACTGCACATCTATGTTTGCATTCCATAATAGGGCAATGATTGCATTGTAATCATTGATATGTTTTGCTTCTTCTGATCTTTTTATGTAATATGTGGTTTTAGGTGATTTACCTTTAACACTATGGGCCTGATCACGACCTCGGCGGTAACGCTAACGCTATTAGCGCGGGGGCTATTAGCGCGACCGCCATAGCCCCTGGCGCTAATAGCGCGGGATCACGAGTTGGGCGGACTTGGAAGTCCCCATTCCCCATTGAGCCCATTCGGGAATGCCCCATTCCCCATTGTGCTCAATGGGGAAAATTCGCGCTCTTACCACCGGCGGATTTCTCGCCGGCGGTAATAGCGCAAATTTTTGGTGGATTTCCCCCCAGCCAAGAGCTGGGGTGAAATCCGCCGAAGCCCTGATTCGGCAGACCCTTAAATCCAGCGGTAATAGCGCTACCACCGGATTTAAGGGTTACCGCCGAGGTCGTGATCAGGCCCTATGTCTAAATGAAGACATGAAGTTGTTCACTTCACCTGTTTCTGTAACTGGTCTAGGGAATTCAAAGCAGCATTTGGTGTAGTATTTCCCTTTGTTTTTGTATTTGCGATAACAATATTTGCCACATTTGTGTCTTTGAAATTGTACAATTTGTTCAATAAGATCAGTATTTGTTGCTTCTGATGGAATTTCAAAAGTGATATATTTTTTGATAAACTGTAAAACAGTGGCATCACTGTCTTGACCAAATTTAGGAGCATCTTTAATCCATAAAAGCATGTGGATATGTCGTGCTCCTCTGGCTTGGTATTCTTTAATTCAAAAGAAGTGTTACACTTCTCCTAGGGGAGGAACAGTTTTATTACAAATAAAGTGTAGTATAGAAATGATGCGATGATGGAAATATCTTGAAACATTAACAGGATCTAGAGAGCAAAGTTGTCCAGGTGTTAGTAAATCTATGTTTGTTTTGTTTTTGTTTGATATGTGTAGGAAATCATGTTAAGCTTTCCATGCATATTCTGCACAACTTATTGTAACAAACCAAGAGGGTAGGCCAAGGTTTCTTATCATACAACGTACATCTCCGTGACATCGGAACCAGTACTCTTTAGTACCACGCATGTTTGCTAACAGATTTGTAATGCTTGATTGTAAAACCTCATCTTTTTCTTGCACTTTTTGTAGTAATTGCGTAGCTGACATATTTTGAAAGTGGGTTCCTGATTTTAATGTGTTTGCAACTCTGTAACATAGAGCTGCTAGTTCACTTTCAAAGAAGTGGTGGAGTAGGTGGAATATGTATTCCACATTTCGTCTAAATCTGGGATCTTCAGAATACATTCGTAACGAGCGGTATTCTGATGCTGTTATCTGAATAGGTCTATCATCGTACCTTCCTCCTTTGCCAGTAGGAAAGAGTAGAGGAAAAGCACATGCTTCTATACATTTTTTCCATATGCTGATTGGTGATCCTTTGGTTTGTCACATTTGGTATGATTCTAGTGCATCATATATGGTGTCATTAGAGTGTAATGGATGAATTGTATAATGGTCTAAAATGTTGGATACTGTAGCAGGATCTAGAAGTTCACATTGACCAGTTTCTGGGGACTCTTGACTTATTTCAGTTGTTTCCCTTAAGTTTTCTTCCATATTTATTTTATTGTAGTATTCATTATTATCTTTTAGATATTACAAGGCTTGTCTAACTTTATGTAAGTATACGAGTTGTTGCCAATTTTTTTTGTCTTTTGTAGGTACACTGTTTACTAAGACAATTAAAGATTGCTTTATTGGACGTTGCACTCTCAGAGTGTGCACATTTTCTTTTAGATCCAATGCTAAATAAACTACTGTGCAACATATAACTCGTGAAAGACTCTGGGGAATTTTAATGGCCCTGAGATTCGTCCCCTAAGCAAGGCTTACGACTGTTTCCAAACTAGAGAATCTCGTGGCTCCCATGTGGGCCCTCCTTAAACATGAAATTCACCAGATATTTGACCACCTTAGAAAACAAACAAATTATGCCCTTAGGTAATATACATACTTTTAATATTTTATTAAATTGACAATTATATGAACATATTTATATAGTTATAAAATACAGTGGTACACCACTGGACTGCTAAAAACACATATTAGTATTCATTATTGTCTTTTAGATATTGCAAGGCTTGTCTAACTTCAAGTAAGTCTACCAGTTGTTGCCATTTTTTTTGTCTTTTGTAGGTACACCAATTACTAAGACAATTAAAGATTGCTGTATTGGACGTTGCACTCCCAGAGTGTGCACATTTTCTTTTAGATCTAATGGTAAATAAACTACTTTGCCACAAATGCCTTTCACCAATTCAGTGGGAGGTAATTTTGCTGTTTTTGGTTGAAGGCGTATTATTGATTGAAATGGCGGCACTGTTTGAATTATGATGCTCTCATATACATTGAGTTGTTGCAGGGTTTTGGTAGTGGGAATAATTCCAAATTATTTGTGATAACATGTGAAGGAGTTTGATTGTTGTCAAGTATTGTAGTGTAGTAGCTGCAAAGTATTGAGGGGTCAGTTATTTTGTATTTATTTTCTGCTATAACGTAGACAGCTAATTCAAACCATTTGGAATCTTCATTGTTTTCTATTTTGTATGTTACATCTATAGTTTTTGTGTTACTTTTATAAAAAGTTCTGCGGCAACACACACACACATGGTTTGGTATTTCAGTGGATGTACTTTTACATTTTAGTATTTATTTTTTGTATGTGTGTAGTAGAAGATTGCCATCTGTACAATTGTTGCTAGTCTGTTGTACAGTTACTGTATTTTGTAACTGACTTTCACTTCCAAAATATTTTTCTTGATATGGTCTATTTTTTCCAGTAGGTCTTTGGCTGTACCATGTAGAAGATTGTTATTTAAATTGGCTAGTTCTAAAGCAGGACTTTTAGCATAGTACAGTTCATAGACTAGATTACTTATAGTTGAATGATGTGTTGATATCATTTTGATATGATGGAAGGTGCTTTTGCAATAGGTCCTGAAATGTAGGCCAATGAATGTCCTTGTAGTCCTGTGTATTTGCATACTGGACGGGTATCCATATTTTGCAGCAGTTTCATTTTGATTTTGTCTTTCCCTTTCACATATTGATTGAGGAACTGTCGTAAAGATTTTAAAGATTTTTTGGCAATGTTACACATTGACGTGCATGGCCATTTGTATACTGGACGTTCTGGTTCAGTTGAATGGAGAGTTGATACTGAGTTTTCTGGGGATATTTTTGTAAGCAGTATTTCTTGTTGCATTATGGTATTATTACATTTTTCATAACCTCGTCCACTGCTATGTAAGGCAATTGTGTTTGTTTGATTTTGTTTGTATGCTTCTTCATTAAAATACGGTTCTGTGCTTGTGGTGTGACTCCATTCACCTCCACAGATATTTAAGACATTATTTTTGTTGACATTCCATTTATTTCCAAATCTTTTTTGTAATTTAGTAGTTCGTTTTGTTAGTGGTTGTGTACTGTGCAGAAAATATGTATACCTGTAGTTTGTATTCATGCTTGTGGATATGCATGTAGCTGCAAGTAGAACTCTTGGAGACTTGTAGAGTAGTTTTTGTAGTAGGTGCTTTCCAATGATATGAGACTTGTACTCTGAGTGATCAACAGTACATTTGAAGTGCTGAACTCTGATGATGGAGTTAGATGTAGAGGTCTTGGATGTGATTGGTGGATGGTTGTGTGACTGGTTAGCTGTATCAAATGAGGGAATGGCACAGAGAGTGAAGTGGAAATGATAGAAGGGCTGTCCAAGGTACGATGGCGGTAGTCCACGGGCATCGCGTATTACATACAGGGATTTTGGGGTGGACAGGCATGCAAATGAGAATGGCAGAGCAAGGGATTGGTCAGTAAAGTTTACTGGGTGTGTTGTGTAAGGACAGAGTTTGTCAGAAAGTCTTTTTTCCTGAGAGAAGAACAGTTAGTTATGGCTGTGTGTTTTCAGAAAAAAGATTATCTGGATTTTGGGAGATTCATGGATACATTGGTTGTAGGTGCATGCAGAACGCTGTGGAGTAGCTGCAGATCTTGGATTCCTTCATGTGGAAGTGCACTGGCATGGAGTGCGTGGAATGAAGTGGCTGGACTTGGTACCTCTCTGTGCTACTTTGAAGACACAGTGTCATCCAGACATAATTATAATTCATTGTGGAGGGAACAATTTGGGACATGTGTCAGGAATATTTTTGCAATTTGCGATGAAAGAAGGACTTGGGAAGGTCATGGACATGTTTCTAAATTCCCAAGTAATTTTTTCTCGTATTGCGCAGAGACAAATGTGGCTGCGCAATACGAGAAATGGAGTAAAGCAAGGCAGAATGTTAATAAGGCTGTTTGTGCTTTTCTAAGAAATGTTGGCATGTCCACTTTCCATAATGAAAATATTGTTTCGTAGCACATACATTTTTCGCAGAGATGGAATCCATCTTAATTATGCTGGTAATCAGATTTTTCTGAGAAATGTACAAAATGCATTGCAACCTTTTGTGGAATTACAGCCATCCATTTTGCAGTAGGTGTTGACTATTTCAAGTTTTTCAAACACAAAAAAACACTACCAAAAGGCTCTTTTCAGAGCCACCACTTCCTCCCAGAGAAAAGTGCAATGGTTTTGATAGGGTAGTACCCCAACATTTTAGAGGTCCGCGAACTGTCCGCTGATTTTTAAAAAATGCACAGGGCCCTGCTTCATTTAAGTGTCACTTCTATTTTTAGACTGTGAAAGGTGGCTCTGAAAAGGGCCTTTTCTTGGATTTTTGTTGTTTTATATTTTTTGGGTTTTTTACACACGAAACACTAGGAGAGGAGGGGAAAGGAGAGGAAGGGGGGACACCAACCACAGGGATAAGAAAGGGCAGGTGGAGAGAGGAAGATGTAGGGTGGGCCTTACTTAGGTAGTAGACAGGTCTTCTTGTGCTCCGTGACCATAGTCTCAAAAGCACTTCAAAGTCTCTCCCCCCTGCAGAGTACTGTGTTGCAGTAAATTCACAAAACTGTGACCCTCTAAAGGTAAGGGTGAAGCAGAAACTGACAAAAACACAGGGGAATTGGGGGTTTGGAGAGGATGGATGGGAGGAGATGAAGGGATGGAAGTCTCATCGTAACGTTTTTCTTGGTGGGGAAGGTTTGGGGATAGTTGACTGGGACATGGAGAAGGGGAACATGTACATGTGGGACAATGATGTAAAATATTTTCTTTTATTTGGTCCTCCACAAAATGTTTCAAAAGATTGAAATTTTCCATTAGCATGTCCATTTTTTCTTCCATGCGCTGCAGAGTATGTTCTAATATGTCTTTAAGTGTATTATTCTCAATGTTTGTATGGTATGTGAAAACAAATAAAAATGTTAAGTACACATACAGTTATGATTATTAATTTGGTTAAATAGAGAAGTGTCTACCATTATTATCACTATCTTCAGTCATTTCCTCATGTGGAAAATGTTCCTCAAGCCATTCCAAAGTACTGACCATTTCTGTGTAAAATATATATATATATAAGTATATCGCGAAACGCGTTGTTTGCAGGCTGCTGCCCCTAGGCGTCCTGTTGTTGTTCTGTCTTCTATGTGCTGCTATGTGTCGTGCATTTGTTTTTTGCACTATGCTTTTGTTTTTTAACTTATCAAAACATTAAAGACATCAGTAATTCCTATACTGTGTCTGTTTGTTTTTTCCGAAACTTTTTGAACCTGGCATCTATGTTTGTGCCTGCGGGAGTGCGATTCGTTCTTTCCTCCCTTTTTATATATATAATACATAAACTTTAGAAATATATAAGAAAAATGAAGTTTACTTACTAGTTTCTGGTAAATTGTGTTCTTACTGTTGTGTAGGTCTGCTGTTGCTCCTAGCTGTGCAGTGTCTGTGAGGTAATTATGTTGGAGGCATATCTTTTCTGTTTTGGTACATTCCATTTCAGTACATATGGTATTTAACTTAATGGTTGATGTGTTGCATATATAGGTTCTACTTCTTATTTATTTAAGAAATATGCCCCGAGCAGCGGGGGCATTACCGACTCAGCTATTGCCCGGGGCCCATAGTTATAGGCCCTGAGTGAAGCGAGGGCCTTAACGAAGGCCCCGGAGCATTACCAGAATCAGTAATGCCCCCGCTGCGAGGGGCATATAGCTATTAGTACCCCAGCCTGCAAAAACTGCGTGACCGGGGCACTTAAGATATCCGCAGACAGCGCGGGTGTTTGGAATGTCCGTAATTAACCAAAATGGGGGTGTCCTAAGGACACTATGCCTGTCCGTAAAGTCCGCAGGCAAGTTTAAACTGTTCTAAGAACATGCGCAGTGTCCAGCTTGTCCGTAATTAACCAAAATGGAGGTTTTCTAAGGACACTATTCCCGTCCATACTGTTCGCAAGTGAGATCAAACTGTTCTAATAACACACTCGGTGTCCGGAAAGTCCGTAATTAACCAAAATGGTGTCATATGGACATTTTATCTTTCCGTATTGTCCGCAGTCAAGTTGAAACTGTTCTAAGAACATGTGCAGGGTCCGGGTTGTCTACAATCAACCAAAATGGAGGTGTCCAAAGGACACTATGCCTGTCCGTACTGTCCGCAGTCAAGGTGAAACTATTCTAAGAACAGGGGCCTCTGAGGGACCCTCCGATGTGGAAACAAGGCACAATCACCACACACGAACTGATACGCCAGACACGAGGTTGTATTCCCAAAATCTAGGGTTTATTGCAAAACAAATAGTCCCAGTTGGCCAAATGGTCCCACGCCCCTTGACATGTGTCTAACAGACCTCGCGGGATGCAAGAGAGCAAAAATTGTACATCAGTTACATATATACAAAATGAGCATCTTACAATCAGTAATGACACATTTGATGCCGCTCCTAATTCATTCCCTTTGAATTGGAGGCGATGATTGACCATTGTGACGAATATGACACCTAGACCACCTTATTTAGTAACAGCTTGCAATCTCGAATTTACAGACACCATTCTTTATTTAAGAGAACACAGCGCTTCTGTTTTCATGGGCAACCTGTGCGTAGGGGACTGGCACATTCCAGGCCTCACTATCTCCTGGTTTGGATTCAAGCTCTAGAGGTCAGCTTGCTCTCTGGGGTCTCACAGTGCTCACAGAGAGGGGGCCATAAAGAAGAACATAATTCAAACCTTTTAATATTAGTTTTGTACATTGCTATTCTTTTTAGGAGACTCGCTGGCATCCGTGTACTGATTAAAATGCCTTGCTCCCTGCCTTCAAGGATATGTGAGGGAGGGAACCAGGCATTTCTGTCTGGCTCTCCAGCGTAATGTTTCAACATGTTTTTAGTAACCTTGGACCATTGACGCGAAATATTATCTACAGCAAAGCAGTTTTACATGAGGCAAAGTGGCAATGTTAGAGAGAGCAGAGACAAAACAAAATGACAATTCTGGTCATCGTAAAAAATGGCCGCACTCTAGTTGAGCTAATAGCTATGCAATGACTATTGAGTATATATTCGTAACACTCGAAATGAGGCGGTTGGTCTTCGGCCAACCAATTATCATGTATTACCTTCCGTCCGAGGGGTGTCCAGTTTTTCTAGACTGACAAACCCTCCTCTTGGCCGTATGCCAAATGCCTCATCCATATATTGCATCTTCTTTCAACCAAGTGTTTAGATTAGATTCTGAATCTGATTCGAATTCTGACTTATATACACTCGTTGTCTCATCCTTATTATTATCAATGTCAATCGCCATGAATTCTTTAATGGTTTTGGATTCATTACTATTGTGAGTGTTTGATTTAGCAATGTTTTTTCGTTCTACCATTTGTACACATTCCTCACTAATTTCAGTGCACACTATGGGGAGCCAATGTATGCAAGAACAACATGTCATGAATATTCCTAGAATTGCTATTAAAATTGCAAATAGCTTCTATCCCCAGGACCGCAACACTTGCCAGAACCAGGAGCTTATGTTCAATTCCCAACCTCCTTCAGGGGGGTGAAGATCAGAGCTTAATACATGCAATTTTCTTATCGCTTTGAAAATCGTGGGGGAGGAGTCACTTACAAATACGCAACACGCTGATCCCACAATTTTGCAAACACCGCCGCGATCAACTAAGATTATATCAAGGGACATCCTATTTTGTAGTGACATCAATCTAATTCCTTTTTCCTCAAGATTCATGTTATATAATATGTCAGTTCTTCCATTTATTGTTTCTTCTAATATTCTGGACAGTCGTCTTATTTTATAAGAGTTTATTGCTTGGCCCCAAAATGGTATAAATGATTTTGCTATATCTCCTGCAATCAACCTGTCTTCAATATTCCGGCGAGGTCGTGACCTGATCAATTTGGTTATGTCTGTTGTTTCTAAAAGAAACACCCCAGGAAAAGAAAGCCTAAATAACAAGTGCCTCCCTAGTTTCTAGGTAACCAAGGATATGCTTTTTCTCCACATATAAAGTACAGAGGATCTCCCACATATATTGGTTCCACTTCTTTATCGAGGAATGCTATATTTTTGCAGCTAGTGAATGTCCCCACCTGAAAAGAGCCCTTTTTCTGTAACATAGCTGTGGGCATAGCGTGGATTATAATTCATTGTATAGGAAGGGGGCTCCGTATCCTTGTTCCCTTCTGGGTTCATATGAAACGTAATCACAGATGATTTATAGGGCACAGACAATCTATCCTGTGGCATTATTGCTGGTGTAATTAATTGAGTTTTATGAAATATGGAGCAACCCACCGGTTTCATAATCACTTCCTCAAATTCATTCATGTTTGTTTTGTCTAGTTGACCAGTTTCACTTTCGTTCCATTTCCCATAATATAAGGCACGCAGAGAGGCATAGCATGTAGAAGTCAATGGCAGGGGCTGTACATACCATCCTATTCCTTTACCCCCATGCTGGGACAAGTGGGCACACACCCAACAGTTGTTTTTTCTTAGTATTGAGTGTGTCATGTTCATAATCAATAGCAATGTATAGTTCCCATACCCTTCTCTATTTCTTTCTTCCATTGGGGACAAGGTATAGAAAATCACATGACCTGGCCTTTCCGTAGTGGAAATGTTCACAATAGGCAAGAGTACCTCTAAAGGGTGCATTTCCTCCAGGTACCATAATACTGATACAGTCAATATTGGGGCTAGTATACTCATTATACACATTATTATTGTTAGACCCAGCATACAATTCTTCCGACTATGTCCTTTTTTCACCTTTCTATGTACTGCATTTAACTCATTATCAGCATTGGTGCAGGAGGGGACGTTTTTGCTGGCTCCGGCATCTTCTCCTGTCCTTCTTCTACTGCCGTGCTCGTTGTGAATATCTCCCATCGATGCGCTTCTTGGAATGTTAGAGAGTTCAATAAATGTCTACAGTCTTTCCATGCCAGTTCTTATTAGCCTGGATTGCTTAGTCGCTTGGCAAAATCTCTGTGCATTCGCACATTGCTCTAGAGTTTCAGAGCAGCTGCCTTTGTACCATGTGCGCCCCGCTTGTCCACTCGGGTTCCGGACACATGGATTTAGCACCGAGGAGTTGCGTTTGTTGAGCTGTCTGGCTTGCACAACTCTCACGCCAATCTACTCTAGGCCTCCGGTTCCTAGTTCATCTGAGAATAGGAAACAGAGGCAATAAAATCACAAAAAGATGAAGATGTGATCACTCCATTTTTCTGCTCCGCAGGTTATACCGATTTGCTCCCGGTATCGTGTGGTCGACAAATAGTGCGGGTGCACGTCCGGTTTCAAGCTTGGAGTCAGCCTGGGGCACAATGGCAGATGATGATGGGTGCCCAGGCGACGATGCAGGCTGTGGCGCAACAGAAGATGGTGGGCGCCACAGAGGTATGCGCTTGATGTCGGTCAGCAGGGATGCAGAATCGGCTGTACAACGTTGGGGCACTCTTTGCCCTTCCTCTTTTATGGCAATCCCATCAGGCTTTGTTTCAGGATCAGGCAGTTTCTGTGGCAAAGAACACACAATTGTATTTTTCGTTTCTGGAACCGCTGTCTCTTTTTGGTCATTTTCCCTATCAGTCAAAGTGTCAAGTGGTGGTGGAACTTTCTGGCGTGCGTGGCATGTATCCACGCCTTACGTCCATCCACTCGTATTGCCGTCTGCGTAGTAAGGAGGATCTGGTAGAGCCCACACCACCTGGGTGCTAGTGATGTTTTCCTTTCAAATTTCTCACTAGCACCCAGGCTCCAATGCATGTCCTGGGCCAGTGTATCTGATAGGCAGCGACTCCCGCACATGCTGATGAATGAAATGCAGTTTTTGCATTAACAGCCCACAATAAATGCTGAGTACAGGATATTCCACTTGGCTAAGCCTTTTCGGCTGAGGTGCACACCAAACATTCGCTGGTCTCCCCATTATTATTTCGTATGGGTAGAGCCCAGTTTTCCCTTGTACAGATGTTCACATACAGAGTACCGCTATTGGCAATGCATCTACCCAACTTAGCTTGCTACCAGCGCAGATTTTGCTAATCTGGGACTTCAAAATTCTGTTGTGGCGCTCAATAAGACCGGCCGACATCGGATGTCTCGAACAATGGAATCGCTTATCAATCTGTAAACCTGTGCAAATCTGCAGTATTACTGCTCCTACAAAATGCAAACCATTGTCCGACCATATGACACGGGGCAGATCAAAGCGAGAGAAATACTCCTTCAGAATTACTTTCGTTGTGCACATGGCAGTGCAGTCTTTCAATGGATATGCTTCCACCCACTTGCTGAACACACATATGACCACCAGAACATACTTCAAGTTTTGGCATCTCTCCATTTCTATGAAATCAAAATGGATAATCTCAAATGGCATAGAGGGAGTGCCAAAACTGCCTGTTGGAGTCACCGCTCCCTTCCCCACATTATGTTGTAGGCATGTGATACAATTCTGTACCAACCTCTCGGAATTCTTTTTTATGAGTAGTTTTTCCCAGACTGTGGCTAAATGTTGCACTATTTTCTTTGCACATATATGGATGGGACTGTGAGCCATTGTAATCATTGCATTTACATAGGCATTTGGCAACATCCAACTCCCGCTCCTCTTGTCCACCCAACAACCCTCCAAATCCAGTTCTGCAGAGCCCTCAGCCCACCCTTGTATTTCATCGACAGAGGCTTCCGCCTGCATTTCTTTGACAGTGACAATTCCATTCTCTACCATACAGGGTACTTCCTCCGATTGTACTGTTAACATTCTTGTGTTCAAATCAGTGGCAGTTTGTTTCGCAATTTTGTCTGCAAATGCGTTTCCCTCTCCCACCTTGCATGTCACCTTTTTATGTGCTTCACACTTTACTATCGCCAGGTGCTTTGGACACCTAAGTGCAGACAGCAATCGTACAATCAAAGGGCCATGTTGAATTCTAGCCCCATGTGATGTTAGAAAACCTCTCTAGGCCCACAGTCGGACAAAATTATGAACCACGCCAAAGGGGTACTGGCTATCAGTATAAATGTTCACACTTAGATTTTCAAAAATTTCACAAGCTCTTGTTAAGGCAAGTATTTCTGCGGCTTGGGTGGAGTTGTAAGGAATTCTTTTACTCTCTACAATGCTTTTTAACGTGGTGATGGCATATGCGGCAGTTGATGTGCCATCAGGTAATTTAAAGCAGGAACCGTCACAAAACAATTCTCCATCTGGTTCTTTTAGTGGAGTATCACTTAAATCAATTCTCCCTTTTGTTTCTCAGTAACCATTAAACAGTCATGGGGGGTGATTCATTTCCACCAATGTCTTCCTCGGGCATTGGCATCAATTCTGCTGGATTCAAAGCACTACACCTCATAATTTGAATGTGGGGTGCGAACAACACTATTTCATATCTAGTTAATCTAGCAGAGGTGAGGTGTTGCGTCTGCGTTCTATTGAGTAGAACGTCAATGGCATGTGGCACCATCAAAATTAAAGTGTGCCCCAATACCATCCCTTCTGTTTGTTTCACTGACGCAGTAGCTGCTGCAACAGCTCGCAAACATCGTGGTAGTGTGCGCGCTACAGGGTCCAGTGCAGAAGAAAAATAACCGTACAGCCTATTTCTTCCACCTTGTTCCTGCATTAAAACAGATAACGCGCAGCCTTCATTCTCATGCACAAACAACCTAAACATTTTTTTATAATTTGGCGTGCCCAAAACTGGAGCAGAACACAGCCCAGTTTTAAGCAAATCAAATGCTTTCTGACATTCTTCATTCCACTGCAAAGGCATCACTAAATCCTTCTTTGTCAACTCCACCATTGGCTTCACAATCAATGCAAAATTCACAATCCACTGACGACAATAATAAGCCATGCCAATTATGGCTCTAACTCCTTTCTGTGTCTTTGGAATAGGCATAACAGAAATGCTCTCTATTCTCTCTGGCGTTAGTCTTCTCCCTTCTTTTGAGAGCAGGTAACCCAAATAAGCTACCTCCTTTTGACAATACTGAAATTTATTTAAGCTCGCTTTATGCCATGCGCAGCTAGATGAGTCAATAACAAGACAGTACTTTTTTTACAAATCTCTTCCGTGTCAGCAGCAATTAATAGATCGTCAATATACTGGAGCAATACTCAACCTGTCGGAAGTTCTACATGTCTAGGTGTTCTTTTAATGCTCTACTGTATATACTTGGACTTTCAGTGTAACCTTGTGGAATGCGTGTAAATGTGAATGGTCGCCCTCCTAAGGTGAAGGCGAACACATATCTGCTTTCCTTGTGTACTGGAATGCTGAAGAAAGCATTCTTCAAATCAGTCACACTAAAGTATTCTGCTGAAGCAGGAATCATTGTCAAAATTGTGGTAACATCTGGAACTAACGGGAATTGGGGAACTACTACTTTGTTTAATGCGCGCAAATCAATTATGAAACGGTACAGTACCTCATTACCCCCTTTCTTATACACTGGAAGAATGGGGCTGTTGCACGTGCTGCCTGTAATCTCTTCAATCACTCCCAATTCCACCAAATCAGAAACAATAATTTTCAATCCTTTCTCTCCTTCTGTTGAAATTATATGCTGCGGTATACGCAGTAACGTTACTCCTTCTTTTAAAACAATTTTCTTTGGCTCTATCTTCAAACATCCCACATCATTGTCATTCATTGCCCAAATACAAGTTGGCGCCTTATTCAATTCCCCTGTTAAAGGTTTAGTCACAAATTCAGAAGTTGGCATATTCTGAGGAGAAATAGTCAAGAATACCCCATCTGCTGTACAATGGATAACTGTGCTTAGTTTTTTCAATAAATTCAATCCCAGGAGATTTCCCCCACAATTTTCTGTTAAAAGAAATGGACAATGTTCAGTAAAAGGCCCTATTGTCACTGCTACTGATTTGGACTGGGGATTTATTACCGGGGTACCTGCGAACCCTACTGAAATATTTTCCCGCCCTGACAGAGGTATATCTGGAACCAAGTGATGGTCTATGGAGCACTTCTGTGCCCCCGTATCTACGAGGAATCTATGCTCTTCATTCCCGACTTTCATCTCTGCGTAGGGTCCTTTCTGATTCACGGGAATAGACACTGGTTCCGCCCACTGTCGTGGGCTGTCCTATTGTGGTAACAACACATCATCCAAAGTGTAGTCACTGCTATTATTGTAATATGGACCCGATTGAGTATCAAAAATGTTTTCACCTCTTCCTCTATTTCCATTTTGTATACCCTGCTGATTTTGATTCTGGGTAAATGTAGTTTGATTCAGAGCCTGGCCTTGATTATGTGCACCATTCCCTTGATTATTCTGGTGCTGCTGCATATGGTTTCTGTTGTGGCTATTTGTTCCTGGATGCCCTCTGTGCTGTCTCCTCTGACCATACCCACCTCTATTTTGCAGATGCGGACATTGCGCTCTCCAAAGTCCTTCCTATCTGCAGTACGCACATTAATTTAATCCCAAAGGCCCTCCATGCATGTTCGAATTATTCCTGTCCTGTACATTTCCCCTTCCCCTTCTGTGTCCCGATACTTGCTGGAGTAACGCCCCTACTATTGTTCGCAGGGCTTCTATTCTTATTTGCAAAGGGTACTCATTACATATCTCATTTATTTCCCCCACAGAAGTCCTAGGGCTTGACATCCATCTCATTGTTTCCTGCATACACACTCGCAGTCTTTGCCAATCACTTATCTGCCCTGGTGGCAAGCAAGGATTTCTGCCTATAAGGTCCCACCGCTTTCTTCCTACCTCTCTCAATATCCTTCCTCCTATACCCCGGTGTAGCAAGTACTTCGGAATATTCCTCATCAAGTTCAATCTTAAGTTCAAACAGTCTGCTCACATGTTCTTTTATTTCTTCATCTCTCCCCCTACAACGGGCTAATGCATTAAAATCCAATAATTGTTGCGCTGGTAACTTCCCAATTAACTTTTTCCATTGTGCCGACAAATATTCCCCCATGCATTCCAACAATACCTGTCTTTCATTGTTCCTTCTGAAGTCATACAGTGACGCTAGCGTGGATGCCCCATCATTCTCGTCTATACACATTTCCGCCTGTTCTTGCAGCTCACGCTTTCTCACCTTGATGATCGCCTGCGGGTCACTCTCATACATTCACTTTGTTGAAATTCGCTCATGAGGGGGGCAGTCGGGACAGAGGCACCCTCCTGACCGGGTGGTGCGGAGGGGGCAGTGAGAGTGGAAGATATCTGTTGAGGCTGTGGTAATTGCGAAACACTCAGGGCTGGTTGGCTAATGGGCAGTGCAGTTACTGATGCAGCCTGTGGCTGTGCTAGGGTTGGGAGGGGCTGAGCAACGCGAGGGGATTGAGCGGCAGCTACTGACATAGTCTTTTTAATCTCACTCCTCAGGTCTTGTTTTGTTTCAGTTAATATTTTGTTTATTAATTTGTCTGATGAGTGTAACTCTCTTTGTGGATATATTTTTTCAATATTCAATTGGTTGCGTCTATTTGCCTTCCTCAAACTATTACTCCACTCCTCCTCCTCCTTTTTCTCAGCTTTCTCCGCTTTTGACCTATGCCTGCGCGCATGTTTCTCTCTACTTCTAAATCGGAGCATTGCTTCCCTCCTCCAGTCCCTATGGATATCAAGTGCCGCAGGATGTGCTTTCTTATTTATCAAAACCTTTTCCAGGTTATCTATCCGATCCATCTCAAAGCTACCATTTCTCGGCCACTGAAGATCTTCCTGCTTTCTGGTTTGCTTATGCCAAATTTCACAAAACATTATTGCTCCCACACCATACTTCACATACATATCATAAGCCGGCGTTCCCCCCGGAGGCGGGACCTGGCCAGTTTCTAAAGATTGTTCGCCGCAGCGGAAAAACCCAAATAAGGTGGATAATACCCCAAGCATGTTTTAACCTTACCCATGGCTAATCAAACTTACTATGGGTGTTTGATCTTGCAAAATCAACTCTCAACCAATATCAGGATCACTTACGAATCGGGGCACAACTCACCTGATTAGTCAATTTGTCTTTTCAAGACACAATTCGTCCATATACTGACGCAACCAATGACATCGTGTCTGTGTATCTCGGCTCAGCCTTGTTTCGGGACTCTCGCCTCCTTGTTCGCTGGCCGGGGACGTTGATCAGGGATCAGCTGTGTGCAGATCTGCAGCAAGGAATCTCATCACTTATGCAGGGCACCCCAAACACACCTTGATCCCGGCTCGATCGCTCCTGTTCTCGCCGTTCTTACCGCTTTCCTTATTTTGCAACGTACACAATGGAACAAGTGGGGGAGGGTCCCCATTCGGGTGCCATCTTGAAGGGGCCCCTGAGGGACCCTCGGATGTGGAAACAAGGCACAATCACCACAGACAAACTGATATGCCAGACACAAGGTTGTATTCCCAAAATCTAGGGTTTATTGCAGTTGGCCAAATGGTCCCACGCCCTGTGACGTGTGTCTAACAGACCTCGGGGGATGCAAGAGAGCAAAAATTGTACATCAGTTACATATATACAAAATGAGCATCTTACAATCAGTAATGACACATTCAATGCCACCCCTAATTCATTCACTTTGAATTGGAGGCGATGATTGACCATTGTGACGAATATGACACATAGACCACCTTCTTTAGTAACAGCTTGCAATCTTGAATTTACAGACACCATTCTTTATTTAAGAGAACACAGCGCTTCTGTTTTCATGGGCAAGCTGTGCGTAGGGGACTGGCACATTCCAGGCCTCACTATCTCCTGGTTTCGATTCACGCTCTAGAGGTTAGCTTGCTCTCTGGGGCCTCACAGTGCTAACAGAGAGGGAGGCCATAAAGAAGAGCATAATTCAAACCTTTTAATATTAGTTTTGTACATTGCTATTCTTTTTAGGAGACTCGCTGGCATCCGGGTACTGATTAAAATACCTTGCTCCCTGCTTCAAGGATATGTGAGGGAGGGAACCAGGCATTTCTGTCTGGTTCTCCAGCGTAATGTTTCAACATGTTTTTAGTAACCTTGAACCATTGAAGCGAAATAATATATACAGCAAAGCAGTTTTACATGAGGCAAAGTGGCAATGTTAGAGAGAGCAGAGAGAAAACAAATTGGCGATTCTGGTCATTTTAAAATGGCCGCACTCTAGTTGAGTTAATAGCTACGTAATGACTAATGAGCATATATTCGTAACACTCAAAATGAGGCGGTTGGTCTTCGGCCAACCAATTATCATGTATTACCTTCCGTCCGAGGGGTGTCCAGTTTTTCTAGACTGACAGTAATGTCCGCAGTCAAGTTGAAACTGTTCTAAGAACATGCGCAGGGTCCGGGTTGTCCGCAATTAACCAAAATTGAGGTGTCCAAAGGACAATATGCCTGTCCGTACTGTCTGCAGTCAAGGTGAAACAATTCTAAGAACATGCTCAGTGTCTGGAATGTCTGTAATTAACCAAAATGGGGGTGTCCTAAGGACACTATGCCTGTCTCTAATGTCCGCAGTCAAGTTGAAACTGTTCTAAGAACATGCACGGAGTCCGGTTTGTCCGCAATTAACCAAAATGGAGGTGTCCTAAGGACACTATGTCTGTCCATAATGTCCGTAGTCAAGTTGAAACTGTTCTAAGAACACATGCAGTGTCCGGGTTGTCCGTAATTAACTAAAATGGAGGTGTCCTAAGGACAGTATGCCTGCCTGTACTGCCCGTAGTACATCTACGCACTTGCGCACCACACCCATAAGTCCTACGAACATCGCGCCTGTCCGTAACTGTTCATCTCACTTGTGGCGCACATTTATTTATTTTCAGGACCCGAACACAGTCCGTAGAACACCCACGCGCATGCGCACAGCCGTTCCCGTACATTTGGAGTCCTGCGGACACCCGTTCCCTTCACGGGCGTGTTTGGAACATCATCATGTCACCGCACCCACGCTGAGTGTGTGTCCTGAAATGCGGATGCTGTCCGGGTCCCGAACATTTTAAAAGTACTTTTTCAGGCAATCCACAGTATTTTATAGTAAAACATCACCATAGCACATGTCCCAGACAATGACCCTGACTCTCTACATACTTTCTGGACATTTTTTAGCCTTTTTAGGGTGCTTGATCTGTCAGCGGACAGCGCAGGTGTCTGGGAAGCACGCACCTGTACCCCTATAAAAGGCCACACCCCAGAGCTCATCCTCATTGTGCTTCTGGCTATCTGACAAAACGCTGTCTACTTTGGATTGCAATCTTCCCGATTTTGCTGCCTTTGGTGAAACCTGATGGCATCCATGGCTGCTGTTCTTCCACTGTTGCTACATCTGCCTCAGCACCACCCACAGCCCCTCCACCACCACCACCTCCCCAAGGGCCTGAAGAGGGGAACACTCGTGAGGATGTAGAGGAGGATGAAGAGGATGAAGAGGATGAGGTAGTAGAAGTCCCTCCTACCAGTACTCGCCGTGAGTCTTGGGTGTGGCGGTTATATACCATTCATGGTGACGTACCCTAACGCGCATGTGAACAAGGACACCTGCAACCAGTGCAAAATGGTGCTGAGTCACTGGAGGCCTGGTTCGTACGGCTTTGGTATGACATCTATGAAGCGACACCTAAGGTCGTTCCACGGTGGGGCCATTCGCAAGGTTGTACCTTGTAATCAACGTAGTAGGTTGAGTTCCTCTACTACATCGTATGTTTCCACTCCTCTCACTGCAAGAGACACTCCTGTGGGAGTGTGCATCCCTCCAGCTGCCTCACAGGCCATTCACGATGCTAATGACCCTTACCTTTCAAGGGTCACAGTTTTGTGTATGTACTGCGACACAGTATGCTGCAGGGGGAGAGACTTCGAAGTGCTTTTGAGAGTGCGGTCTTGGAGCACGAGAAGACCTGCTACCTATCGAAGTAAGGCCCACCCTACATCTTCCTCTCTCCACCTGCCATTTCTATTTCCCGTGGTTGGTGTCCCCCCTTACCCTCCTTTCCCCTCCAATCCTAGTGTGTTGTGTATAGAAAACCAAAAAGAAGTCACAAATAAATGGAGAAGAGCCCTGTGCAATTTTTAGAAGTCCCTGGATAGTTCGCGGACATCTAAGATTTTGGTGTGGCGCCCTATCAAAACCATTGCACTTCTATCTGGGAGGAAGTGGGAGGAAATGGTGGCTCTGAAAAGAGCCTATTGGTGGTGTTTTTTTGTGTTTCAAAAACTTGAAATAGTCAACACCTACTGCAAAATGGATGGCTGTAATTCCACAAAAGGTTGCAATGCATTTTGTAAATTTCTCAGAAAAATCTGATTACCAGCCTAAGATGAACTCCATCTCTGCAAAAAATGTATGTACTACGAAACATTATATTTTCATTGTGAAAAGAGGACATGGCAACATCACCTACAAAGGCACAAACAGCCTTATTAACATTCCGCCTTGCTTTCTCCATTTGTGGATCAAATGAAGAAGAACGCAGCCACATTTGTCTCTGCGCAATACGAGAAAAAATTGCTTGGGAACTTGGAAACATGTCCATGACCTTCCCAAGTCCTTCTTTCATCGCAAATTGCAAAGATATTCCTGACACATGTCCTAAACTGTTCCCTCCACAATGAATTATGATTATGTCTGGATGAAGCTTTGTCTCCAAGGTAGCACAGAGAGGTACCAAGTACAACCACTTCATTCCACGCACTCCATGCCAGTGCACTTCCACATAAGGGAATCCAAGATCTGCAGCTACTCCACAGCGTTCTGCATGCACCTTCAACCAATGTATCCATGAGTCTCCCAAAATCCAGATAATCTGTTCTCTGAAACACAAAGCCATAGCTAACAGTTCTTCTCTCAGGGAAAAGACTTTCTGACAAACTCTCTCCTTACACAACACACCCACTAAATTTTACAGACCAATCACTTGCTCTGCTCATTCTCATTGCATGCCTCTCCACCCCAAAATCCCCATATGTAATACACAGTGTCCGCAGACTACCGCCATGTCCGCGGACATATCGAAAATCTGATCATGGTGAATATAAATTTAAATGGAGTGCCCCATTTCCCCTTTGAGGTTGGCTCTGAAAAGAGCCTTTTTTTTGCAGATGCTTGTCAAACACCCGTTATTTTGTATTTTTTTTCTTACTTTACTCCTAAAGATTCACATAACCTTCTCCAAAGCAACCCGTACATTCCAAAACAGAATGGCATTTCCCAAAAAAGATAAGGAAATACCATCTTCTTCAAAATTAACAGCATTACTGGAATCAATGTTTTCATTATTACAGAAGAACATACCAGCTCTAAGCATGAAAGCACACAACCCTCGGTTGATTGCAAACCTAGCAATGTTTTGCTGAGAACAAAATACAGAACTATTGTCCCATATTGCCCTAGGTACCAATACAGAAACAATGACTTTGCAATTTGCAAAGATGTTCATTACTGCTTGAACCAAGTGTTCCAAATCTGCCAAAGAGGTAAGGGCACTGACATAGCCCTAATGGAAAATTCCATAATGCAAAACTACCATATGGGGACTGATCATCCTGCCCATATCTTCACAAACCTGTAAAATTCCCTGTACATTGCAATCAGGCACAGTGCTCCACACCACCTCCACTCCTTTAACATCAACTCTCTATAGTGAGCTAAGTGGGGTGACGTTCATTTACTCACACAGTAGTAAAGTGGCCTCACCATACTGTATGACTCCATTCATGTATTCATGTATATATGTAGATTTGGTACACTAAAGGGCAAGCCCAGGATATTTTTTAGAAATGTATTTTCTGGAATCAACATACTCTGGCAAGACTTATTGCCCCACAACTCTGCACCGAATGTCGCAGCCTGTCTGGCCTGAGCTCTGTAGGCCCCAAGTGCGACCCTAACCGCACCATTCCCATACTCATTGGTAAAGCATTTCAGGTCCCTGATATACCTGCTTAAATTGACCCTCGCTTTGATCAATTGCCTTTGCCATTTGCAATTTGATGTGACGCTAAGGCGCATGAAATTGTAATCCTCTCTGTATTCAACTGACCCATTCTTCAGCTCTAAGTTTGTTGCTTTCCTTTTGTTCCGTCTACTGCCCCGAAAAAGGAAAGCATCCATTTTTGAAGTGTTGATGGACAAGCCATTCTCCTCACAGAAGCCAGAGAAAACTTTTTGTTGCTTTTTGAGGGCCATTGGGGACAATGAGAGGAGGATGGCATAGTCAGCAAACATACACAATGGCAGATTGCTTTTATCCCATAAAGGTGTGTCCATCTGATGAGTATTGGGTATTTCTATGGTCCCATAAATAAAATTGCAGGATAATTTAGGTGCGAGGACGCAGCCCTGACACCCCCCCCCATTTCAATGTCAATTGCCAGGCTTGTCTCACCATCTATTCCCCACCTCACTACAGCCTGATTATGTGTATACAGACTCTGTATGGCATTAGTAGATGGCCTGAGATTTTAAGATCCTGGAGCACCTTCAATGGGCGCATCCGCGGGACAGTATTGAAGGCAGTTTGTAAATCCATGAACATGGCATAAATGCTCATCTTCGTTAGTCTGACATACGTATCGTAAATCAGAGCTAATCGCACATTTTGATCAATGGTACTGATTCCATTACGAAAACCCACCTGGATGTGAGTAAACAGACCCCTCCCCTCAATCCAAGCCTCAAGATGGTGAAGAATCACACTGGCAAATATCTTGCAACTAGCATCTAATAGGGAAATTGGCCTATAATTCTGTGTTTGGTCCCTTGCATCTTTCTTCTCTACTGGGGCTATTTTAGCCTGTACCCATGACGTTGGAAACACATTAAGCTCAAAAGCTCAATTGAATAGTTTTGTCAAGTATGAAATCCACACATCTGCCTTGTGTGCCTAGAAAACAACCAGTATTTTGTATTAGCCAGGGGCTTTGCCAAGTTTCTGGTCCCTAGGTGTGGTGCCGACCTACATACTGGTTAATACTAGTGACAAACTAGCCGAATCAAAGCCAAAGCCCTCTTCCCTCCGCTCCTCATACAGTCTGGTTTTGTGGTATAAACCAAGGTTGACTCTGGTATGCACCCCGGTATGGAATTACTATTATTGGTGTTCCTGCTCCCAGGATGGTGCAGAATCTTTGAGAGTCCCTGCCATCAATGATAGTCAATAGAGAGCACCGAACCTTACCCGCCCAGTCGTCTTTCTTCCTTATGAGGAGAGAATGACATTGCCTTCTAGCCTCGCATAATGACGACCTGTCCGCCTCATGCACCCTTTTACCCTGTCTAATCAGCAAGGTATTGGCCCACCAGAGGTCTCCATCGTGCCAGGGCGCCCTGCTCTGTGCATTGTGGGAGACTGCCTGATGTGATTTAGTAAAAATAAAAACAAGGATTTCAGTAACTCTCCCGTGGGTGGCTCTTAATCTATGAGGGTCTTCTGGATTAGTCAGAAAAAAATCCTCAAGTTCTATGAGGATAGAATCGTAGGCCGTTGGAATAAATCTGCACAGATCTAAGCATGCCCACTTAATAGTACGTCTAACCTGCCCTATGATTGAAATGGCAATGCTAGGGCATGCAGGCCTGCTAGGGGGTAACTCCAATAAAACTGCACCAGTCTCTAGAGTCAATGGATGGTGATCACTTTCTATCCTGGCTACATCCAAAACCCTTTCAGCCACACCCCAGCTTCCAAATTTACCAGAATGTAATCTGTCTTGCTTTTCTGCATTTCATTATCAAACGTACAGCCCACCTGCTTCCTCAGGAAACCTGCTGTTGCAAGCTCTTAAGCCGCACCCACGATGACACTTGCAGCCTGTTCTACACACTTGTGCTGATTCTTTGGTCTGCATGCATTATGTTTGGGGACGCCGAACATTGAATACCCATCTTCCTCATAATCATGAGTCACTCATAATCATGGCCCTACACCTAGCCATCAATGCATATACTTTTTCGTGCAATAGGTAAAGCTTTCCAGTGCTCTACCCACCCCCCAGATTATCAGTTGTATACATTTACAACCAAGGCTTCAGTGCCATCACACAACTGCACATTAAGCTCCAGAAAATCATTTGGGCAATTGTGGCAAACCTTTATTTTTGTGAAAAGCATGGGGCTAAACCAAATTAACACCCCACCGCTGGGCCTGCCTCTAGGCCCCTCCATTGCTGGGTTGGAAGGTGTGTTTTTTCAATAGCCCATGTCACCTGTAAGCTTATTATGTCAAAAGTGCACACAAAATCGAGCCTATCATTGTCCGTTTAATATTATTAACCCCTGCAATGTTCCACGACTAAATACGCTCCCCAGACTCCAGCAGGAGATTTGCCCCTGAGGCCCACCCTTACAATATGATCTGCAGTGGGAGAATCCGCTACGGTACAAATAGGAGTTGGGCTGAAGTGTGGGACCCATCAAGTTTGCTTACTGCTTACTGGGAGGACCATGTCCTTTTCCCTTCACAACTGAGATTGTGCTTGATGTGGCTTAATGTTCTGGATATGGGGAAGGACTGATTGATTTTAAGGGGCACTAGGTGTCAGCATCTTCATAGGGCTGGGGTCAACTCGCCCATCAGGGGTAATTGATGGAACACTGGGCATCTTAACCAACCCAAGGAGATCGTTTGGTGCACAGTCAGTGAGGCAAGAGGAGTGTTTTTTATTGCAGCCTTACATTTTATGAAAGGATTTACATTTCCACTTTTGGGAGGATAAATGGGCACAGTCATTGTTATTGCAATGTCAAGGCCTAATGGTGGAAGAGCCCCATGTTCCATTTGGAGTAAGCCTTCAACCAACTGATCATCTGCCAGTTGAACTCTGACTGAGTCCCGACCACCTGCCTCCGGGAGGCACATGCATGAGAGTATATTGCGGTGGGCAAAGGAACAGCAGCCTCTTTTTGCACTCAGCCAGTTCGTCACCTTGTTTGGCAAACTATCCCGGGTTTAATGCCTTGGCTCTGTGGGTTTGGCTACATTTATCAAATAGAAACTCTTTGTGTCAGTATATAAAGTTGACAGGAGTGCCCCACGCCCTTCTTGCCCCATGGGTGCCATGAGTCCTCCTGGGTGGCTCCTAGCCTCATGGGCTTTAATATCTTCAACCACATTACCGAGACCACCATTCTTGTCAACAGTAGCAGTATTTCCAACACTCCCCGTGTTTGGCACGTTTCCCTCCCTTGCCCCTAGTGAAATAGAATTGCTCACTCCCATGTTGGGTAACTTAGGAGCTGCGTGTGCCATCATGTCTTTCAGACCTATTCTGATGTCTGCCATGCCCCACATCAGAGGTTCGATGTTGCACATTGGTGTTTCAAGTAGACCATTTAAGTGCTGACAGCCCTCACAGGTTTTAACACAAATGTCATCCTGGTGTAGCCTTTCCCCTCGAATTAGGTGATGTGCTGACAGCCCTTACAGGTTTTAACACAAATGTCATCCTGGTGTAGCCTTTCCCCTCGAATTAGGTGATTTTGCCTCACTACCGGAAGATCATGGGTGTGGGGGGGCATTGAGTCTTGCCTCGATCCCACTTCCCGTTCAACCAATCGGAGACATCTCTTCTGGGTCTCTCCCTCTGGACGGTATGACATACCTTCTTGGCGCAAAGTTTTTGTGGCTGTGGTTAACTTTACCCCATCGGATTGTCCACCCCCTCTACTCTATCTGTTATCCCCCCGTCCCCACATTTATTTGGCTTGATAGCATTTCATTCCACTGGGATGTTGCACTGTGAGGTTAGGTACTTAGTATCCCATTAGAATTTCTTAAACTTCTGCTAGGGCTGGAAGCGAATTTTTTGGGTTACTCAAATTTGCCAGTCCTAATTTCTAGATGTCCCCCACTGAGGTTTTGGCGTGAGTCTTCTTCTTCCCAAATGTATTAAGGTGTGCTAATGCATCCCTTTGGGCTGGGACAAGAATGATTCCCTCATTGTCACCCTCTATTGCACAGTTGGACATTAAAAGCCTTGTCCCCTTCCCCTTTTCCCCTTGGGTGCATCAGTAACATGAGCCTTCTGCGGCTCATTGTCATAAAGTAGGCTTACAATTCTGCTAAGCACATCCTTGGCCTCATCGATTCGGTTGGTAAAAGTAGCTGCCTTTTTGACAGCTTTACCACTGGGAGGACATTTCTGCGCTTTCCTTTTTTACATATTGTCAGAGTTTGTGTGGATGATATCTCAAAATTAATACAAATAAATCACGACGTTCAATGCTAGCAATCAAGCAAAAATATACAACGTAGAGTGTAAGGTACCAGTACAAAAGTGCACACACATTGGTGCAAAAAAATACTAAAATGCAATAATAAAACCTAAAAAGCTAAGAGCTAAAAGCTAAAATGTTACAAGAACAAATAAAAACACAGAAATAATGTTTTAACATTAACAATCAAGCCTAAACCAACCAGTGTGAAATATCTGAGTTAAAAGTCATTAATAACCGCCCACTACACTCAATGGAAGAGCTAAGACTTGAGCCAGTCAATAACATCGCTCTGCACCTAGGTTTTAGACAACGATAACAATTAAACAGATAAACAGTCCTACCCCAAGCTGGGTGAGCCTTAGTGAAATAGCCAAACGAAACAAACAAAACAGGTGGACAAAGAGCCAAAATGCAGAGATAAAACCAGCATCCTCAAACCCAAGCACAGGCATCGAATTCCTTGTGTTAACTGAAACCAAAAAATAGGGTCGGACTGGGGCATACATTTGTCTCAGGTACCAATAAAAAACTGGCTGACAGTTACAAATGGAAATTCACTCCTTTTGTGACAGACTGTTTGAGTGTTACCCAAGGGGGAGGTTTTTGATAAAATGTGATGCAAATTGTGGATTTGAATGAATATGTATTCAGTAACACTGGTCAAAACGGCTAGCCACACAGTGAGGTAATTTATCAAACTGTCGAACATTGGCCAAAAAACAGCCCACTTTAACCCAAAAAACTGTCCCACACTAGCATTTGGTGCTTTGTGGTTCGGGTAATGCCCTATTGCCCAATTGGCCAATCCAAGCCTGCCAAGACACCAAATTGTGGTTGCCCAAGCATATTAAGTGCTGATATAAGCTTATTAAATGGTGGTATAAGTTTGAAAGTACGAATCTTGCGGATCGGCAATACAAAGTACTCACACAGTACATGCCTTGCCAAACTCATGTTGAGAGAGAGGTGGTATATCTCGCCCCTTCACCACTCCCGCAGGCATGGATCTCACTTGTGCTGAAGGTGGGAGACATCCCCCCTTCTCCCCAACTGTAATCTGTGTTAATCGCCTACTAATTACTAACAAGGAAATCAGGTCATTATACCATAACATGCAAAGACTCCATTTTAGGTAGCTGGCCAGACACCATCTTTTACTAGGCCCGAAAATGATCTCTAAAAGCCTGTCTCTCCCTCTGCCTTGTGCCTCACATCACCACCCTGCTAAGCTGCAAACTGCCAGACCCATGCCCTTCTGCTCTTTGATACAGATACACATCTGACCCACTGTAGTGGCCAAATGAAGACACCCGCCAAGAGTCCTGACCCCAGACACTCATATATTCTTTCTAATCCTAACTCTTGTCTATTCGCATCATGAGTCATTAGGTATATCAAAACCTCCAAGGTGGGCACCTGGGTCAGGGATTCTGGGTTTATGGGTACCAGGGTGGAGAGGGTACAATGCCTGCCTATAACTTGTCTATGAACTCTGGGAAGCACCAACATTTCTGCCTAACTTTGCAAGTGTCATTTATCTTATACTTTCCAATTCTGTTATTGTAAGATCAGCTAGTCAGGAAAAGTGTTATTTTTGCTGGCCTGACCTTCACATATAAGTGATGAGCCCAGGTGACCCATGTGCTGAGGGAGTGACGCCTAAGCACCCACCAATCCAATGTGGTCAACACTTATGGATCCATATGGCACCAACGACTCGACCCAATTGTGTTGCGGAATTGTACATTTGTAATGTGATGTTACTCAGGACGCGTGGTGCCTTTTTAATGTGCTGCCTGTATAACTGTTGGCAGAGCAATCTCCGGGCAGCAGAGTTCTCTGCGTGCACACTTTATCTCATATAATATTTGTTCAACTTGCAATCTATCTCCTGGTGCCTCATTGGGGGCTCAAATGGGAATGGGGAATGGCCATTGTGAATGGGTAATTACCACCCCCGCCAACCTTGGAATGGGGCGGTAATTCCGCCATTCACCATGCCGGACTCCGGAGGCAACCATGGCGCTACTAGCGCCATGGTTACCTCCATCCTTGTAATGAGGCCCCTGGTCTCATTCCCTACTGGGGTGTTTCCAATATTCTGATTTTTGGATATTGTGTCGGGGAGTGGGCACCTTCACTCACTCATCAATGAGTAGTCAATAGGCAGCCTGGGGATATTCAAATTAACTGTTACAAAACCCGTACAAAACAGGTGAGCGGCAAGGCTGAATTTATTAGTAGTAGTCCACTTGTAATCCATAACAAGATAGCATCTTAGGATGTAGGAAATATACACCGTTGCCTCGCAATGCTAACACCTATGGCACCACCACCACACCCTTTGTGGCTAGTGGGTGGTGCCGCTGTGAGCCTCAGGAGACTGTTATGTTAGCAAGGGGGAGTGGCCAACAATTAAAGAGCTCCTGCTCCCTTCCCAATTTCCCTGTGGCACCAATACTGCCCCCTTGGCGGCTCGCAGGCTTCATCGCTCTAGGCCTTAGGAGCCTGTTATATTAGCAGGGGGGCATGACCAACAATTAAAGAGATTGTTCTCTGTTCCTCACTTCCCCTGCATCACCAACACTGCACCGTTTGTGGCTTGTGGTCTTCATCAGTCTGGCCATCAGGAGCTTATTATGTTAGGAAGTGGGTGAGGCCAACAATTAAATTGCTTCTGGTCTGTTCCTCCCATGCCCTGTGGCACCAACACTGCACACTTTGCGGTTTGCAGGCTTCACTGCTCCAGGCCTCCGGAGCCCGCTTTGTTAACATGGTGGTGTGGAAGCAATTAAAGAGCTCATGGTCTGTTCCTCACTTCCCCTGCAGCGCCAACAATGCGCTCTTTACAGCTCACAGGCTTCGCCACTCTGGACCTCCACAGCCCATTATGTAAGCAAGGGGACATAGCTAACAATGAAAGAGCTCCTGCTATTTTCCTCACTTCCCCTGTGGCGCCAACACCATGCCCTTTGAGGCTCATGGGCTTCGCCGCTCTGGACATCGGGAGCCCATTATGTAAGCAAGGGGGTGTGACCAACAATGAAAGAGCTTCTGCTCTACTTCTCACTTCCCCTGTGGCGCCATCTCCATGCCCTAGTGATAGGGCCTCATTACGAGCATAGAGGTGATGAAAATAGAAAGGAGGAATGGAATTACCGGCATCGTTAATGGGTCCGGGCCATTACGACCCGACAAACGCCAATACCGCCACCGCCTGTACCGTGCCCCTTCATACCAGCATGCGCGCATATACGTGCTTGTTCGCCGAAGATGCCAGTAATAGGACATTACAAGTTACGCGGACATGCACTTACCAGCATCCCGAAGGCAGTAATTAGGGCCTGCAAGAGACGGCGGCCATACAGGCATCGCGGACCACCTGTAAATAGCAACCTGCAGTGAAGGCAACTGCCGCAGTTGCACACAATCACCACAGGTGGAGTCAATGGCGACTGTCCCAGTATAAAAGGAGTACACCCACACACCACACCCCTTCCCACACCAAAATGATACCACTAGCTTTTGCAATCAATGGGCTGGAGGACATGAATGTGCTGCTACAACCTCAGCAACAACAGCAACTACAAAAACTACAGCCCCAACAACCGGCAGCACAGAGCTACCACAGACTGCCCAGGAGCTTAGTAGGGTCCCATGCACTGGCAGGCATGCCCAATTGCGTTGGTGCCCTTGACTGCATTCATGTCGAATTGGTAGTCCCTCATGCCATAGAGGCGGTGTACCGCAATTGCAAGCAATACCGTACCGCAATTGCAAGCAATACCACTGCATCAATGTGCAAATGGTATGTGACTCCAACAAGATCATCCTTCTTTTGCCCGATTTCCTGGATTGACACATGATGCCTTGGTGCTGCGTAACTCCTCGCTAACCCGCTACATGGAGCAACATGCTGGACGACGTGCCTGGCTACTTGGTGAGTTGCCTGACTGGCCCATGGCAGTGCATCAGGGTTGTGTGATGTGGGGGGATGCATACTCCTTCTGCGTGGGAATGTTGGGGGGATGCATACTCCACCTGGGTGGGAATGTGGGGGGGATGCATACTCCACCTGGGTGGGAATGTGGGGGGATGCATACTCCACCTGGGTGGGAATGTGGGGAGGCATGCATTCTCCACCTGGGTGGGAATGGGCAGTGAGTGGACAATGCACTCAGAGCTAAACACTTCTGATCTGAACCTACCAACCTGAACATGACACATCACTGCCACACATTGGACCAATGCTATACATCAATTACAACATGCAAGACGCACAATCAGGCCACCATGGGTATGTTAAGCGATGCATGACTAAACATGATTACAACTGTGCCAATGTCGCTAGTGTGATTAGGCACAGAGTAGCATACACTGCAATTATGGGAGGCAAGACACTGTTCCGCATCCACAGTACATCCGCATCAGCATGAAAGTGAACTCCATCATCTGTACAACGGCATCCAGACTCGCAGACCATATTGCAGTACACAATGCATCCAAATAATCTGTGTGCATATGTACAGGGACATGTGCATGCCAACACCAAATAGCTGCAGCCATGGCCGTGAATCCTGAAGGTGGTAGCTCAGAATGACTCACACAGACCTCTTTGTACGCCCATGCAGGTGATGGAGGATATCCCTTGAAGCCGTGGCTACTTACCCCTGTGCCACATAACAGGCATGAAGAGGAGTACAATAATCGGGTTCATACCCGTACCCGTGTTGTGATTGAGCAGATTTTTTGGCCTATTGAATGCGCAGTTCCGCTGCCTAAGCAGGTCTGGTGGAGCACTCCTTTATGGACCTGAGAAGGTGGCAAAGAACACCATGACCTGTGTCATGCTGCACAATATGTGCATCCGGAGAAATGTACCACCGCCACCTGACATTGACATGCATGCACCAGGTGGGGATGATGAGGATGATGATGGAGGAGAAGCAGCACCCCTGCCGGTTTGTGATGCACAAGATGTCGGTGCTGTATGCCAATCACTGATTGACGAATACTTCTGAACCACAGGGACGTTGATGTATATGTGTCAGTGCTACACTGAGCACTGGGTCCTTGTGTGCATGCACACAGGGTATGTGGGGAGTTGGGCACTGTGCACTGTCATGAATAAAATGAATACACACAAAATGAACAATGTCCAGGCAGTACATTATTTTCAATGAACAATGTCCAGGCAGTACATTATTTTCTATACAATGGGTGTATTAAAGAAAAATACAGCTAAGTGCCTCACCCCTCCACCACTCACACGCCCTCCCCCCTCCAAACTCCTCCAACACACCCAAACTCCCCATACCCCCAATGAACTCCCCATACCCCAATGAACTCCCCATACCCCCAATGAACACCCCCTTAATCCCTTATACACCACCAACACCACCTTCCACCACTCCCATTGTCGTCCCACACTATTTGTGTGCTTTCTTTATGTCCAAGGTCAGCATTTCAGACTGCCTTGCACTCCGCCTTGTCAGTCGCACAGGGCTGGAGGGTGCAGAGGATGCGGGTGTGTAGGATGCGGTGGATGCCGTAGGGATTGGCCCGGCTGGCGCAGGTTGTCGTTGCTTCATGAGTTGCAGTATCCCGGTCAGGACCTGCGTGACTGCCCCCAAACTGTCATGGATCATTGCAGCACAGGCATTGATTGCGGCAGTGTTTCCAGCAATGGCCTGATGGATATCCCCCCTTGTCTCCTCCCCATCAGCCACATATTGGCACACAATGTCAATCATGGTGTCCTGCCTTGCCTCCACCCTTGACAGCCATGCCTCCAAGTCAGTGGGAGCAGCAGAGGTTAATGGTGCTGCGGAAGGGCGTGCCATTGTAGGGATGGCCTCTGGGGTGGTACTGACTTTGGGGCTGTGCAGCAGAACTGCAGAATCCAGCATGGGGCTGGAGAGTGAGGCCTGAGTGGCGTGTTGGGGGGTGGACATGGGGCTTGGGGTGTGTGGACATGCCACATGGATTCTTGGTCCACGTACTCCTCCGCTCCTGTGTCAACATCACTCAGTGGGGCTGTGGCTGCTGCCTCACCCACTGAACTTGTTGCAGCAGAATGGGTGCTACTGGGCTTCCCTTCCACCGTTTTTGGCAGCTCTGTGGTTGCAGTCTCATCTGCTGCCGTTGGGACCTTCATGTGCCGACATGGCCTGTGCACTCACCCTGGCTTGTACTGTGGGCCGCGATGATGCCCCAGAGGTGGTTTTGCCAGTGCCCGGTGGTTTGGCCCAGGACGTGGATGGCCTTGTGGCTGGGTCTTGACTGCCATCTTTTCCATCAGTGCCTAGGGGAAGAAGAGATGCAGGGCATCAGTGATGGTGTTATATGCAAGATGCATGAGATGGTGCTGTGGAGTTTTTAATTTCTCATGCATTTGTATCTTACAGGTGTGTCACAGATGGTAATTTGAAGGGAGGGGCATTTTGGCATTAGCTGTGACGTCTCAATTCAGCAATGATGCATGCCAGGTGGCATGCCGTTGTATTGGGGTTTGTGTGATGTATGACATGGGAATGGTCCCTGTGTGTTGGCTGTATGTTGGTAATGGGATTGGCACTCAGCATGCATTTCCATGTGGCAGGGTTTGGGCCTCCATCTGGACATGGATATGTTAATGTGTGTGTGATGGGCCATGCATTGCCTTGCCTAGGCTCTATTACACATAACTTGTGCTATGTCATGGTTTGCCCTACTGGGGTTTGCAGGGTTACTCACCTCCATCTCCAGATGTTGCGACACCTGTCTCCATCTCCCCGAAGCCCTCGATCGACTCCATCTGGATGGTTGTGCTGCATGTCTCCTCCCAGCGCATGAGTTTGACCAGGGAATGGGCACCCCCGCTGTGCCCATGGCCTCCCAACGATTGCTGGCCAGGATGTTGCGGACCCTGAGGCGGAGGTCATCCCATCTTTTCTTGCAGTCTTTGACTGGGCGTGGAGTGGTGTCAACTGCAGACACCTTGTGGGCTACCTCCTCCCATATCTCCTTCTTCCTTTGCTGCACCTCCCTTTTGAGGTTATGGGTGAAGACCTCATCGGCATGGGCAGCAAGGGTATCTGCCAACATGTTCAATTCCTTATCTGAGAAACGCTTCTTGCACAGGCGGGGATTGGTTTTTAGGGTTGCCTTAGACATGTTCTTTTCAATGGCCCTGGTCTCTCCTATCCAGCACTGGTGAATTGGGAGGATTGCAATGGATTGTGTTTTTAAAGATGGCCGCCAGTGCATTTCCCGTTCCAACGCAATGACATTACTTCCGGATACGATATTACGAGCACGGAATTTACTTGGTGTTATTACCGGGTCGGTATTAAAGGGTGCCTCCTAGGCGGAGGCGGAGGCGATATCGGCGGGTCCCGGGATGCTGCTATCGGGGGTTGGAGGGCCTTTAACGGCATGGCGGTATGGCCATTACCGGCATGGGGGTTCACGCATGCTCACGCACTCGTAATCAGCCACTATTAGCGGTGTCAAACGAGCACGGACCTGCTACTTCCTCCATGCCGGTAATGGGCCAGTTTTTAGTGGGATTCTCTTAATGAGGCCAATAGTGTCTTCAAACTCTCCCTGGAAGAAATTTCATTTCTGTCTTCAATTCACATATGACATCGCTTTTAGGCATGGTAATTTACACCGTTTAAGCAGTATATCGTACAAAATAACCGATCAACAAAAAATTTGCTCATTAGTCCACAATTGTAAATCTCGGTATTCTGGCAACTTTTCAGATTTACACCTTGGTGTAATTTATCACATCTTGCCAATTCAAAAAGCCTATATCTGTCATGGTCTCACTATTTTTCTGATGAAGGCTATTTATTACCAGTCAACCAATGAATGTTCAACCATGGAACCAGGAACACATTGTCAAGCTCCAGTGAACTTGTAGACCCTTTAAGCGAGGCAACACTATATGGGATGGATGGGGATGGAGAAGTTGCTCTTACACCAATAATAAAACGAATTCAGGAAGTTGGCAAAACGTAGCTGTTTTATTTGCAATTGTCTAAAACATGAAGTACAACGGACATCGACGGACGTCTCACAGTATTTCTCTCAATATGTTACATGAAAAAACTCATATTTATAGTAAAAACTCATCATCGTTGACATCACACTAAGTGGGAAAGTAAGAAAACTTAAGTTGGATTGTGGTTGGTCTATGGGGACCATCTAGGCATACTTTCTATGTGGGATGGGATTGTGATTGGGTCTTTCTAGTCAGGTGGGCAAATATGACCAACCCTAGAACAAGTCATCTTCATTGTTATAAAATACACAACGTTTAATTAGCTTTCAAACTATATGGCTCTCTGCTACGTGGCCCTCTATAATTGTTTGGCATGCTTGTATACTTCTGGAATTTTCCACTCGCTAGCATTATGCAAGCTGGTACCACAGATGTTTGTGGGTGGACTTTGACCATGCCTGCGCACCCAATTAGCCCATCATCCACCATCACTCCTGCTGTCTGCCATTCAAATTGTCTTTGAACTCGGCCTTGCAAAGTTTCACTGCACCTGAGAATAGACAGGAGTGTTAGCACAGTCTTATTTTCAGTATCGATGTAGCTTGCCCAAAGTCTATTTCCATCTACCACATGTTACTGGAGACTGTTTTATTTAGCTCCTTCTTCGCCTTTAATACTATTAAATTAATACAACTTGCCAATCATAGTGTTTTTCCATTGCACCTCAACAGGAGTTCACCTCACTTCTCATGTTCATTGTATCTTCTCGAATAGATAACCAGTTTCTTGGCCACCCCAACCCTTGACATTGGGCCAGGCAACCTTCTCAAATCTTCCTTCATTGCCAGCTGTCTGTCTCTACTGTACCACACTTCCAGCCTTTTTGCAACTGAGATCCTAGTTTGCAAAAATGTGACGTGGAACATCCAGATTCTCTATACATAAATATTTAATGGTGGCACCGCCTGCAGTCTATTCACTAGGCATAGCCAGCCTTCATGGATATTTAGTCTACGTGTGTTTCAGCATCTGTACATTTATAAAACAGGTTGCATTTTCTGCAGTGCTTCTTCACACTTGGAATCTTCATTTTTCACATGAAATGTTACTCAATTCTCTGCTTCGTCTTCAGATTCTATAAGGTTTATATATTTTCTTCCTTGGCATCTCTTCTTGGTGTGTCACCTCTGCTTCATGCAACGTCACCAGTCTCTTGCCTTCACCACTTCACACTTATTCAGGAACCTCCTTTAAGAGACTGTAATTTCTCAGTCGGTACATCATATAGGGCTTTCTCAATGGATACCTTATTTCGAGAATTCTTCGAGGGATAAGTACCTTTAATGGCGTTGTGCATGTTGCAACTTCCGGTTTTCGACATCTAGGCAAAATATGGAAGGAACATCCAGTAGAGGCATTTAGATCCTCCACTACACTCCCCCGTCTGGTTGATTCATCGACCACTCTCTCATCAGTCTTCACATTTAGACATCCTCGTCTGAAAAAGTGCTTCTTTGGAGTCCATAGCTATACTACTCCTTTCAGAGATCTTGCTGATTTTACATGTTCATCAACGCTCCAGGTCATGTGACTACATTGTCCATTTAGTCTACAGCAGATCCATATTCCCACATACTTCTTATGGTTTCTTGCATACAGGAACTGTGTTCCCTCGGGTTCTAGAATATACTCGTCTATATATTTTCTGATTTCTGCATCTGTCAACTCTTTGGGTTCAAACCCAGACTCAACAACGATCATGGTCTTCATTCCTACTGCTTTCTTTGCTGTCTTTTTGCATTGTGTGATTATTATTCTGATCACACAGCATCCAAACATGATCATCACCAATAGTGCTCCAAGAAACTTAAAAATATTCACCATCCACTGTGTAACCATGAGAAGATTGATGCAAACCAGCTGTCATCTGCAATATCTTCTGTTTAATTTTCCTACTTGATGTGCAAGTTTGTTAGCAACTTTATGGCCTTGTCAACATCCCATGTTCATCATAATGAGAAGGTGTAAGTGTGCAACATGATTCGCCAATTCTGGCACAAATACCTCCATCCATTGCTGTGATCATGTCCAAGACATATCAATTCTGGACAGTCATCCATCTTATGGCTCTCAATTCTTCCTTGATAGCATTGAACCCTTTATGGTAGTGTTGATCGTCTGCAGGAGCTCCCAGCAAGTGATTTGCAACCACTTTGCATTTGCCATCGTCTAGATCCCTAGCATGAAGATAGTCGTGAATACTGCAGCAGTTCGAATGAACAACCTCTGCTCATACAGATTAGAATCAAAGTCTTCTAAGACCTTAGCTGAAAAGTAATTCTCCCTTTGTGTTTGATTAAGGAATTCATGTGATCTCCTCTTCCTCATATGGGCATCAGCTTTTGGAAACTCTCCAATATTCAAGTCATTCTTCTCAGTCACTAATACTGGAACATAAAAGAGTACTATGGAACACAGCTCTCCCTAGTCTTTGGGCAACTTCATATATGCTCTGGATGCACAGGCCCAGAATCGGTCCATTATCACTACTGTTCCATCCTTCATGCCTGGTATATTGAAAATGTGTCTGCACTGCTGATTCAACCAAACCTTTCTTGTGCCATTGTTTCTAAAGCATAGCTCTGTACTAGCTAGATGCACCATCTGTAACTGACCTCCTGTATCACCAACCCATGTCAGCAACTTTGCAATCTTTGGCCAATTATGTTTTCATTCATTCTCTGCAGTATCTATAATTGGCTTATAGTATCCTGTAAGTGCAAATGTGTTACATTTTAACAGGCCGTCAACCCATCCCTCTTGAGTAAACACTGTTCTCTGGATTTGTAGCTGACCTCTCCCCTTGCATCTTTGTATTTCTTTATAGTTCTTTCCTTGACAATGAGCTTTTTGTTTGCTTCCTATCGGATTCCTACTCCACTTATTCTAGGCTTTCCATAACTTATCATGTGATCTCTGGTATGGGGTCTCTGTTGTGTCTTTAAATCTTGCACATAGTCATCTTCTTCCAGGGCTGTCTTCTCTGTCACCCATACCATGGATGCTTTTCGAGCCTGGAACTGACCTCTCGTATGACAGGGTGCAAAGTGTGTCAAGCAGTTAGCTTTCTGGACTACTACTTCTATAGCTATGAAAATCTTGGAATTCCCCATGGCATAAGGTATGAGAGCACAAACATAGCAACTCTCTTTGGACATTCTCTCTTCCACCTTTTTCATGTGCTGATACCAGATGTTATTACCCAAGTGTGCTGTACTGTCGAGATAATTGTTTAACTCATATTTGTCTTCCCTTGTGCTTCTCCTGTGTCTCCCTCTTGCAAAGTGAGTTCTAGCAAAATTCTCCTGGAGTATATCAGTAATGGTCCTCCCTACAGGGGTAATCATAGGAACACTAGTCATAGAAATAGGCAACCTCACACGAGCCACTGGTGTGGGGAAAATCACAAATGGTCTTGGTCTTTCAGTAACTGACAATTCTGTGAGAGTCACTGGAGTGGGAAGAATCAAAGGGACTTCTACTTTGCTTGGACCAATGAAGTAGACATTTTGGATTAGCAAAACCATGAAAACAATGATAAATGCTGAGCACACATATATTATGCACCAATGCATCAATCCCCACCATCGACGAGTTTCCACACATCGTTGAGTTTGCTCACTTTCCAAAACTGTGCCATTCTTGACAGTCCTCATTGTGCCTGTATACTGCTTTGAGGAAGAAAAAAAACATTTTTAATCAGGCAACTCTGTTAAATGGTCAGGTAACTGCAGGATCTGTACAGATACTGGCACAAGCAGCCTCCTGATCGCAGGGCCATTTTGAGGATCATGCAGAAATGTATGAATATCAGTACTGCACCCAACAAGAGAAGGATAGGCTCTAAGTATAAAAACAAAAACAGCAAGAAGGAGCCTATGGGCATTGGCATCTGTCAGGACCATTGATTTATCTAAACAGTAGCTCAGTGAGGAACGAGTCTGGAAATTGCTCACGTTTCCAGTCGTCATATTCAAACTCTAGGTCTGGCATGTTTAGTAAGTGTCTGGGGTGAGCCACAGTCCAAATGCACACTTGCATTTATATAGTCAGCAACCATAGCAACCTTTTTCCTCATCATTGATCGAATCTGCACATGTTGAACTTCTTCTCCTTGTCTTGCTTCCGAATTGATAGTTGGGGGTGCGTCGGTCTCACCAGCGTATGGCTTTACGTCACTTAAATGGATCCAGGCGCATCTCTCTTGGACTTTTACTGCTGAGGGAGTAACATTTTCTACAATGTAAGGTCCTTTAAAGCATGGCTCATGCCACTTCTGGGTGAGGTTACATACTACGACTGGATCTCCAATTAAAAGTCTAGGTACAGGAAGTAGTTCTTGAATTCTGGTTTCTGAAATGGTCTTCATCTGTGCCCTGAGACCGACCGCCCCTTGCATTTGAGTTGGTCTGAAATGACAGAGATACTAGCGGTCATACATGTTACATAAGCACGTAACTCATTTCCTAACATTTCTGCAGTCTTCTGGGCATCATTTCTGCTCCTAGATGGAGGAGACAAAGGCATTCTCATTTACCTCCCTGTTACTTTATCATGGGATGAGAGGTGGTGGACCAACCCAGGCTAATTCCTTAATGCATATAATGCAAAGGGCTAGCAATACAGCCATCCCTTCTTCAGCGTCAATGTCAATTCTCTCTTTAAGGAGAGTGTTGAGCCACTCACATATCCCGTTCGCTTGCCGGTGATAAGTAGAAGAAAACAAGTGTTTTATAATTAGTAATAGACATATATGTTCAAATACTTCATTACCAAATGGGGTCCATTGTCGGATCTCACCTCACACAAATCTGGAAAGACTTCTCTGACTAAAAACTTTGCTGCACAAGTGGCATCAGGGTGTGTAAAAGGACATGCTTTGATCCACCCAGAAAAGGCACACACCACCACTATCATATACCTGAATGCACTACATACTTACAGCATGTCAACATGATAAATATGTAAATGCTGAAATGGACCATTCAGTTGAGGAATCACTCCTCTGATCATTCGCAGTCTATGCCCAGTGTTAAACTTTTGGCATACGATGTATTTTTCTACATAAAAAGCAACGTGTTCTAACAGGTTCGGTACAAACCAGCAAATTAACAAGGGGGGTCCTGGGAGTCCCTCTGCCATACATTAGTCCTGGGTACGAGAGACTTACCCAGAGTCTTTAGCTCACTATCTTTCTCAGAGAAGAAACCAGACCACCACAACAGCTGCTGCTGCAAGGCTTTCCTTAGTTACATGCGCAGGGTGGTGCATCTGTTCAAGCGCTGCCTTTAACAATGCTACTGGCTTCACCAGCTTTCCAGTGATGTCCTGTCGCCACAATGCTTCAGAGGGGGATAAATAACACCTCCTTCGTTTTCACAATTCCCACAGTTCCTGTGGTGCACTGGCTTGAACCTCCATCAACAGTGTTCTTTATAAATGATTAAACCCTTAATTTACTGTCATAATTGTGACTACTTTTTCCTTTACATCTGGAGTATGAAAACTTTAACTATCTGGTGAATATGTAACCCCTTTGGCCTCTTCGCCTGTTGCATTGTTCCCGTGAGAGATAAAGCCAGTTCATTTAGTATGTGCTGCGCATTTAAGTATTGCAATGGCTACTGGGAGTTGTAGTGCCTTAATAAGCCTGTCAAATAATGCTGCGTGTTGCACCGGATTGCCATCTTCTCGGAGGTAGCCCCTCCTTTTCCAATGTGCTAGCCCTGCGTGCACCTTTGACATCAAATAGGTGGAGTAACTGTACACCGTTACTTCCTGTCCTGCATGATTTCCAAGTGCAACAATAAGGACCACTAATTCTACTGCTTGTGCTGAAAAGTGAGACGGTGGTCTTGTCCTTGCTACCACCTCAAATTCACCATTTGCTGTGTGTCTCACCACAGCTGAACCTGAATGCCTTTCCCCACTAATTTGATCTATTTTCGAAGAACCATCAATAAAGAGAATCTCCCCCCTGCTAACTCATTTTCCTTTACACATGGGATGTCATCATAGAATTCCTCATAGTTGGCGCAATCGTGCACATGCTCACCATCTACCACGGGCTCAGCTACAAACGTGGCAGGTTTCATTATTTTACACTTGACTATTTTGATTACTGGATTCAATATAACCACCTCATATGCAGAAGCACTGGGAGATGTCAAAGTACCCTTAGGTTTTTCCAAAATGGTAAACAAAGCATGCTCAACAAACAATACTGGTAGACTTCGCAATGGTGAATACGGCTGTTGCCAGCACTGTTCACAAAGAAAGTGTGCTTTCATAACTGGATCCAGAATCCCACTATAATATGCCAGAGAAGTATACCCTAAAATAGTCCTCTGTGTAAGCACTGCTGTCATGACTGTCCAATTTGTGTGTGAAAATTTAAAAAAAAACTCATAAATGGGAATTCCTAAAACTGGAGTTGTACAAATTGCTTTCTTCAGTTCTTCAAACCCCCATTTCCTCAGTCCATTCTATTTTTTTCTTTATTCACTTAGGCTTTCTTCAGAGCCTGCAAAAGGGGTCTGGTGTATGAACTATAATCAAACACCCACAATCTAACATAGTTGTATAATCCCAAAAACGAATGCATGTGTTTTACAGTGTGGGTTTGCTGTTTTCATAATTGCCTCAGGTGTGACCCTCTTCTCCTCATGTGAAATCGACTTGCCTATATATAACACTTCTTCTTGACAATATTGGAACTTCTGTTTGCCTACCTTATATCCCCTATCTGCTTGGATAGCCATTAAATGAATTGAGTCTTGTCTACATTCATCTTCTGTTGTGCTGCAAACCAAAATATCATCTACGTACTGTATCAAAACGCTTTTCAAATCAGTATTGCCTAAGTCCACGTGGAGGACCCTATTAAAGATCGATGGAGACTCAAAGTATCCTTGGGGCAAACAAGTGCTTTTCAGTCTAGTTTGGTGAAGCGCAAATGACGTATGGTCTTGGGAGTCCGTATTCATCGGGATTGAGAAAAACGCATTTGTCAAGTCAATCACCATAAAATGTAGTGCTTCTGCTGGGACACCACACAATATTGTCACCAGATTCGGAAATAAAGTAAAATCTGTCTCTAAAATACAGTTAATCAGTCTCATATCTTGAATAAATCCCCACGACCCTTCATTCAATTTTTTATCGGATACACTGTGGTATTACACAGTGACTCTGACGTCACTAAAATACCTTGTTCCATCAGGGCTGAAATAGTCTTAAAAATACCCTCATCTGCTTCTCGAGACATGGGGTACTGTCTTGTTCGGGGTAAAATTGCTCCTGGCTTCAGCTTAAAGTTAACCTCCCCTAACCCCTTCAATAGGCCTACGTCATAGAGGCCTGTAGTCCAGAAAGAGTTTGGTACCTTTTTGAAGTCTTCATCGAAAGATGCTGGACGCTGCTGCACTATCACCATTCACAGTGTGGTCTCTCTTTTTTGTATTCTGATCCAATATGTAATACTCATCTTGAATATTACTTCATAATCTGATGGATCATCTCTGAACATATCCTCGTCAGTGATGTCAGTCAATCTATACCCTTGACCAATGGCAATCACTGTCTTCCATGTCCTGCCCTCGTCATCGGCTCTTTTGAGCATGGCCATCTTCCCTCACTCTATGGCTGCATTTAACTCTAGGGTCTGTCCCCCTGTTCATCCATTGGTATTGGTGACCTGAACAAAAATTCATCAGGTATTCTCATAATCTTTCGCACTAAGCCGGGTAGGCATGTCAGCAGAATTCACACCTCATAAAGAAAAACTTCTGGCTCTAGCAGAATTCCTCACAGAGCCATTTGCCCTGTAAACGCCAATATAATTTTGCCCACATTCATATAGTGTATACCTGGAGTAGAACATACTATGCCTTCATCAGTAAAATAAATGGTCATATTAAGTTTTGTCATTAAATCTCGTCCTAAGATGTTACTGGTGTCTGCCATGAATAAATGGAACAGACATGTCACATTCTCCTATGGAGACTGGTAATGTATCTGTAAAAATAACTCGACACGTAGCTCCAGAGAAACCTTGTGCATTCATGGCATTTCCGGACATTGGGTATTTTCCCTCTTGTATACATGAACGAGTAGCTCCAGTGTCTATTAAAAAAGAAAAAGATTTGCCTCCTATGGTGACATCAACTCTTGGTTCCTCTTGGGGGTCTGGTGTCACTGATAGCACTGAACACATCACTGAACACATCAAGTCACCCTGTGATCTGTCATATTGTGAGTGCATGCATATCCCTGTACCTGTAAAAGGACTCCGTCCCACCACAGTGACACCCCCTACTCTACGAGTCAATAACTGTCCTTTGTTTGCATTTTTCTACATTTGCATGGGTGCTTGTTGCAACTGTCCTTGCAGTGGATTCAAAGGTGCTTGCTGTGGCTTGCCTGTTGTATTTGCGGCACTTGTGCTTGATACACGGTCTGAGCTTGAACAAAACCATCCATAGCTTGTGAGCTATATGCTGGAGGATAAGCTGTCCCCCCTCTTGAGAATTGCCCATTCTGTATATACCTTGGCTTCCACAGATGCACGCAATTTGCCTTGTTATCATACATGTCCAACATACAGGAGGAGTTCTTCTGATTTGTCCCCCTTGTTAGGAAAGATTTCGTAATTGTAGGTAATTTTCCTTCCATATGGCAACCCCTAAACTTTTTGCTGTTGTGTTTCACCTTGTTCTTGACTTTGCCAGAGAAGTGCAGCCTTCTGCTGCACTCCTCTGGGCTTTCGCTCCTTTTCTTATGGGGAAACTGACATGCCCTTAAGACTGTCAGTACCGGGGAACGCTGTTTCCCGTAGTTTCTTTTATCATGTTACGGCTTTCGTGCAACATGACACAAGAGGGCACTGTAAGCTAAGTTACAGCTCTCTTGGGTCTCTAGCCTTCTACAGGCCCTAGATACTCGTTTGGGATTGTATTTGATTGGTGCAAGTCATTCAGGGACTGGAATGGTGGCAGCGATCATTTTGTGTATTTTGAGCTCCTTTTGGCGTTCTAAGCGCGTTTTTCGCGCTGAACCCAAAATGGTGGCCTGGCTCCCAAAATGGCCAGACCACGAGGCTCCTTTGTCCTGTCCACTGACCGTCTTGCTCCCTTCACCTTCCCCAGGTCGAGCGACCCGGGGCCTTCCTTATTTGGGCATGTACTTTCCAGCGAAACCTGGTTGCTTTCGCGGGCTTCTACATGTCTTTTGTGTGCCTCCAGGGTGTGGGCTGGGATGTCTGGTCCCAATACACATCCTGGGTGCCAGAGAGTCTAGGGTAGTGTGAATGCCTGGGACCACCGTGGTCCGTGATTGGTCCACGAATGGTGTGTGTGTTGATGAGCGGATCTCCCATTGGCTCCCCTCCGTTTTGGCGCGAAGGGAACCGTGGATAAGAGGGGGCTGGAAACACCACTACCATGTCGATCTCCTGAGTTCTCACGAACGAAGGAATACAGGAGCCAAGTATCCTGCAACCAAGAGGCTGGACCGAGGAATCGCTGGTGACCCGCTGAAGGACTCCTCCTTTGCACTGCTGTCATCCTGTGAAACCCTTTCCTCCTTTGATCGAACCAGAAGGCCTGTACTGGTGCTTCGACCTTTGGAATAGCAGGAACAGCTATTCTCTGCGACTTCATCATCTCCTGCCAGTAAGCCTTCGGAAGCGTCTCTGGGCCATCCAGTTGACTGACCAGCTTACAAGGGAGTCCTGCTCTGTAACCGCCGCCAGGTTGTGTTGTATTTCGAGTCCTGGTCACTCTCACACGCTTCGTACACTTGGCGTTCCCAAGTCTGAAGTGAGTAGTGTACATTTGGCTCAGATACACACGACCGCTCCGTTGCCCTGCTGTGGTGACAAAACTGTGCAGGTTTCTTCGATTGGGACGTCTTTTTTCTCTACACGACGACGAGGCATTCCCGACTCTTCTGAACCTGCCAGCTGCTGAAACTAACGTGGAGAAGCCTGGGTCTGCTTGCATCGGGGACCGGTGAGTAGTATAGCTAGGATCTGGTCGCCCTCCTGCAGTAGCCCATTGCTTTTCCCCGCTGTGTAAAAACAGCACCCTTTTGTCCGTACTCGCGCTCTGCTTCTGCTCACTGTGGAGGCTGCGCTTGAGTCGCGGAACCTGTTCTTCTTCTGTTGTGCACTAACCCGAACTGCCTGACTTCCTCCGAAGAGCTTCTCCTTTTGCCCGTTGGCACCAGCGTGTGCAGGTACTTTGAGCACAAGGCTCCACTCTTCACAGGGCTTGGACTTCCATCTAGTTAGGTGCCTCTGAAGGCGAACTGAGTCTAAAGCATTATCGCACTGCCTGTTTTCCTTCCCTTGCAGGTGGACTACACATTTCGTGCCTCTAATGCTTGAGACTGTCGTATTTGTATATATATTGTGTTGATATGGTATGTGTTGGCTTAATATTGTGATATTGTGATTTTCTCGCTACGGTCATTGTTTTAAAGGCCTTAAAATAAATGTGTATATATTTTTGATATAACAACTGTTTGGAGTAGTTTGTAAGTGATCTTGCTTTGTGTGCTCGTTGCGGGCTTTCAGTCACCCTCACCCCTTTTGAGACCTAGTCTTGACCGCCGCGATCGCTACCTTGATTGGTCTGGCTCGTCCAGAGGTTACCCTGTTCCAAGTAATTAGGTTGGCCTTCTGAACTGCAGCGCCACCAGGACAGAGTTCAGAAATCCGTCTTAACAAATTGGTGGCAGCGGTGGGATACGACTGAAGGAATCCAGTGTTGCGCTCGAACTAAGGCATTTCGGGTTATTCCAACCAGTACACGTAGTGAATTGTTGTAGTATAACTTTAAAAAGGCCATAGTCCTATCAAACAGTATGGAAACAAATACCTTGTTAACTTTAAATGCTTCCAAATCAGAAACATTGAAGAAGATGTGTGCGGAGAGAGGTGTTTCCTCTCAAGGCACGAAATTGGAAATGATCCAAAGAATCGTGGCGTGGCAAGAAGCGCAGCTTGACGCTATAACTTCTGAGGACAGTGCAGAAGGTGGTGGGGCTGCTCTCACTGGTAGAACCGACGGTTCTGCCGCTGCACTGATCCATCGCGACCACGAGGACAGGGAGGACGAGATGTCTAATGTTTCCTCTGCCAGTGCTGATGGGGAGGCTATGCTTGAATTCAAGAAGCAAGAGCTGCGGTTTAGGCAGCAGGAGCTTGAATTCAGCATAGCCAAAATAAAAATCGAACAGGCAGAAAAACAGAAAGACAGGGATCACCAGTTGGAACTGGCCAAGCTTCAGTTTGCAAATGGGTCCAAGGGTCCTGGACATGGGTCTGGGGCCTCCTCTCATCCACGGTTTCCGAAAGATCTGCTCAGTGTGTATGAAGAAAGGAATGACATTATGGACTGGCTGAATGCGTTTGAGTATGCATGCGAAGTTCAACAAGTTGACAATGCTGATAAGATTGCATGGTTACTCAGCAGACTGCCCCATTCTGGCTGTAGTGCCATTATGGAAATGTCGAAGGCTGAGCGAGCTGATTTCGCAATGTTAAAGCAAACTCTCATTTTAAAGTTTGGGAAGACTCCGGCCCAATATTTGAAACGTTTCAGAGAGTATAAGAAAAAGGAAGGTGGTACTTGGGTATCTTATGTCGCTGAATCCTTGAAAAACTTAACTGGCTGGGTCGAAGGTTATAAGGTTTCTACCTTCGAAGGCATGATAAATCTTGTCATGCTGGAACACATTTTTGCTTCTTCTTCCCCGGAGCTTAAGCAGCATTTGGCCGATTCGAAGGAGATAGATCCTAAGAAGCTGGCCATTGCAGCAGACTTATGGGTGTCACATCGAGTGTCCCATAAGGACAAAACTCATCCTGGTAAGCAGGAGGAAGGGAAAAAGTCCAAAGATATGGAGGGTGGGGAATCTGCTAAATCTTCTTCCCATAAGGGCCACAAAAAGAAAAACAAGGGTAAGACACAAGAGAACTCACAGGGTAGTGGAGGTCAGCCTCCGAAACAGAACTCTGGTTACAATAAGCATCCCTATGTAAACAGACCCATTGGATCTTGTTTTGCTTGTGGAGCAACTGAGCACGTGAAGGGGGATCCCCGTTGTAAGGTTAGACCTTTGGGGGTCCACTCCGCTAATCTGGCCTTCTCCTCCTACGAGGAAGAAGAGATTACAGGAGCATCCTTCTCCTCAGACTCATTTCCCAGCGGAATAGAGGCTGAGGTAGTTTTAGTGTCCCTGGGTTCCTGGGAGCCTAAAGTCGCAGAGGCTTATGCTAGGATTCCGGATAATACCAAGCACTACAGACAGTGTGCTGATCAATGGAGTAGATACTCCAGCTCTTAGGGATAGTGGGTGCAGTCGCACTGTAGTGGATTCTACCTTGGTAGACTCAGAGGAAGTTGCCAGAGCTACTCGGATGCCCACTAAGTTGGCTGACGGCCCCCTCCGTATGTTTCCCGTAATACCTGTAAATCTTACTTTAAATGGTACAGCAGTCAGGATTCCAGTGAGCATTCAGAGAAACGTCCCGGGAAAGGTCTTGTTAGGTAATGATCTCAGAGCTTTAGGGCTCGTAGGAGACACTGCCTAAAGACCCTACACACAGTCTCAAGCACGGGCAGCATTGGCCAAGTCCAATACGCCGCCCCAGCCGAAGGGGAAACCCAAGGCGAAAGGAGTCAACAAGTCACGACGAGGGAAAGAGAATATTCCCCCGAGCTCGCCTACCACTGCGGTGGAGGAAGTTGGTCAATCGCCCGGGCCTGACGAGGAAGTGGCGATGCCTGAAGTATTCGATCCCAACGATCATCCTGAACTAAAAGACTTGTTAGTTGAAGGAGGTCCTGATAGGGACGAATTCAGTAAAGGCCAACGTGAGTGCCCATCTCTGGAAGGCCTAAGGAGACAGGCCTGCTCCCAGCTTGAGGGTGAACCTCCTGGGAAGCATAGGATTTATTGGGAAGGTGGACTCCTGTATAGTGAGCCCACAAAGTCTACAGAAGGAGACCATAGGAGGTTGGTGGTTCCCCTTGCTGTTAGGCCCTTCCTCCTGCAGTTGGCGCATGAGGTTCCCCTTGCTGGTCACCTTGGTATGAAGAGGACCAAGCAAAGGTTATCCATGCACTTCTACTGGCCCAAGATGGGGGTGCAAGTAGAAAGTCACTGCAGGAGTTGTGCCTCCTGCCAGTTGTCTGGTAAGGTTGGCGCGACAATCCAAGCTCCGTTGATACCGCTCCCAGTTGTGGGGGTACCATTTGAAAGGGTAGGGATCGACATCGTTGGTCCCCTTGACCCGCAAACATCCTCGGGCAATAGGTTTATCCTGGTGCTGGTCGACCATGCAACCAGGTATCCTGAGGCCATCCCATTGAAAACTGTAACTGCCAAGTCAGTTGCAGAAGCTTTACTCGGCATATTTACTAGGGTTGGCTTCCCTAAAGAAGTTGTGTCGGATCATGGCAGCAACTTTATGTCGAAGTATAGGCAGGCTATGTGGAAAGAATGTGGGGTCACCTACAGGTTCTCTTCTGCATACCACCCCCAGACCAATGGTCTGGGGGGGCGTTTCAACAGGACGTTAAAGAGCGTGATTGGGGCTCTGGAGGAGCCTCAGAGAAGAAAATGGGATCTTCTTGTTTCATGCTTACTGTTTGCCTACCGAGAGGTACCACAGGAGGGTGTTGGCTTCAGCCCCTTCAACTTCTGTTCGGTCATCCCGTACGGGGACCCTTAGCCATCGTCAAAGAGGGATGGGAGATGCCCACTCCCCCTGTTACTACCAATGTAGTTGATTATGTGCTAGGGCTCAGAAAACGGATGGTACTTCTGATGGGCTTGGCTAGTGATAAATTGAAGGCAGGACAAGCGCTGGTGAAACCTTGGTACGACCAGAAAGCTTCCCTCATCAACTTTACACTTGGTCAGCAAGTCCTGATCATGAATCCCTTAAGGCCTCGAGCTTTACAGGACAACTGGTCAGGCCCTTACCCAGTGGTGGAGCCCCTGGGTGAGGTTAACTATTCAGTGGACCTTGGAAGGTCTAGACAGGCTCCAAAAGTGCTTCACGTGAATAGGCTGAAGGCTTTCGGCCCAAGCGTCGAAATCGCTGGCTTCAGGCGTTGCGGGAGAGGAGTCTGAACCTCTCCCCGACCTGTTCCCAAGCAGTCCTTCAGATAGCTCTTTTGAGGGTGTCCGAGTGGCCCCTCACCAAAATGGACAAGGCTCAGTGGTTTACCTTGGACATGAAGTAGGTGGAGGGAGGAGACAGCCTCTACTCAGTCAGGTACAAGCAGTACAAGACTGGCCTACCCCCACTACGCAAACCCAAGTGAGAGCCTTCTTAGGACTCACCGGGTGTTACCGCAATTTTGTGGCAGACTATGGCACCATAGCTGCTCCTCTGACTGCCCTCACAACTCCGAAGAAACCCAAGAAGGTAACTTGGACCGAGGAGTGTGAGAAGGCCTTCAATGGCTTAAAAGACTCCTTGTGCCAGGCCCCTGTCCTCAGGGCCCCTGATTATCAAAGATCTTTTATCGGGCAGACGGACGCCTCTGACACTGGGATAGGAGCTGTACTATCACAAGTAGATGAGAAGGGTAAGGAACACCCTATCGGTTTTATTAGTCGCCAGTTTAAGGACAGAGAGCTCAGATGGTCCACGGTAGAGAAAGAATGTTTCTCTGTTGTGTGGGCCCTAAGGAAGCTGAGGCCCTACCTCTATGGGACCCACTTCACTGTGCAAACTGACCATAAGCCGTTAAAGTGGCTAATGAACATGAAGGGGGAGAATCCAAAGTTGCTTAGGTGGTCCATAAGTCTACAAGGCTTCGACTTCACTATTGAGCATAGGCCAGGTGTCCAACATAGCAATGCTGATGGGTTGTCCAGAATGTTTAGCCGACCTGAACAAGAGACTCATCCAGGGGTGGATTAGTTCCCCCTGTCCATAGTCTGGGAGGGGCGAGTGTTAGGAAAGATTTCGTAATTGTAGGTAATTTTCCTTCCATGTGGCAACCCCTAAACTTTTTGCTGTTGTTTTTCACCTTGTTCTTGACTTTGCCAGAGAAGTGCAGCCTTCTGCTGCACTCCTCTGGGCTTTCGCTCCTTTTCTTATGGGGAAACTGACATGCCCTTAAGACTGTCAGTACCGGGGAACGCTGTTTCCCGTAGTTTCTTTTATCATGTTGCGGCTTTCGTGCAACATGACACAAGAGGGCACTGTAAGCTAAGTTACAGCTCTCTTGGGTCTCTAGCCTTCTACAGGCCCTAGATACTCGTTTGGGATTGTATTTGATCGGTGCAAGTCATTCAGGGACTGGAATGGTGGCAGCGATCGTTTTGTGTATTTTGAGCTCCTTTTGGCGTTCTAAGCGCGTTTTTCGCGCTGAACCCAAAATGGTGGCCTGGCTCCCAAAATGGCCAGACCACGAGGCTCCTTTGTCCTGTCCACTGACCGTCTTGCTCCCTTCACCTTCCCCAGGTCGAGCGACCCGGGGCCTTCCTTATTTGGGCATGTACTTTCCCGCGAAACCTGGTTGCTTTCGCGGGCTTCTACATGTCTTTTGTGTGCCTCCAGGGTGTGGGCTGGGATGTCTGGTCCCAATACACATCCTGGGTGCCAGAGAGTCTAAGGTAGTGTGAATGCCTGGGACCACCGTGGTCCGTGATTGGTCCACGAATGGTGTGTGTGTTGATGAGCGGATCTCCCATTGGCTCCCCTCCGTTTTGGCGCGAAGGGAACCGTGGATAAGAGGGGGCTGGAAACACCACTACCATGTCGATCTCCTGAGTTCTCACGAACGAAGGAATACAGGAGCCAAGTATCCTGCAACCAAGAGGCTGGACCGAGGAATCGCTGGTGACCCGCTGAAGGACTCCTCCTTTGCACTGCTGTCGTCCTGTGAAACCCTTTCCTCCTTTGATCGAACCAGAAGGCCTGTACTGGTGCTTCGACCTTTGGAATAGCAGGAACAGCTATTCTCTGCGACTTCATCATCTCCTGCCAGTAAGCCTTCGGAAGCGTCTCTGGGCCATCCAGTTGACTGACCAGCTTACAAGGGAGTCCTGCTCTGTAACCGCCGCCAGGTTGTGTTGTATTTCGAGTCCTGGTCACTCTCACACGCTTCGTACACTTGGCATTCCCAAGTCTGAAGTGAGTAGTGTACATTTGGCTCAGATACACACGACCGCTCCGTTGCCCTGCTGTGGTGACAAAACTGTGCAGGTTTCTTCGATTGGGACGTCTTTTTTCTCTACACGACGACGAGGCATTCCCGGCTCTTCTGAACCTGCCAGCTGCTGAAACTAACGTGGAGAAGCCTGGGTCTGCTTGCATCGGGGACCGGTGAGTAGTATAGCTAGGATCTGGTCGCCCTCCTGCAGTAGCCCATTGCTTTTCCCCGCTGTGTAAAAACAGCACCCTTTTGTCCATACTCGCGCTCTGCTTCTGCTCACTGTGGAGGCTGCGCTTGAGTCGCGGAACCTGTTCTTCTTCTGTTGTGCACTAACCCGAACTGCCTGACTTCCTCCGAAGAGCTTCTCCTTTTGCCCGTTGGCACCAGCGTGTGCAGGTACTTTGAGCACAAGGCTCCACTCTTCGCAGGGCTCGGACTTCCATCTAGTTAGGTGCCTCTGAAGGCGAACTGAGTCTAAAGCTTTATCGCACTGCCTGTTTTCCTTCCCTTGCAGGTGGACTACACATTTCGTGCCTCTAATGCTTGAGACTGTCGTATTTGTATATATATTGTGTTGATATGGTATGTGTTGGCTTAATATTGTGATATTGTGATTTTCTCGCTACGGTCATTGTTTTAAAGGCCTTAAAATAAATGTGTATATATTTTTGATATAGCAACTGTTTGGAGTAGTTTGTAAGTGATCTTGCTTTGTGTGCTCATTGCGGGCTTTCAGTCACCCTCACCCCTCTTGAGACCTAGTCTTGACCGCCGCGATCGCTACCTTGATTGGTCTGGCTCGTCCAGAGGTTACCCTGTTCCAAGTAATTAGGTTGGCCTTCAGAACTTCTGCGCCACCAGGACAGAGTTCAGAAATCCGTCTTAACACCCCTTGATTAAATCCTTCTTTTACATTCAGATTATCACCCTGCATATTCTGAAAACTGCCTTGATTATTCTGAAAATCACTGCTTCCTCTGTAGCTCATTCCTCTGCTTTGCAGCATAAACCCATTCCCTCCATGATCCATTTGGCACCGTCTATTGGCCTGTGATGCACCCATTACTTGCTGCATTCACAATCCTTCTCCGCTTGTCAACACTGCCCCTTCTATGGCATATTTTGACAATTTCTTCTGAACTAACTTGGCTTCCTCAAGTTTTCTAGCATCTTCCTTTTCCTATTTTTCTCTTTCAATAATCAGCAGTGATGCATCATGGTCAACTGTATTTCTGCCCATGGCTTTGCTTCTATTCCCACTAGTTTCTTGATCTGTCTTTGTACCTGTTCTGGCAATCCTTGACATAAAATGTTGTAGAATTGTGCCACTGTCTTCCCCCACGGTTCCCACATTTCAAGAGTCCACCGTTCCTGAATACTTTGAATGTAAGCAAGCAGATCTTCATCTTCTCTCATTTTACCGCCATAATTGCACCCATATCTGATGTATCAGGATACTGCACCCTAAGTGCTCTCCAGACATCTGCTTGTCAATTTTTAAATTGCACTCCATTGTTCGCTGTGTTCTGTGCCGTGACACTTGAGTATCCTGCTCTCGTCAAAATATCATAAGCTCTTTCCTCAAGAATGGCTGCTAGGAGAACCTTAATGTTCCCTGTTGCTAATGTATTTCCCTCTGTCATTTTCTCTAGCTCATGGATCTATTTTCCAGCACCCAGTGTTAAACTGGGAAGTTTACACCTTAAATTATACTTATCCATTTGTGGCCAAGAAAATTACTGTGGTCTGGCCCCTCCTTTCTCCAATAAAGGGAACTACGTGAACCCAAATCCACAATCGGCTCCCATTGCCTGCCTATCCATAATGGGGACAATGGTTCCTGATCGCCTTCTACCTAGCAATGACCTCAGCCTGCTCACACATGGAGGGGACTCTCCCTTCTCACTATGCGATCATCCTTTAGGATGCTCTAGATACGCTATAGGATCTAGCATCCTATCTTTGGGCTGCTTTAGATCAGACCATCTTACTTCCTTGTCTGTCTTTAGACATCCATCGGGACCACATGCACTTCCTCCCTCTTACCCACGGATCGTTTCTCTCTCTTCATCTGTCATATCAAGCCCTCAACTAGTGTGGCTCTCATCCCCTTCACCCTTATCTAAAATCAGACTGTTTAAGGACATGGCTCTATCCTCGAGACAGAACCTATCTCTTTCTGATTGGAAGAACAGGGACTGTTCTACCATTCCTTGGCTTCCCGGTTTGCTACTGTCCCTTAAGCCTTGATAGGCCTTATCAATACTATCCCCGATACACCCTATGCCAAAATTCTCTTCAAGGGTTACCCTAGATATCCCTGCTTTGCTCTCGGTGATGGGCAGAACTCCTCTATATTGCCCCATGATATTACTAGACTCGGTGTCATCAATTCTTTCTGAATATGATCAATATTGTGCTCCCTCTGTCTCCTTTTTTGCTCCAATCCTTTGTCTAATTTGTCTCTGTAGTCTTTTATCTCTCAATGTCTGTGCTTCCTCCTCTTCGGTCTTCCTTTCTTGCCTATCTTGTTCTTCAATTGCTTTCTGCCTGTTATCATACTACCTTTGCTCCTCCGCCCTTTCCTCTTTATTTTGCTGTTCTTCCTGATACATCTGTTCTTGTCTCTGCCTACTCTTTTTCTTACGCTCATTCTCTTTCAGTCACTTTTCTCATTATTTGTCTTTTCTGTCCTGCTCGTCTTGATCTTCCCTTTGCCTAACTTCCTCAATACTTTTCCCATCAATCTTGAGCAATATCTGACCTCCCATTTATTTGTTCTGTACGATTGTTACCACGTCAGCTTTATCCTTTACTCCTTTCCATCTCTTAATCTCTTGTTCTATGTCTGTGGTTACATTTGAGTGTTTGCTTTTCTCCTCCTTGTTCTGTAGGATCTTAAAGATCTCCTCTCTTCTTCTAGTCTCTTCTGGAATATCATTACAGCTATAAGCAGCCAATTCAAATATCGGATTACTATACGGGTACAATCATTCCTCTTCTGTACTGCCATCATCCACTTTGGGTGAGGTAAGGGGAGCAGAAGGCTCGACACCTTCCACCCTACATTGAGTAAGCATCCACTCCTCAAGCGACGGGTCCTCCCACTCCTCCTGATACATTTTACAGAGTTCTAAAATGGCTAAACTTGTATCCAATTTCTTCCCTGCATACACAGCGTGTAAGTATGTGGTCATATGTTGCATACTGCTTTTGACAGCGATCCCCCTTGTGGCCATGGCATGAACATTTTGTCAGCTGTTCCTTTTACCCACTCTGCACTATGCTGTTTGAGCTTAAGTGCGTGTTTTGGCAGCATCTTACACAGGTGCATCAATGGAGTAATATGTCCCATTGTGATGAGTCTCAATTGACTGTCAGTACTTACCATTGGTTACACAGATACATTTCAGAAAAAAACAAATATGAGCGTGCTCCAAACTTCACCGCAAAAAGCCTCAATTTCTCAATAATCTCAACATACTTTTTGGTCTGTGCCGACTATTACCTAAAATAGGAAATAACTTTTTATCTCTACTCCAACTTTACACAGTTTATTCCTGTCGCTCTTTGACAACTCTTTTCGTTTACATAATACACTACAGACAGACAGTCAAGATAGTTGACTTTTCACATATATACCATGGTACACCTTTTCACCTAGCCCCTAAAATACTGCGATTGGATTTTGGTTCATTCCCTATCATAACCCTATGTATGTGCCGCCTAGTTATACCCCGATTGGAGCATGAAATTACTCCTTCTAGACCTGCTTTGAGGTAGAAAACATAGCTCTATAAATACTCCTCGTTTTACTATAATGCTCCAACACTCCTCGTTATATTTTTAACAACCCCCTGTTACGTTTCTATGTTACCCCAATGCCATTCCCTTGTTTTGCTAGTCCCCTCAGTTTACTCACCATTCGCTCTTCAGCTCAAGGTCTTTGATATCGTCTCCCCTCCTCCAATTCACCACGGTCGCCTTCCGTCCGCTCAGTTCTTGTGGAAACCAGGAGGGATTTTGTCAAAGAGGGACATGTCCCACCTATATCTATCTTTTTGCAAGTATTCTATATCAGCTGCTGTCCAGAGGTAACCTTGCGATCTTCCGACTAGAACCTTCCAATCGTCCGAAACATTGGAGACCCACTGTTCAACGTGTCTTTTCAAACCATCCTCCTTCTGCTACCTCGTGAACCAGTTGGCCCTTTAAGCAGGGTAACACTATATGGGATTGATGGGGATGCAGAAGTTACTCTTTCACCAATAATAAGACAGTCTCAGGAAGTTGGCAACACTTAGCTGTTTTATTTGCAATTGTCTAAAACAAGGTGTACAACAGAGATGAACGGACGTCACACAGTATTTCTCTCAACGTGTTACATGAAAAAATACACATTTATAGTAAAAACTCATCATCATTGACATCACACTACGTGGCAAAGTAAGAAAATATAAATTGGATTGTGGTTGGTCTACGGGGAACATCTAGGTATACTCTCTATGGGGAATAGGATTGTGATTGGGTCTTTCTAGTCAGGTGGACAACTATGCCCACCCCTAGAGCAAGTCATTTTCATTGTCATACAGAATACACAATGTTTCATTGGGTCTCATTACGAGTCCAGCGGTAGCCGTGCCGGAAAAACCAGCAGGCTTCTGCCAGACCCGTATTACCATTCCGCCTCTGTGATTCCCAGAATCACTGGGGCATTACGACCCCGGTGATCTGGGAAATCCGGAGGCAGAATTCTGTAAGTTCCCATTCGCATGGAGTTCCACAGGACAGGACTCTGTGGGTATGGGGACCATGGAAGCACTAGTTCCGTCTATGACAGAGCCGGTGTTTCCATGTCCTCCTGCAAGTGGGTGGTGTAAATCCCACCAGGTCAGACCTGGCGGAAGTGACACCTCCCGCCTGCAGGATGCTTAATCAGCCAGTCTAGAAACAACAGTGGCAGGGGTTTTAATGAGGCCCATTGTCTTTTAAACTATAGGGCTATTTGCTTTGTGGCCCTCTATAATTGGTTGCCACGCTTGTATCCTTCTGGAATATTCCACTCGCTAGCAGTACTCAAGCTGGTACCTGTCATGACCACTGTGAGGGAGCACAAGTTGTGCCACAAGCAGGCTCCCACCACAACCCTGAGGTCCTTAAAACCACTGCAAAGGGGCTCCTGGAGCCAGTCCTGGCGCCTTTGGCACCAGGCTCATATGTAGGAAGGACGGGCTGTTCAAACTATGTCCAATTTATGCACATCGGCCTTTAAATCCAACATGGAAGCACCCACAGTCTAGTTCTAAGAACCAAGCCATGCTGTCTAGTGTTTTGGGTGTGGCAGGCCTGGAACTACTTTCCCTGCTACTACTTTACCTGGGCTATATAAAACACACCCTGACTGCAGAACACGCTTTGTGTTATTCTGCAACCAGCAGCGTGACGCTCACCATGTCCATCACCTAGTCTTCAGTATCTTCTTGTAATCCTGCAAGAACAAGAACAAGATTATTCTGTCTTACCTGAGAAAACACAATCCAGCTCTCAGCATCTCAACTGGGCTGCAATCTGTGGAAAGCGAGAGAAGAAGAAACATCACTCACCTGTGAGTACTAGCTTAAGGACTTCCAACGAACCGCTACCACAGCTGCTGTTTGAACACTGCGACCTGCAATAACGAGAAAGGGAAAAACAATTTTAGAGCGTGCGCTTCCAAACATCGAATTCCATCAGTCTTACCTGAATTCCATCGCACTACGCCACGCTTCCAGCCAAAGCACCACAGCAACATCTGCAAAGGAAAAGAGACATATTCTAGTTCACTTTCAATATTAAACAACCGCACAGCGCTGTACTTACCTTAACGGATTCCAGAGGCCTGTTTTTCATTGCACTCTCATCCACTCGCAGCACCACAGAGGCCTGTGAGGAGAAGAAGAAGAAAGCACAGGTTATCTTTAAAGACAATAAAGGCGCTGCGCTTCACGATTTCTGATACCTAGAAACGTGCCTCTCCATCCGGCACACCAGCATCAAGACCTTCGCACCTGAAAAGAAGAAGATAAAGACAATAACAAATTCCCACCATAAACAGAACAAAGACTTACAACTAACAAACCTACCTGCCTAGCAGCAGATTTGGGATCACAGCAGGTCTGGGCCCAAGGAAGGCATACTGCACCAGTGAAGCAACTTGGGCAGCTCGCCAACAAACATCAAGCGCCCGCTGCACAAGAAACGCAGGACGGATAGATCACCCTACAAATAACTAAGATGAGAAAAGAACCCAGTGGGAAGGGAATCAGTCAGAGGGAGGTGGGAGATTCACCCATTAGAGACAGTTATCACAAATCCTCACTTCTGTAATTGCAGATTCATTATTCAGCACTGGGCAACTACACATCCAGGGTTGCAGATCTCAGAGCCTTCCAGACGCCCCCGGGGATATCAGGTGAGCCTAACAGAACACAAAGCCTTTATACCTTATCCACCTGGGCATCATGGAGACATCTGAAACTGATCAGTTAGCCCAGCTTTTGGGACAATTACATGCCGAGGTACACGCAGCCCGGCAAGAAAAAAAATGCCTTGAGTTGAGAGTTAATAGTCACAAAAGACCGTACTGATGAACTAAGCAAATAGCTACTACAAACACAGACGGGGCAGGGTCCATTGCCCAGATTCGCCCCATCGTCGCCTCACCATGATCAATTAATCCAGTACAGATAACGTTGCCGGGAGCAGTACCCCTCGCACCACCAGAATGGTTTAATGGAGACCCCAGAAGGTACGCAACATTCTTTAACCAGTGCTGCCTCCATTTTCTCTGTAGGCATGGGGCTTTCCCAAACAACTAGGGGTGGGTAGCCTTTGTGTTATCATATTTGAGTGGAAGTACCGCAGACTGGTCAGTACCTTTAGTGAGCCGAGATGACCCATTACTGCAGAACTTCAGGGGTTTTCAACAGGAGATGGAAAAGTTATTTGCTCGACACTTGCATGGACAAGCTCTTAATAACGAACTCCTGTCCCTCCGGCAAGGGAATCAAGATTTACCCACTTATATTGCCACCTTTAATAGACTGGTTGTAGAAGCGGGGTGGCCAGAAGATAAAAGAACCATATTGTTTCATCAGGGCCTACGAGGAGACCTGAAGGATGTCCTTGCTCAAGTGGTAGACACACCTAAAGACTATGCAGAGTTTATCAACCTGGTAGTTCAGTTGGACCACAGATTACAGGATCGAAGAACAGACCGAAGTGGACTCGAAAATCGTTCCCTGTACGTACGTTCAAAAGATAATGTTCAACGTCCATCAGAAAATACCACAGAACCAATGCAGATTGGAGGAGTACGACCCCCTTTAACCACGGTTGAAAGAGACAAGAGGAGACAGCTACAGTTATGCCTATACTGCGGTAAATCCAGTCATTACCTCAAGAATGCCCAGTGAAAACTCCAATTAAGGTGGTAGGTGCTATAGAGAAAGAAGATGATGGAAAGGAATCAGAAAACTACCAGGCCCGGCAAGCGTAGAAATCCGCTTGTCGAGTGAGAAGGATGAGTCACAGACCTCACATTTCGCCCTACCAGTAACCTTGATCAATCCCCAACGACCGTCACATATAGACAGCGGAGCGGTTGGTAATTACATAGATCGAGATCTGACAACAGAAATGGGACTTCCCTTATGCACAAAACCAACAACTGAAAAGGTAACTACTGTTGGAGGTACAGAAATTGCGTTGGGACCAGTAACCCAATGCACAACAGAATTAACCCTTCTGTTTCAGGATGGATATCAAGAAGCAATCACGTTTGACCTCATCAAAGCTCCTCAGTTCCGTGTTGATCTTAGGGATGCCATGGTTAGTAACTCACAATCCCCACATAGCCTGGCTTGCAAAGACACTGACCTTTTCCGACGAATGCGCCCATGCCTGCTTCCTGAAATCTATCCCACAGCCAAATCTGAAATCAGTTCAAGAAATAGCATCAGGGATTGCGGAACCAATGGACACCTTACCAAAAGAATACCAGGATTATCAAGATGTTTTTCAGAAGGAACAGGCCGCCACATAGGCCCTATAACTGTCAGATCGACCTGATACCTGGCAAACAGGTTCCTTTTTGTCGAATTTATGGACTTACGGAAACCGAAACTCTCCACTTGAAGTCCTATCTGGATCAATACCTTGCTAATAGGTTTATCCGCCCATCAAAGTCATCGGCAGCCTCTCCCTTATTCTTCGTACCCAAGAAGGAAGGAGATTTGAGGACTTGCATCGATTACCGCGAACTTAATGAAATCACAGTAAACAACTGCTACCCTTTGCCCCTTATCCCGGAACTGTTGAACCAAGTCAAGGATGCCCGAATCTACACCAAACTAGACCTGAGAGGAGCAAACCACCTTGTACATGTTAGGAAAGGGGATGAATGGAAAACCGTGTTTTGCACCAAGTATGGCCTGTACAAATACTAGGTAAATGTCTTTCGGGCTGTGCAATGCTCCCGCAGCATTCCAATACTTCATAAATGATGTAGTACGGGAATTAATCAATGTCTGTGCCCTGGTCTATATTGGCGACATCCTGGTGTATTCCCGCTCTGAAAGAGATCATGTGGAACATGTTCGCTCAGTCCTTGCAAAACTTCGCCAGCACAAACTGTATGCTAAACTCGAGAAATGCTCCTTCCATGATATGATATGATATTATATGACATTTATAATGTGCCTATACACATGTGTTTCGAGGCGTGACGAGGCAGGGAGGGGGAACAGTGGGAAGAACAGACAACGATCATACTAGGCCAGGTGACATTCAGATCGTGCAAGTGTAAGGGAATGGGGAAGGGAAAAGTGTGTGGGGGAAGGGAGTGGGGGGTGCAGTACATGTGATAGTAGAATACGTAGATAAATACAACAGCGGGATGGTGGCAAGTGCAAGTTAAGAGCAGGTATAAGTGCTGGTAGGGGGGCTGTAGGGACACAGAATACAGTCCCCAGGTGTGAGGGTTGCCAGTGAGGCAGTGCAGGTGTGCAAGTGGCGGGGTCTGGGCCCGGTTCAGAAAGAGTGGCCTGGTAGCCAGTGAAGATTTATCCAGGAATTAGCAGGGGATGGGGGGACGCAGAAGCAAAGAGGAAGGTTTTGAGGTGCTTCCAGAACCGGAGATGGTTCTCCTCAAGTTTCAGGGAGGCAGTAAGGCTGTTTCAGAGAGAGGCCCCTGCCGAGGAGAGAGATCTACCATCAACTTGTTGCTTGGAGAAGCGGTTGACACTGAGGGAGTTGGAGGAGGATGAGCGAAGAGCTTGAGAAGAAACATATTTGGGAAGAGAGAGTTGAAGATATTGTGGCCTGAGGCCCCAGAAGGCCTTGTGGACAATGCAGAGGGTTTTGAAATTAATCCTTGCAGCCACTGGGAGCCAGTACAGGGATTTCTGTCCTGGAGAGATACGATCCCTGGACTTGAGGCCAAGGACAAGTCTTGCATTCCTGTTCTGGATAAGTTGCAGAGGGCGGAGAATAGAGGCAGGCAGATTTAGAGAGGCTGTTGCAATAGTCCATCTTAGAGAGAATCAGGGCTCTGGAGACGGAGAGCTTCTGGGGGAAGGAGAGGAAAGGAAGAATACCTCTGAAAAGTCACCGAAGTTGAGTTCCTCGGTTTTGTTCTCTCGCCAAAGGGAGTCAAGATGGATTTACACAAAGTAGATGCCATCCTTAATTGGCTGTCACCTTCTTCACGCAAAGGAACCCAAAGCATGCTCGGCTTTGCAAATTTTCTATTTCTCACGGATAGTCCACCCAATCACATCGTTACTGAGAAAAAACAACAAAAAATTCCAATGGACTGAAGAGGCAGAACAGGCCTTTCAAGAACTCAAGAAAAATTCACCTCTGCACCAATTCTACAACATCCTCACCCTGATCTCCCCCATGTAGTGGAAAATGATGCTTCCAGCGTAGCTATGGGAACAGTTCTCTCTCAAAGAGATCCAGAGACAGGCCAATTACACCCTGTGGTATTTTGGTCATGTAAATTCTCACCACCAGAACTTAACTATGCAATTACAGACAAAGAATTGTTGGCAATAAAATCAGCCCTCAAAGCCTGGCGGGAGTATCTAATAGTTGCCAGACATACCATCACAGTAATCACAGATCATCAAACCCTTCAATACATAAAGTCAGCAAAAGCCCAATCATCACGGCAGTTGCGATGGGCTCTATTCTTTGCAGAATACGATTACATAATAACATACCGACCAGGAGTTCGGAATGGGAAGGCCAGTGTCTTGTCTCATATGGGTGTTGAAGAGAAAACAAACATACCCTGGACCCTGTTGCCATCATCCCAAGTGATAAACTACTGAGACTCACCACCACATTGACTCTATGACATAATGAACCCCGAGATCTTGCAGAAATGGAATTCCCAAAATGAACATCACACGGTTCTGGATGGATTACCCTACTTCAGGGAATGACTGTATCTACCAAGTATCGATCTTCAAGAATTGGTCATGTCTTGTTATCACGATTCCCTGATCGAAGGCCATCCCGGAATTGCTAACATTCTAGCCAAGGTTATTGTTTGCCAACCTGGTGTAAGGATATTGCTCGATTTGTTCTATCCTGTGGGAAATGTGCACAGAATAAATCACAGAAACAGAAACCAGCAGACCTCCTACAACCACTGGATATTCCACCGGCTCCCTGGCATACTCTTTCTCTTGATCTTATTACAGACTTACCTCCCTGTCAAGGTTTTAATACCATTCTGGTGGTTGTAGACCTGTTCTCTAAAATGGCACATTTCATTCCATTCAAAGGACTTCCTAACACTACCGGTCTGGTAAAAGCATTTCTTGAACAGATTATAAAACTGTACGGTTCCCCTCAGTCCTAATCTCAGATCGTGGAAGCCAATTTGTATCCAACTTCTGGAGGAAATGGTGTATCATGGCACAAATCGATGTTTGATTATCCACTAGCCATCACCCCCAAATGGATGGACAAACAGAAAGAACAAACCTGACATTAGAACAGTATCTATGTTGCATGCTGCATCAAGTGGAAGAGAATTGGAAAGACGTGTTATGGATATTGGAATACGCATACAATAACTCCATACACACCAGCACAGGACAAAGCCTGTTCTACACAATATACGGAAGACATCCACGTACCTCTGAAGTAGACTCCCCCACATCCTTGGAAAGGCCAGCGGTAAAGACTCTACACACAAGCATAACCCAAGCCTTCAAAAGGGCAAATGAACATTTACTGCAAGCCAAAGACAGACAAAAACAAAAATCTCGGACCAGCATCGAAAGAAAGCTCCTGACTACCAAGTTGGAGATGAAGTCTGGTTGGCATCAAAATATGTGCCCATAAAAGGTACCCGGACCTTTCGTCCAAGATATCTAGGACCCTATACCATCGAATCGGTGATAAATCCGGTGGCCGTCAAGTTAGCCTTACCACCAAGCATGTAAATTCATCTGGCGTTCCATGTGTCACTTGTAAAACCTGTACAACCATGAACCCGAGTCTTAACACCACCAAAACCTGTGCTAGTTGATGGGGAGCCTGAATCTGAAGTTAAAACATCCTGGATTTGAAACGTACCAGATCTAAGCTATACTATTTAGTGGACTTTAAAGGGTACGGGCCTCAAGACAGAACTTGGGAACCAATTGAACATATTCAGGCACCATGTCCGATTAAGGGGTTTCACCTGGATAACCCCACCAAACCCAGGCCGGACAGGAAGGATACCATGAGAGGAGTCTTGGGGGGAGTGCTGTCATGACCACTGTGAGGGGGCACAAGTTGTGCCACAAGCAGGCTTCCACCAGAACCCTGAGGGCCTTAAAACCATTGCAAAAGGGCGCCTGGAGCCAGTCCTGATGCCTTCGGCACCAGGCTCATATGTAGGAAGGAAGGGTTCTTCAAACTAGGTCCCATTTATGTACATGGGCCTTTAAATCCAACATGGAAGCACCCACACAGTCTAGTTCTAAGAACCAAGCCATGTTGTCTAGTGTTTTTGGTGTGGCAGGCCTGGAACTACTTTCCCAGGTACTACTTTACCTGGGCTATATAATCCACAACCTGACTGCAGAACATGCTTCGTGTTATTCTGCAACCAGCAGCGTGACGCTCACCGTGTCCAGCTCCTGGTCTTCAGCATCTTCCAGTAATCCTGCAAGAACACGATTATTCTGTTTTACCTGAGAAAACACCATCCAGCACTCAGCATCTCAACTGGGCTGCAATCTCTGATAACCGAGAGAAGAAGAAACATCACTCACCTGTGAGTACTAGCTTAAGGACTTCCAGTGAACCGCTACCACAGCTGCTGTTCGAACATTGCGACCTGCAATAAGGAGAAAGGTAAAAACAATATTAGAATGCGTGCTTCCAAAACATCGAATTCCATCAGTCTTACCTGAATTCCATCGCGCTACGCCACGCTTCCACGCGAATCACCACAGCAACATATGCAAAGGAAAAGAGACATATTCAGGTTCTCTTTCAATATTAAACAACCGCACAGCGCTGTACTTACCTTAACGGATTCTGGGGGCCTGTTTTTCGTTGTGCTGTCTTCCACTCGAAGCACCGCAGAGGCCTGTGAGGAGAAGAAGAAGAAAACACAAGTTAGCTTTAAAAGAAAATGAAGGCGCTGCGCTTCGTGCTTTCCATTACCTAGAAACGTGCCTCTCCATCCGGCACGCCAGCATCAAGACCTTCACACCTGAAAAGAAGGAGATAAAGACATTAACGAATTCCAACCATAAACAGAACAAAGACTTACAACTAACAAACCTACCTGCCTACCAGCAGATTCGGGGTCATAGCAGGCCTGGGCTCAAGGAAGGCGTACTGCACCAGTGAAGCAACTCGGGCAGCTCGCCAACAAACGTCAAGCGCCCCATGCACAAGAAACGCAGGACGGATATCTCACCCTAAAAATAACTAAGGTGAGAAAAGAACCCAGTGGGAAGGGAATCGGTCGGAGGGAGGTGGGAGATTCACCCATTAGAGACAGTTATCACAAATCCTCCCTACTGTAATTGCAGATTTATTATTCAGCACTGGTCAACTACACATCCAGGGTTCCAGATCTCAGAGCCTTCTAGACGCCCCCGGGGATAGCAGGTGAGCGTAACAGTATGACAGGTGATTTTGGGTGGACTTTGAGCATGCCTCCCCACCCAATTAGCTCATCAGTTTCTCATCCATCGTCACTCCTGCTGTCTGCCATTTGAATTGTCTTTGAACTCGGCTTTGCAAAGTTTCACTGCACCTGAGAATAGAAGGGAATGTTAGCACAGTCTTATCTTCAATCTCGATGTAGCTTGCCCAAAGTCTATTCCCATCTAACCCATGTGGCAAGAGCTCGGCCTCATTCCGAGGTGGCTGCAAAGGGATACCGGGCACCGTTAAGGACATCGGTGCCGGTAATCCCTTTGCGCCCTATTCCGAGGTCCCTTAGCGGGTCCTGCAATGGCGGGAGCCGCTAAGGAACCAGAGAGCTATTAGCTACTTCCCCATTCCCATTGAGCCCTATGGGTGCTCAAATGGGAATGGGGAATGGATTTTTCATTGGGGACTTACCGCTCCCTCCATGGTCAGAATGGACCGGTAAGTCCCCATTGAACCAGGTCGGACCCGGACCCGGTATGGGAGGTAGTCATGGCTCAAATAGCGCCATGACTACCTCCATACTCGGAATGAGGCCCACTGTGTTTTTAGCTCCTTCTTTGCCTTTAATACTATTAAATGAATAAAACTTGGCACTCATAGTGTTTTTCCATTGCACCTCAACAGGAGCCTGCCTCGCTTCTCACATTCATTGTATCTTCTCAAATAGATAACCAGTTTCTTGGCTGCCCCAACCCTTGACACTGGGCCAGACAACCTTCTTGAATCTTCCTTCATCATCAGCTGTCTTTCTCTACTGCGCCACACTTAAAGCCTTTCTGCACTGAGGTCCTAGTTTGCTAAAATGTGATGTGGGATATCCAGATTCTATATACATATATATAATGGTGGCACCGCGTGCAGTCTATTCACTACTAATAGCCAGCCTTGGTTACTTAGTCTACTTGCGTTTCAGCATCTGTAATAGTATAAAACGGCTTGCATTTTCTGCAGTGCTTCTTCGCACTTGCAATCTTAATTTCTCACATGAAATGTTACTCAATTCTTTACTTTGTCATTACATTCTATAAGGATCATATAATTTCTTCTGTTTTCATCTTTTCTTGGTGTGCCACCTCTGCTTCATGCAACCTCGCCAGTTTCTTGCCTTCAACGCTTCACACTTCTTCAGGAACCTCCTTTTAAGAGATTGTAATTTCTCTGCGGGTACATCATATACGGCTTTCTCAATGAATACCTTGTTTCGAGAAATCTTTGTGGGGTAGGTACCATTGTTGGCCTGGTGCATGTTGCAACTGCCGGTTTCCAACATATAGGAAAAATATGGTTGCGACTTCCGGTAGAGGCCTTTGGCTCCTCCTCTACACCATCAATGATATGATATGATAGGTTATTTATAACGGTTCATCTTTATATATGCTCTTCTGTTTCTTTTGAGTTTGGACTATTAGCACCACCTATAAGCCAAAACTATTGCTTTAAAAAACAGCTAGGGAGAAATGGGATATGAGGAGGGAAACAATCGAGTAGGTATTATTTGGTTCTTTACTCACCTATTGACCACCCATGGCCATGCTTATCCCTATGACCATCCCTACCCACTTTCTGCAGCTACTCGGCCAAAATAAATCTTCACTGGATCTCTTTGAGCTAGCTTGATCAAGCCTTACGATTAGACAATGTGCTGAAAGTGCCTGACAGTGTGTACTGCAAGTTAAAGCCTGTTTGGAGCTGTACATGCACTACTGGTAGGATACAAATGTCTTAACCAGGTCTGCCGTCAACCAATTTATGAGAGAGAAAGAGAGAGAGAGAGAGAGAGAGAGAGAGAGAGAGAGAGAGAGAGAGAGAGAAAGAGAGAGAGAGAGAGAGAGAGAGAATGGCTACCTATGAAACATGAAAGGGTCAGCTCAATCGACACAGGGTAAGAGGAATATTTAGGTAACATGAACGAAACAGTTCAGGCAAAAGGGAGAGAAGTGTCTCAGGTAAAGGTAAAGAATTTGGAGCTGCAGACAGAGCAACTCAGGCAACAGTCATCGAGGCATCTCAGGCTATAGAGGACAGAGCAGTGGTTGGCTCGAAGCATGGGTTCATTACGAGGGACCTGTTCCAGAAATAAACAAAGTTACCGGCACCTTTTCTGGACCGGGTCAGTCTGAGATTGCTGTTAGGGGTACTGAACAACCGGCAGGCCTGACCTGCCAGTAGTTCAACCCCCTAGTGGCAGAGAATTCACTGAAGCACCGCCACCATTAACAAGCCTATGGGACTAAATGGGAATGGGGATTTACCCTACTGTTGCCTGTGATATCCTGGTAACACCGGGATGTCGGGCGGCGGTAGTGGTAAGGTGAGGTTGGCAGTAACTGAGCTGGTAGCACCGGCAGATTACCAGCAACCTCATAATGAGGCCCATATGGACAGTTCAGATAAAGGAAAGGGGACATCTTGAGCAACAGAGAGGGTGATTTGCCAGGCAAGGGATACTGTAGCAGGGACCCAGTGCAGATAAATACAAAGGTGGCAGATCAGACTACAGAGCCTACATAACAGAGCAGCTTTAGGTAGCAACGAAGAGCAGATCTGCCAGGGCCGGGAGGCTTTCACGTTACAATGTGACAGCCCTGGGATATTACGCAAAAAAAAATTGAGCTCAGAAAAGATAAAAAAACAACATTAATAGTAAACAGACAAACATTATAAATGGAGTGAACGAGGAAAGTGTGAAAATCCCCTGAGGCAGCTCACGAAGGGTGAACATCCCCTGAGGCAGCTCACGAAGGGTGAACATCCGATGAGGCAGCTCACGAAATCCAACGCCGAAGGACAGAGCGAGCACAGATCAAGAATTAAATACAGATCGCAGCAGGTATGGTCTGGGGATTACAGATCTTGCTGACGTTTCAGCCACGGGAGCTGTTTGCACTTGAGAGGGAGTCGGAGATCCGCTGATGCTGACTCGGCCTGCCCTTGGACACCACTGCATAGATTGGGGGGAAGGCAAGTCGGCAGGCACCGAAAGCACACAACAGCATTCACCCTCGGCGCTCGCTTCCTGCTGCATTATAGATCAGCGAACATTTGCCACAGCGCCGTTGCCTGGTGCTAGCTGAGTGGGCCGCTCCATTCCCTTTTGCAATCTTAGACTTAGAGAATCATCTACACAGCCGCAAGAAACCGTCCTGTGCACAACGTGCTTTACCATCCAATTCAGGTTGGTGAGCCTGCTGTATTGTGGGAGCGTCCATGAAAGGCGATGATTGCTAGCAGGGCTGCCTCACTAACTCTCGTGTTATGCTCCATATGCCAATTGCTGAATGACTTCCTCCCAGTTCCATCCTTCCTATTTCAGTGGCTGCTCTCCACACCTGTCAGAAATGCTTACTCAGCATATTAAGTTGCTTGCATCTACACCTGGCTGACCCACACTGCTGCTACCTCAATAGCAGGGAAATAGGTGGGATCACGGCTTGAAGTATCTGTGTTAACTGATTGTCGTTCCATTGATGCCACAACTGTTGTGGGGTGGGCATATGATCATTTGTTAAGAGAGCAGGAGGTTTCACAGCCTAATGAGTACTGAAATGGTAACTGAGGTCCCTCCGCATGTATTTCAGGAATCAGAGCACTGGTGGTACCGCCAGATGAGGATACTTGGCACGATGGTGTGGTGTTGCACAGTCCCGTCAGGGTGTTCAGCTTCAGCTGCTTCAGGCTTACCCCTTACCTCCCTGAACCTCTTAGATCTGTGTGTGGTTACCTTTGGAAGGGCACACCTTTGTTATCACTGGAGTTATTGTGGAATGCTGCAGGGACTGGGCATTTTCTGCACATGGTTGGGCGGAGGGGTCTCCTCCTGTCACAACTGGATGTTGCTGATGCAAAGGCCTCCACTGCGTCCTGTATCAGTCTGAGGCAGTTGCTTTTCCCAGGTGAGGCTTTGCTGACAATGGGGCACTCCACACTCGCCCTTCTCTCTCAAGTCAGTTCATGGTCACCCCACACCCCATGGCACACTGAGCACACCCATCGGTTGCCCTTATTCCACAATGCCTAGCGGCCATGCATTGCCCATAGCACATGACCAGACGCCATGCCGGTAATGCTGAGAACGAGAATCCTATGGAGCAGTCAGTGAAGACTTACTCGCATTCAAGACGGTTCACGCAAGTACAAGGTAAGTAAATGAGGGACGGGGAGGCCCTCGGCTGCCCATGTTCACACAGCCAAATTGTAACGCTGTGTATCACGTTCATTTTTACAGCCCTGGGGCACCGCTTCCCACGGCCAAGACGACCATTGGTATACTGCCGAAAGCGGACAAAAACAAGTGAATGCAATAAGTAAGCATTTCATTTTTATTGCCTATTGCTCAGTTTAACAATAGCTAGCTGAGTACATATGTAAACGGAACCACATAGGTTTACAGGTTTCGTGTTATTTGTTTCCCCTCTGCAGGCGTCCAAATTACGCTCTTGCTTGAATCTACAGCCCCATTTTGGTACTCCACCGGGCTCAAAGATCATTTAAAACAAGAGTGAGTACCAACCCACTAACGTTCATTACATTAGCCTGTTATACTCCATGTTTGACAACTCTGTGAGTATATGTGTCCTCTCATATTGCAGGACACTTCAATAAGACGTGAAGCTTATCAATTGAGAACTTTCACGACGGGATTTACTCCGCTTTACTGGTCCGCCAGCCACTGAAAGATTCAGAGGAGGTGAGCCGGTGCTACAAAGCCTTATTAGTTAGCTGGTTTACTCAGTAAAGGGTTTTTCAGTAAACAGAGATGACATCAATTTTTATTATTTTTTCACTATATTCTAGACCCAAGGCTTCCTTGCCTCACACCCCCACTTTCCTTTGAAGAGGCAACGCGGAATTGGCGATTGCTCTCCTGTCCTGAATAAGGTTGAACATAAAATCATTACACGAGGGAACCAGCTGCCCTCGCTGAGAACTCAACCGAAACATGTTGACAAACAGTTTTCCAACCCCCAGAACATAGACAGAGGGGCACATTGTAAATGAATCAAGTGTATAATTAACAACTGCTTGAATTGCCATTGTGATACGAACAAGATATCATTTTTTTCTATCTTTTGTGAATATGATGAGTGCATGAAGAAGTTGTGAATGAAGTTTGTATGGAGGGATGTGTTGTTTTGGTTTATGGAGCCATATTTTACATGAATAGAATTGTCACTGTACAATTTGGTGTGTTTTTTGTAAAATAAACAGTTAACGATTATGATTTAAACAATAATCAGATGTTATCTCTGATCTGGTTGGTCTAATCTCTTCTATTACTGTATAGATAAACCAGACTTTGTCCAAAGAGACATTTGTGAGTAATACACATTAGCCAAAAATGGATCCTGCTGGCCATAGTAAGCGAGTGTAATGCGTTCCTGGCTAGGGAGACATGGTCACTCCTCTGTCTCGATGCTGCTTCCCCTTCCTCTTGTGTTATGGGATGTGCACATTTTCACTCTGTGACATTCTCTGCACATATAAGAAAAGGTAAGTTTGACACCATTTTTAGATAATTAATGTTATTTAATGATTTTATTCATCTTCCCACCAATTCCAAGACAAGTGTGCCTTTTTTTAAACACAGTTCATAGTACTTGCTGCTCCATTTGACATGTGTATGTAGGAAGAATCATGGATTAGCCACCCATGTGTAGGCTGCACATCTGACCATTTGATGCCAATCCCTGGCAATGACGTGGGTATCTAGATTCACCTGCGTTGGACGTGGCTGACGTTCGACAGTGCTCCTTGACACTTCTGTGAACGCCACTGAATGCCGGTGGGTCCTTTGCTGAAGCCTCTCGAGGTTCTCATGAGTGTGGCAGAGAACAGCAGTGCCTGGGACCTCAGCAGCCGCAGGCTCAACCAGCAGCAGCTGCTTCAGTCCCAGCTCGGTCCCAGCTTGAGACATCTCCCAGAAGGAGGACCAAGGAGGCGGGGGCCGAGGACTCTGTGTGAACAACTGAGGGGCCTCTCACGCTGTGGTAGTAGTGGCGAGCCCTCTGTGAGCATTTCATTTGGTCGGGATTGGACCTTGACGGCAAAAGTGAAGCTGAAGTATAAGGCAGAACACAAAATATCCTCTGAGCGATCTGTGGAATGGCAGAGATAGGATACATACATGTTCAAAGGGAATGTTTTTTTTTTTTTAACTCAATGTAAACCTCCTCCAAACCCGTATGGTATGATCACTTCCATATCATTGAAAATAAACAGATGCTCGTCAGTATGTCCAACAAATGAAGCTCGGTTCTCCGTCAAACCAAGGATTGAGAGAAGGGAAGGGAAGAGGGAAAGGAAGGGAAAGGAAGGAAAGGAGGGAAGGAGGGAGGGAGGGAAGGAGGGAGGGAGGGAGGGAGGGAGGGAGGGAGGAAGGAAGGAAGGAAGGAAGGAAGGAAGGAAGGAAGGAAGGAAGGAAGGAAGGAAGGAAGGAAGGAAGGAAGGAAGGAAGGAAGGAAGGAAGGAAGGAAGGAAGGAAGGAAGGAAGGAAGGAAGGAAGGAAGGAAGGAAGGAAGGAAGGAAGGAAGGAAGGAAGAAAGAAAGAAAGAAAGAAAGAAAGAAAGAAAGAAAGAAAGAAAGAAAGAAAGAAAGAAAGAAAGAAAGAAAGAAAGATTGATTCTGACAGTCAGCAAGGTTGATTGATTCTGGCAATCAGCCCTGAGAGGACAACGGGTTTGTTTGGCCATGGTTTGCATGTCCACTCGTCCACCCTATTCTGGGGTCTTATGTCAGTCAGCTCTGCATCGGCTTCTGCATAACCCCACTCCCCTCCACCCATCACGTGTACAAGACTGCTTACCTTCTCTCCAATGACGCTGCTTGAATGGAGAGGTGATCTATCAGGGCTTTGCGAATTGTGTACTCATTCTGGTGGCAGACTACGAGGTAGGCATCTTGGCTCCAATTCCTCGCTTCGGCGGTGAGGATTCTTCCGGCTACACTCTTTCAGTTCTTTAGAGCTGTTTGCCTTCTTTACATCCCCGGAATTATCAGCGGTCTTCCATGGGCTGCCTTAAATTGTTCCAAACCACGCCAACTGTGTGCCTTTCCTCCAGTGTTGCTCCATTGGCAAGGTACTTTCTCCTGCGCTCTCTGTACCAGGCTGGCATTTCCTGCTCTCCAGCCAGGTCTCTTCCCTTCTCTGGAGTGGTAAGTGCATTTATACTCCACCTGAGAGTGGAGGGAAACAATTCAATGGTCTTCACTTCCACCGAGGGGTGGCAACTCGGGTATGTGAGAAACCAAGTCATCCACCTTAAAGGAGTTCTGTGCTTGGCAAATCTGTTCAAATCCTTTGTAACCCATGAATGCTTGGGAAGGCAACGTTTAATACGCCTTTGTTCGTTCCTTGTCCCAGAAAGGGGTCATCCCAATTGAATACGGCTTGCCCTTTCCCCTAGGGAGTATTTTGCGTAGGAGGTTCACCTGCCTCGTTCCAAAAGGGGTGGCTCCTCCTCTGGGAGAAGGAACAAAAATCCCTGTTTTTGTCACAGATCCTCATTTAATGGCAGGTTCTAAAAATTATAAATGAATGACCACTCTTTACGATCAAGGTCTGAAATAGATTACGCAAGTGAGTGTTGCAACAGAAACAGACACTTATTATGCTAGAGAGCACACATTTCTCTGCTCTAGATGTTTTGAAAATAAGATAATTGAAATGGCATTGATTGCAGGGTTGTCCTCAAAGAGATGAATGGATACATTAAGTAATGTGCTCACGACAACCATTACACAACTTGAAATAACCCTCACTGGATTTCCGGAAAGGATTGTTACAGGGTACTTCGGAAACAACCCTGTATAGGTCACAAATGTATTGCCGATGGTGAGCCAATTATCATCTCAGCTGAGCGAAGGCTGGATGGTATTTCAAGTAACACCAGGGATATTAGTTCAACTCCCTCAAAGACTGAATATAGGAATGCAGCCTTACATCCAAATGAGCAACAGGGTCAATTGCTTATCATCACGGCTAGTGAAAGAAGACGCCAGAACCTAAATTCTAACACACAATGAGGCTTCCCTTCAGAAATAAAGCTTGCTCAGAATAGTTATACTGCTCTTGCGGCAGACACAAGTCATCAACAGACAATGAGAAGGAACTTCTTATCTAGAATCAGTATTGGAAATGGTTATGATAGACACACGATTTACCACCGGCTGCCTCGCTATTTGTTTTAATAATGGCCCATGTTCCCCATTCCAAGCGGGAGTTAGAGTTTAATAACCCAATAACACTTGTTAATCAAGTCTCTCACTGGTTGAACACCACATATCCAATGGCAGATTTCAATCCCCAAATACCTGTAACAGCAAGATGCACTGCATGTATTGGCTTTACTAGAAAATCATTTGAGGGCAATTGTATTATTGTGACATTTGCCTCTCTGCAAAGTGGTATCATATTTTTTTGTTTGTAGCATCATGGCCGTGAAGACCAACTAATATCAGGATGTTTCCCTTTGGATTCTTGTATCCACCTGCTGTACCTAGAACCAATAGGAGCCATGATCCTAGTGTTGGCGGCATCATTTAAGCTCTAGCTCTGTAATTGGCCATTTCCATAGGTCCTTGATACTACAGTGGGAACATATTGATGCTGAAAAAATGGTAGTTCCTGCCACATGGACCATCACGAATAATATTTTCCAAGAGCCTGAGTCGTTAGAAGATGTTAATTGACTTAATTTGGCCAATCTGCCATCTTCTGGTTCTGGAACGATGTGTGCTTGTTGAGCCTTTATTCAGTTGTAAGCTATGAATAGTCCTTCTGCAATAAAGGAATTGTCTAATGTTATTATCAAATAGGAGGTTTATGATTCTTGGTTTATGATTCTTTGTTACTTTGTTCATCTTCACCTCTTCAAATGGGTGTGAGGCCGGACAGTGGACTGTCTGTGGGGAATCCCGAGTTGGACACTGATTTCTTCAAGGATCTGTCCTGAAATATAGCTGGGGCACCTCATAAGTCATCTGATGAAGAGCCGATTCAGAAAAACACCAAATAGGGTCACTTTCGAGTGTTATTTTTCCTTTATGTTACAAGCCTCAACCTATAGGAGGGACCTAATAGGTGGTTTAACAATTCTTGTGTCTGCTTCTCTGGCAATATTTCCAGGATTGGTTTGTAATAAGTATAGGGTTTCCATTGCATGAAACTGATTACTAGAGGCCAAAACCCTTCAGTTGGCTCTGTGGATATTTTCAATGCTAAGTAGAACACTAAATATGCTTCTTTAGATGTCTTTTATGAATCAACGCCAGATTTTATGGAAACCATGTCTGCAATAACCATTTGGATAATTGGAGGTGCTTTTAATGTCCATATGGACTAGGGCCCGGCACACACCTTATATGAAAAGGAGTGTGACCAGGTTCTTGGCATTGATAAACATGTGTTATGTGATAAAAGGTATCATAGTGCAGAACCACATTCATGGATATGTTTGCTTGAGCATACACTAAGAGCAATAAATGGTCATTGACCATCAGACCAGCCTGGGAAACAGTAAGATCTATATCGATTATATCTGAATCCCTGTGACGATTTGGCCTAATAGTGTAGACTTTTTTTGTAAAGGATATACCAGTGAGTGATCACCTTCCTCTTACGCTTGAATTGAAAAAGGTTGGCAATTGATGTACTGCTATTATTGCACACGAGAACTCCAATTGTCTAGTTGGGCAAATTGGTGCCAATCGCTGTACTACCTGTTAGTGCCTCGAGAAGGCTTCCTGTGTTTTTAATCGAGTGTTAATCGATCAAATTAATTGTATAGAGAAATATTTAAATACTGACATTTTAACATGCTGTGGTCGACAGGTATTTTATGGGAAGTTGAAAGCATGTTTCTTCTCCCTGACCTGTCATTTTGCAGCTGTAATTAAAGCAAACAGAGTTGTGCAAAAGAAGGGCGGGTTTGACTATCATTGCAGGTTAGCAAGAAATAATGTACTGATTACATTAAAACAAACCTATGGACGTTAGAGAAATTGGGAAGAGAAGATCAGAATACAAAAATTGCGAGCAGAATGGCATGCAAATCCCCTTTTTACACGCAAATAATTCCATGAATCAGGGCCTTCTAGCATTGGCATCCATTGTACTCGGGCTGACCCAACATTTATCAGGTTTGCAGGAAAATAATGATGAGCTGATGTAGACAAACCACAATAATTGTCTAGCTCTTTCACAGCTCATCAAATCCAATAAGGCTTTCCTGAAAATCACGAATTATTTAGTCATCCAGATGTTGGCCCTATTGATTCGATATATTATTGGCAAAGGCAAAACCACATGCATTGCATAGGGAATCATGTGAATCTCATCCGCCATGCACGTTCATTGCAGACAATAGGAATATTGCTTCCCTGACCGGATGTAAACGGGCATAGTACCTGGGAACTGGCCAGATTCCAGTCATGATTAATCCGACATCACAAAAAACATCAACATAGCAGGGAGAGGAATGCAGACACATGGTTGTTATTAGGCCTCTCCATACTAATTCCAACTTATTTGTCAATCATTTTTGTTTTGGCACATTTAATGTGCAACACCATTGCTACAGAGAAAAGAGAGAAGGGAAGGGTATTTGAAAAAGAATACCTGGTTGCCATGGTAACAGGCAGTGATTGGTCATGCACTGGAAAAAGCACAATGGGCCTCATTACGAGATTGGAGGAAGCCATGCCGTTTTTAGCGGCATGGCTACCCCCAAACCGGGTACCGGATACCGGATCCGGGCCCCGAAAATAGGGAATTACCGGGCCATGCCGACTTTGGCGGGCCTGGTAATTCCCATTCTTGGGACCTGGAACCCAGTACATTCCCATTTCCATGTGAGCCACAATAGAGCTCAATGGGAATGGGGAGGATGCTAACAATGGGCCTGTTAATTACGGGCCCAATGTTAGCATCCTGGTCTGCTCGCGGGTGCTGCTAAGGACGTCTGGTCTGGACATACTTACCTCCACCCGCAAGCACACCTGTAATGTGGCGGCCCGTAATGAACGGTGCCGGTCCCTTACTGGCACCGTTCATTACGTGGCTGCCTTCCTCGTAATGAGGCCCAATGTGTTTTGTTTTTCATAGCTGTGCGCCATTTGAGACAAAGACATGTGTTTATAAATAATTGTGCAGATCTAGAGACTGTTTCAAATCACTCAACCAATCAATCAATATACGTTATACTGGCTCTACACCACTAAAGAAACAATTAATAAACAGATATACTCTATAAAAATAGAACAAGAAAATCACATGGTAAAATTAAATCATCAAAACGTCCGCCATAGTTTAAAAAATCCCTGCCAATACATCATATGGTTACATGTCACTCTGACATAGTCCAGTCTTACAAACATTGCAGCATGTATACAAAATGCAGAGTGCAGTATACAAAACAATTAAATCTAAGTACTCTCTTGACTTTGAGGTTTATCCTTCTCCAGGTCTTAGGGATGTGATCAGAAACTGCAAACACCACATCAAAGTTGGAGTTTTTGCGTAGATCTTCAGCAGCGATCAAAGACCTAACCCCATGGTTCAGTAGGCAGCTTCTCAGGTTTCGTCTGTGAAAACTGCTGCAAAGTGTCTCTATCACGTTGTAAAACAATGGGCCATCCTCTGTCCCGGTTTTATACCATCGATTTATCAATGGGGCCAGTGGAAGTATATTTAGCCTCATTGTCATATATAGTGAGCACGTATATGGTGAGTTCATGAAGTTCAAATAATGTTCAGATCTAAATTCAATACAGCGAGGGGCATTTGTTCGTCATCTCGCCATATGGCCTGCAGTAAAATACATGCTTTATTAAGGCCCTTATTCATGGATTATTTGCGTGTAAATGAGGGAGTTGTGGGCCATTCTGCCCGCAAATTCCTATTCATCAAACAAGGATTTGCGAGCAGAATGGCATGCAAATCCCCGTTTTACACCCAAATAATTCCATGAATCAGGGCCTTCTAGCATTGGCATCCATTGTACTCGGGCTGACCCAACACTTACAAGGTTTGCAGGAAAATAATGATGAGCTGATGTAGACAAACCACAATAATTGTCTAGCTCCTTCACAGGTCATCAAATCCAATAAGGCTTTCCTGAAAATCACGAATTATTTAGTCATCCAGATGTTGGCCCAATAGAGTATCGTTTTCAATTCTATCATTGTTTCCAGCGATACAAGGCCCATCTCAAGACGTACCAGCACACTGGGTGCACTATTTGGAAGAACAAATAATGTTTTCCAAAAATGATTTTCAATGATACCCAAATTCTTTATGCTCCTATGACCTGAGATTTTAGCACCATATACCACTGCCGGCACTACTTGGGATCTACAGCTCTTCCACCGCTGGCCCAACTGAGTTGTTAGGGATTTCATTTGCAAATCTCAGGATTACATCACTTATTTTCCTCACAAATAGATTTGTTCGTTTCAATATGCTGATCCCTCTTCCCATTTCTACACAGCCTTATCTCCAGGTAATTGAATGAGGCAACTTCTTCAATTAACTTGTTTCCTATTTTCTAATGTTAAATTCATATGCAGTTTCTTCTTCTGCCCACACAGCATCACCTTCGTTTTTGCAGAGTTAATTATCAATTCTTTTGCACTACAACATTTGGAGAATTGATCAGTCAGTCTCCTTTAACAACTAGGTGTTCAAAAATTGAGCAAAGCCTCATCAGCAAACTTTAGAATCCTTGTACCTACCATCTTTGGTGCATCAACATAATCCACTGCCCGACTATAACATCATCAAAGTAAATATAACAGAGTACAGGCGCCAGAACACATTATTGCCTTACACCATGTTCAATGGGAAAAAGGCCTTGCACATTTCCCCCATTTTCCCAACTGACAGAGCCTACATTGATTGAATTAATTTGCATTATGGCATTGATCAGTGGGGCTGGGAAATTCTTTCTTTTCAAAGTGTTCCACAGCTCTATTCTGTGAATGCCATCTAACACTGTCCATAAATAGTATGTAAAGCAAGACTTAAATACATTTATCCAAGATTAGTACCCGGCAACAATGAAGCCATAGGATACACTTGTTGTGGATTGGCTTGTTTCCGAGCCATACCACAGTGTAATCCCGTGGACGCACTTGCGTGCATAGCACATCGGGTACACTTTTTTTTCTATTTTTTCAGGCGACCATGGAAAAGGAGAAGGGGCCACACGTAGTCCCTTCTACCTTTTCCAAGATGGCTATTTTTTATGTTTATTTTATTTGTTCAATTTAAATGAATGGCCACCATGGAAAGGGAGCAGGGACTGTGCGTACTCGCTTCTCCCCTTCCATGGTGGCCATTTTTTATGTTTACTATGGCTGCCACGGAAACAGAAACTTTCTACATTCTAAATGACTACATTTTCTGTCCGCGGCTGCCATTTTTTTGTTACTTTTTATTTCCCGGCTGCGAAACGAAATGCATTTCACAGCTGTGAAAAAACCATTAGTACCCCGGTCTAATGTGCCAGTGTACTTATCGCTATGCTCGGGTCTGTAACTACTGGCCCCGGGGGCATTACCATGGGCAGCAATTGCCTAACTACTTTGGGAAATCTCCTTCTTAAAGCCCTTCTGTCTGTGGGCTGAGCAGAGCTGCAACGTAATTGAACCTACTTTGGTGCAGTTTCTGAACACCCTTCTCATGCCATTGTTCAGAACACCAATCACCAGTGAGCAACGGGCATCATAAAGCAGGTATCATCATTCTGCATCCGTTCTGGATGAGGTGACTGAGTACACCAGTAGCATTCATTCACCAGTAGCGTTCATTCATACCCTGGGCATCACAGATCTGGCCCTGGTGTGGCTTGCCTACTTTCTCTCTGACTGTCCTTCAAAGGTGGAACTTGGGTCCTTTCTCTCCTTTATGACTCTCTCCACTTGTGGTGTCCCCCAGGGATATAACCTTTCCCAGTGATTCTTCAATGGCTACATGTCCCATGTGGCCCACTTGATCACTAGCTTCACCTCGAACTTGCAGTGTTATGAGGATGACACACAGCTCTCCTTCAGGCTACACTCAATCTCTTACTCCTCCTCGCTCATTCCTGACTTGCTGTCTGCAATTCAGTCATGATGTGCTGCTAACAATCTCTGCCTCAATGCCAGTAAGACAGAGATCGGTCTCATTGTGACCCCTGCCCCCGCTTTCCCAATTTCCCACTGGCAGGCCTTCCTTGGCCCTGCCCCCTCACCTGCTAGTGAGGCAAAAAACCTGGGGGTCATTTTCTCCACTCTCTCCTTTTCATCTCACATCTCAGACATCTCTAAAAAGTCCCACTACCAGCTGCACCTGCTCCGAGGTACTCTACCTTTTCTCACCTTCCCCCAAAAGCTCACTGTCTCCAGAGCCCTGGTTCTTTCTGAGCTGGACTACTGCAGCAGACTCATTCTCAATCTGCCTACTTCTACCCTCCACCCGCTGCAACTCATCCAGCATAGAACCCACAAGACTTATCCTTGGCCTGAAGCCCAGGGATCACATCTCTCTGGCCCTGAAATCCCTCCACTGGATACCAGTGGCTGCTAGAATCAAGTCAAGACCCTTTGCATAGTCCACAAGGCTTTCTGTAGCCAGGGGCTACCACGCTCTCTTCCTAAATACTCTCCTTCTAGAGCCCTCTGCTCGGCCTCCTCCAACTCTCTGCGTGTTTGCCATTTGTCCAAGCAGAGATTTGGCGGTAGATCTTTATACTCTACAGGTGTCTCCCTCTTCAACAGCCTCCCTTCTACTCTCTGCCTTGAGCCGGAACTCCTTAAGTTACGGAAACCCCTCAAGACCTTCCTTTTCTCTTCCTCTTTATCTCTCCCTCTCCCTTGCTAACCTTCCCCTCTCGTTCTCTCCAGCCTCACACTTCCATCTATCCCCTGCTCAGTTTTTTTGCAGACTGGTCGCCTGGTTCACCTCCAGAGTCTCACAGATCCCAGGCTCCCCTGCCAGTCCTTGCACTTGCCTCTGGGCCTCTGCACTATGCACTGCACTAGTGCTCTTTCAACTTTAGTTCCATGAGCGGGGCAACCCTACTGCACTTCATCTATGTTCCATGAGAGAGGTAACATCTCTTCACTTAACCCAGGGCCCTGCTAGACTGCGCGCACTTGTTTACCACTCCACCCACCCTCACACCTCTGTCTGTACCTTTGCATGTCCAGAATTTACTAAGCCTAGTAAGTTCAGTTTTGTCCCCCTTTGTCTCCCTTCACTAATCTGGTTGAGCCTGTTACACTTCATGTACTTGCACTAGGTGAAATGCAGTCAGGCCTAGTACCCTACTTACTTTTTGTTAGATTATTCAAAAACTTTAAGGCCTAAAAATGACCACTGTTTTTTCCTTGCCCCCTTCCCTTCTTTAAGCGCTTTGAAGCACCTCACTTATGTATAAGTGCTGTACAAATAAAGAATTACAATTACAAGTACAATTAACCCTATTCCTGAGTGCTTTGGCCCTAGCAACAAGACCCCCTCCAACTGCACAATTACAGAGTGATCGGGGTAACATCTTTCAACTTAAGCTTATGACAAACACTTTCTGCCACCCCCTCCGCACACCATCCCTGATGCATGTCACTCCTTCTGGGAGACATGGTACCTCCCAGTTTGTGCAGCATGGTCACATGGGCTAACCATGTGACCAAGTAAGTAAAAGGGACGAGCCACTTCCGGCTCGTCAGTCGATCCTATCCTGACTCCTGTGTCCATGTGCACCATGCTGGTGCGGCGCAGCGTGCCTAAGGCCCACCACATGGCCTGGCCCGAAGACGGTGCCCCTGCTGGGCAACACCACCTATGCTGATGGAGGCTGCCGTGTGACCACGGCGATTTCGGCGCCCCGGCCTGGGTGCCCCCAGGACCAGGGCTGATGGGTCTGCAGTTCCGGTGCCCCGGAGCTGCGGAGGCCACGGGGAGCCCCTCGCGGTCCGCCTGACGTTGAATGTAGCATCTGGTGATCCGGATGCTGGAGGGTGCTCCCTCTGGACTGCCCTGCATAGATGCAGAGCGGGTATGGGGTCTGGTGATCCAGGCCCCCCATAACAATGGCAACAAGGTTGTCTGGACCCCGTGTGTATGTGGGCTGCTGGAGGCCTGTCCTTTGGTCATGGTGCGGCGTCGGCCGCTCTGCGGGTTGCCCAGGGCCCTGTGTCCTCTGATGGCACAGGCTGCCTGGTGCCCGCTGGATAGAACACGGCAGTGGCCGCAAGAAGAAGTGGAGAAGGGGACCACTGAACAGCTGAGGCGGCCCCGAAATGGCGGCGGGCGTGGAAGTGAGCCAGCCCCAGAGAGAGGCTGTGGAGAAGGGGCGTGGCCTACTTGGCTCAGCGGTGGCCGTTGAGGCACATCAGGCTCTCCCCTGCCCGCTCCAATTGCTGAGATAGAATCGGGAGCGGGGCGGAAGACGCCGTGTGCGCGCGTGTGGTGGCTGTTAGGGAGAATTCTCTGTTTAGGCTGAATTTCCTAACCTAGTGAGTCCCCCAGCAGCTTTGCTGGATTTCTGGAGTTTGTTTTTTCCATCCTGCCAAGAGTGTGACCCTTTTCCTCTCACTCTTGGACATGTATGTGTGTAATTCCGTCGAAATGTCAATGTGTTCGATGGGCTATGGGGTCTTTTACTCCATAGGGTCTCATATGTTTTTCTATGTGTGTCACTCCGCACCCTACGTGTCGTGACACGGGGGCGCCCTAGCAGGTCCCCCCACCATAGACTCCATACCCGGGGACTGACTACCGTCTCCCCGGGCATGTAAAGTCACCATTGGCTTTACTAGACCTAAATTTGCTAACAGAACTAGTACCAACCATCTTATTGTGGACGTGCTAGTAGGGCTAATTCGATTACTCCTGGATCTGTTACTCGAGGGGGCACTGTCCCGTCCCTCCTCGTCGAGTTTTGGCTGGTGGCAGTGGAAACTACTTGTTATGTTCGACCCCGAGCATAACCCTATGGGATCCGTCCCATTGTTGAAGATTGATACTGTTTTTCGTTAATCTCCAACGTACCACCGATCTACTTATCTTAAATAAGTCTATCGAGTGGTATTTTCTGCCAGAACTCGGGTTGTAAAATGGCGTCTGTGTTTTTCTCTGTGACTCCTAAACCAAAGGTTGAGCCCTTTGTTCCACTTTTGGCGGGCCTCTGGACAGAGACCCTCCAAAGTGGCGCCATTCTGTCTGGGTTACCGCAGGGGTGTGGGAGGGGGTTTAGACACCCTGGACCGAGTTGCCTTGCCAACTCAGGTCGCACTCTGGAGTGATTGGCCCAGGTGGTGAGCCTTCCCGCTCACCACTTAGCATGTGTTGATTGACAAGCTAGGCTGAATGAATGGGGGACGTCTGCATAAAAGCAGGGCTTTTGGGACTGGATCTTCAGAAAGTCGCCACTGGACCTAAAGAATCCGACGAGGGTAACGCTGAGCCGACCTGCACGACGACGCCTCCGGTGGAGCCCTGCGGAACCGTCTCACAATCTCCCGACGACAGAAGAGATCTCCCTGCCGGAGAGGCTCTTTCCCTGGCTGGTGGGAACAACCAGTCTTCTTCTTTGTGCTTTTTGATCGCCCAGGACGCAGTGGTCGAATTGCCCGTGCAGAGCACCCGGCAACCGGATAGCCGCTACTCCTGCATCGTGATCGAAAGGTGGTGCCTTGTGACGAAGCACTCCGCGGCTGGTTTCTTCCCTGGTGGTGCACCGGACATCTTCTCTTCGACGACGAGAGCATCTCTTCTCTTGGCCAAGACCCGTCGTGCATCCACCACCAGGAACAACTGCCCCCGCCGGAGCTGTCTTCCACAACAAGGTACCGTAACCGCCTGGCTTCCCTTTTCGATCGGTTCGTGTGAGGTATCTGATTCCTCTCCGTTCCGTTGGGTTGCCTCCAAGCTTTATTCACTCTTTGTTCTGAACTGGTTCAACCTGTCGCTAACCAAATTTGCTAGCTAAGACTTGAACGCATCATCCGTAGAGACTTTCCAGGACATCGTGCCTTGCCTCTCACCGAGTGGGCCTGGCCGCCGAACTGTATGATCTAGTGTGATTAATGCCTTCCTGCCTTGCATTTTTACCCGCTTCAGTACGAACCGTGTTGACTTCATTACCTGCCTATCTCTTCTCTCCCTTCCTCACTAAATATTCGAGTGTCATCTGGGTTGAGGTATACACCTCTGTCTGAAAATAAGTGGTGCCGTAGAACCTAGAGTTGTCGATATTGTGTTTCGGGGGATTGAGCTTTATTCCATTCTGCAGAGTAATTGTATTTTGATTTGTTTGCCGTGTTTTGCTTTAGTATTTTTCGTAGACGTTCTGTTATTAATAAATAACTTACTATCTTTATACTAAAGCCTGGTTGCGTGTTTACTCGTTTTGCTGCGAAGAATTACCCTATCTTGTATACTCCCTATACTGACCAACTTTTCTTGAGAGAAGTCCGACTGCTCAGCCACAGCTACCAATTGAATCTGTGTGGTACAGACTGCTACCAAGTGGGTTCATCGCAACACCTGTAGTCCTAAATCTTTTGCAGTGGTCCCAGAGGGAGCTGCACAGGTTTCCGCATAACAGTGGCCCGCTCCAGGACTGCAAGGGAAAAGGCAAAAGATGAGAAATGTGCTCCACCCGGAGTTGTGAGGAAAAAGTGAAATGGAATGCAAGCCAGCGGCAGCCCATCAAGAACCCGGGCCTGCAGCAGCGGGGGGAAAAAAAAGAAGAAAAACATGGACGATGAGGACAGCACCGGCCTGGGGGCGTGGCCTATTACCGCCCGTGGCATAAGAGAAGCGTTGGCCACAGCACAAAAGAGGTGCAGGGGCCGCCCATAGGTGAGGCGGCCCCCAATACGAGGCGGGCCATCATCACCTGGGCCCGCGAGGAAAGGAATGTGCTCCAGAGCGTAAGAAAAGAAAAAAGATGCCCGAACTGTGTGGCGACCTGGAAGGAGGGGGTGTGGCCACCAGGCAACGGTGTTCCTGCATCTGTAGGTCTGCATGGCAAATGGAGGAGTGGGCGGGGCCAAGGCATGCCTGGGCCCGCAATGAACAGCTAGTGCCTCCAGATGGCCACCGGGCCTCGGCGGTGACATGTGCAAGCATCTGCCCGAGGCAGAGCAGAGGGGTGTGTGCCCCATCCAGTCCTGTGCTTCTTTGGCGGGCTGCAGCAAAGGACACTTGGGCCTCTTCTCGAACCGCACGGCTGGCTGTAGCCGGGATTGTGGCCTGCCAATAATGGGCCAGCTGGAAGGCAGGGAAAAAAAGGAGTGAAGGTCATTGAGGCTGCAGCGGCCCAAGGAGGCAGCGGCCAGCGAACAACCCAGTACTGGCGTGCATGTGCAGCATCCTCATCAGCAGCTGGCAGGCCCCAAGAGGCAGGAAGAGTAGGCAACAGTGGCTCGCTCACTGGGTTTCAGGACGTAAGGCTGTGCACATCCCAGGACCTCCCCACAGGATAGGAAGATCAGAGTGCCCAATCTGCTCCCAGAGTAACCAAGGTAGTGAACAGGACGGTGGTGCCAAGGACGCTGCCCAAGGACTGGCCTGGGTAACACATTGCCCTGAGTGCCCATCAGGCACAGGGGTGCGGGACTCACCATCAAGGGAGGACGAGGCAACTACATTCAGTGACGACCGAAGACCCATGTGAGGGTTGATGGTCTGTGCACTCCAGGTTGGGTATGTGGAAAAAAATAAATAAGGGGCCAGTGACATGGGGCGGCACCCTAGCTGCAGGGGCAGGAACGGCATAACCATCAGCCCACGTGATCGGTGCTGTACAGCTGGAGGACCCAACTTGATCTGAGGTCCAGTAATCGGAGGGTTGCAGCTCTTACGAGTGCTTGTGCGCCCTCCCCTGCCACAGAGACTGCTGGCTCAGAAGTGGAAGACATGCCCTGGCCTAGGCACCCCGTCAACAGTGCCTCCTGCCAGCAGCCCCAGAAAGGAAGGGAAGCATTTAGAATTCGGCTGCCAGCACCCTGCAGCAGTGAGCCTACCCCTTCTTTTGAATGTGGCCAGTGTGGCCCCTGGTGCTTCCAGATGTGTGGGGCCCACCCCGAACTGTGTGCTCGCCTGTCATCCGGCTACCACTAGCAAAGGACTGGGTCAACGTTGCCCCTGGTGACCACAGGTGCAGCTTTTCCTGCCCCTGTACTCTGGACGGCCCGGGAGACACCTCAGCGGAGGTCGGATGGGGGTACCCACACGCAATGGGTGGGAGTCTGCAGACCGAAATTGGCCCAGCCCAAGTATAGGGTGGAACTGTGTTCATGTGTTGGTGGGGTGTTGTAGTATGGGTGCCACAGTTGAAATGCGGTGGCATGTCAGTGGAGCAACCCCCACTCACCCAGATTAATAAAGGGTGTGAAAACTAGTAGGGCATGTTGTATTAGTAGTAGTGTGTGTATTGTGCTGTGATTTTGGGATTTTGTTTTGTTTTTATGGAAAAGGAGGAGTGTTTCATATCACCCCTTCTGGAGGACATGGTACCTCCCAATTTGTGCATCATGGTCACATGGGGTAACCATGTGACCAAGTAAATAAAAGGAAAGAGCCATTTCCGTCTCGTCAGTCGATCCTATCCTGACTCCTGTGTCCTTGTGCACCATGCTGGTGCGGCGCGGCGTGCCTAAGGCCTGCCACATGGCCCAGCCCAAAGACGGTGCCCCTGCTGGGCAACACCGCCTATGTTGATGGAGGCTGCCGTGTGACCATGGCGATTGCGGCACGAATCTGGGCACGTGTGAGAGACCTAGTTTGTATGTGCATTCGAATTTATCAAAGTGTAGTGCGTGTGGGTGTGTGTGTGTATGTGTGCACGCACGTGCGCTGTTGAAAGGAGGTCAAGTGGTTATTAAAGAAAAAAAGAACAGGGTGCCCCCGACCAACTGAATTGAGAAAACTGATTCAATGTGCCAATTACAAATAGACTGTCTTGATAGCAAAATAGAGCTGTAACATGCTGGTCTGTTCATGTAACATTACAGAAGTGAAAGGGCCGTATAAATAGGCTTCTACGAAGAAGGGTCATGAACGGCTAATGGAACATCCCCAGGTAGTTGCAGTGTGAACAAAGGACCTAAGCAGGCAAGCAAAGTTTTACTAAGTAAATCAAATATTCTTGCTATGAAGCAAAAGAAATATGGTTACCCTTTCATGCCCAATTCCCTAAAGACTGCAGTAAATAAAGTTGATGTTTGCATGATATATTTGTACTGCACATGTATTTTAATTTGTATTAAGAACTGTACTGTTTGTCAGTAAATTGCGCTGAAAATGTAATCTGTCATTCTATTAAGTGTACCGATGATTAAAACTGTAGTATGTTATTTTTCTTTTAAAACAAGTATATGTATGTTTCCACTATTTGTAGTGAATGTTGCAGAAAGTTACATGTGCAAACCCCCCTTAATTTTTCCCCTATGCCGTGCGATAATTTGTGGCCTGCTATTTTTTCCTTTCAACAAACTTTGGTTATAAAAGCCTAACGGAGCACCATGAGAGAGTTGCTTTGGTAATAAAGACTCATGTTGCCAAGCAGACGTACGTGTATGCGTAACAACGTGTTTTAGTTACATAAATCAAATAGTACCTTCCTCCTATTTGTGCCTTAGTTGTATTTGCTGAAACTGTGCTCATTGTTAAGTTTTAACAGCTTCTGTTGTGCTTTATTTAATATTGTGTGCTTGTTTTAAATGATTTCTAAAATGTCTGAAATAGTGAATAAACGGTGGTTTTTATTTTATCTGAACATGTGTATGTGTGATGGATTTCCATCTACTAATTCAGGAGGTAAAATAAGTTTCTCAGTGAGGTGGCTTGGGGGCTTCAGGGTCAAAGCAGTGTAGACAATTCTGCAGGATTTAAGATAGTAATTGCTCGCAGTGGGAGCTAGTTCAGTTCAATAAGGATTGGGGTGATATGATGGAATTTGAGCTATGCTGCAGCATGCAGGATTTATCTCAGTGGTGCCAAGGTAGTCAGCAGAAGGCCTTGCAAAGGGCATTGCCATCATCCGGGTGAGTAAGAACCACTGTCCAGGTGAGAGAGGGCTAAGGCTTTGACAGCAGATCTGAAGATGTTTTGTGGGATAAAGGACTTGATTTTCAATAGGAGAGAATGTTGTCATGCTGTCTTCCTTGCTATGTGCTGCTTAAACACTTAAGTGCCAATGACGAGTATGCTCGTCCTTTTTGCATAGACTTGCATAATAGCCTGGCAGTTAGGAGCGGTGTCTGTCAATGTCGAACCTAAGGGACTTGCACAGGTAGACAGCTGGGGTGTGATGAAGCACTCAAAGTGCAAAGCAGAGAGCCGGGTCTGGATGTCAGGGTGTTCAGTGTTTTTTGGTCAGCAGTAGGAATTTGGTCTTTGAGGGGTTGAGCGTCAGTTAAGCACTGGACATCCATGCAGAGACGTCTTCATGGGAGGGAAAAAGGGGAAATTGTCCGAGCCCCCACCCTGGAGGATGGCCTCACAAATCTGCCCAATTCGAAGAAGTCAGTTCCCACTTTAAACCAGACATAAATTGCACACATCCAGATATTTTATGGTGTGGTGCTGAGGATCTTTAACCTATTGCCTGTCTGTTGATGACAATTATACTCTGCTTTGATCAATTAACCCTGTCATGCTGTTTGTGTTCACTGTGGTATATTTAGTTTGTGTGTTCCCTACGGCACAATTCCATTAGCATTGTCACCTTTCTGTGAGAATTAAATTGATCATGTAAAACAGCCAACAGTGAAATGCATATTGATACATGTAAGTGCTGCTATGGTTTAGAAGTTAGCTCCGTGTGATAAGCACTCATTGCATAGATCTGTGTTCAGAGGGAAGATAACAATAGCAAATTCGAGCAACACTGACATAGCATTTCCTATGTATGAAGTTGATAAACCTGCATGCATATGTACTTTGTTTTGTAGCATAACAGGTACTATTATAAGTAGTGTACCTGCTCCAGGTGGTAGTTGCTATAACAACTAACATAGCATCAGCATGAGGAGGGACTATACATTGGTGTGTTCAGATGGGGAGTTGAACAACCTAGACAATCACCTCCAATGATGAGCATAAAATATGAGTCTGAGAGGTGAATAGTTGTCTAAATTCAAGACTGTGGAATCAAAGCATTCATGCTTGTATCCTGGCTGGTGGAAACATGATATCACTTACATTACTGTGCTTGCCTTCTGTGAAAAGGTGTGCTTTCTCATATACTGGTGGCATTGTTTAGCCCATTACCTTATCTTTCTGAGTGGAAGGGGTTCCAGGTAGAAGAGAGCAGACCAGATAGTGCAGGGCTATGGCAAGCATATTTTAAGTTCTGATCACTAGACACAAACAGTGGTTTGCTATTTTAATACAATTCAAACGTTCTTCTGCACGCTTATAAATAACAATTTCACAAGCCCATGTTTGGACTTTGGTAAAGCTTTAAAATAAAGATGAGAAACCCAGATGAAATCTTTTAAATCACATCAATTAGTGTGCTGGTACTTCCCTTGATGATGGAGGCAATGAAGCTAGACTCATTCCCATTTTGCATAATACACTTCTATAACATTTTGTTTTTAAAAATTGTCATGTTTGGTTATGTGATATGTGTACTTTCCAAGTCACTTCTATAAAGTGGAATTATTTATATTGTGGTTAGAACTGGAAAGAAAGTCTTAAGGAGCAGCAATTGCAGAATGGAGGCAAATCCCAGCTTCACTTTTAACAAATGTGTGATTCTGGGCATCTCATATAATCTCGTATTGCTTAACCTGTCAAAATTGCCAATCCCTAAACCCTTCAAAATTATTTCAGTGTATGATCTTCAGAAGGCCTCACTCATAGCTATTGTGTTGCATCATCTATAATAATAGTGAGCATTGATATACTGCACACCACTGCCATTTGTTTCTTTGTTCTCTCATGGAAACTCTACTTGAAAACCATGTCCCTCTTCTAATCTCAGTCTGTCTGGATATGGGCACCTCTCTAGTAGCTTCCATTTTTCATCCTCTATCAGTGCTATGTTGTGGTATGTGTAAATTATTCCCTGCTTCCAATTGGTCTCTTATGTTCATGGAGCACTTTTGTATTTTGTGAGGCACCTTATCCCGATCCCCTGTCTATTTCTGGGTTATGTGAACCTTTCTCATATGGTCCTGAATTAATTCTCGAGACACTACGCCTTCCTTGTGGATACTATTGATAAAAGGTGCCCTGTACCTTTGGTAGACCACAAGTACCTTTGTCCTGGACTGTTATTGTTAGCCTAAACAATGCTATTAGTTTATTCTTTGATTTCACCAAGAATGAATAGAGTAAGGGGACTCAGCTGGAGTAACCATGCTTATTTTGAGTGGTCAGAGGCAGCATATCAAGCTGTGGGTTGTGGTTGTGATGCAGTGTAAGTGATCAGATATTATGAATCTCCTAATTCCTTTAGTTTGGTGAAGATGGTGCCAAACGTGTCTGTGCCCCGGGCCCCAAAAGTACTGAAGATGGCCCTACATCCACAACTGTATTAATGTGGGGCAGGCCTTCAGACTGTGGATGTTATCGATGGAGCATATCTGTAGGTAGCGTTGTGTTGTCATCTGCGTATCAGTGCATGTGGATATCGTGTGGAGAGAGGCGGGATCCAAGCAGTTCCATGTAAAGATTGAAAATCACAGGAGAGAAGATGGATCCTTGCAGGATGCCACAGTTAATGGGTAGAGTTGAGGACTTGAAGGAATGCATTTGTACGAACTGCTGGTGATTAGCAAGCTAGGAATTGAACCAGCTGTGTTGTGTTGGAGAAGTTGCGTGGCGTCTGCTTTGTCAATGATCTTATCTAGGAAGGCAAGATAGGATGAAGTGGAAATTGCTGATGTCATCAGGGTCCGGTTTGGTTTCTTAAGATGCTGGAGGATTTTTCCAGTCTTGCGGGTTGAGGGAAGGAGCCTTATTTTAGGCAACTGTTGACGGTTATCCGGTAAAGGTGGAGGGCTTCAACCATTAGGATCTTGAGTATGGAGGTAGTGAAGGTGTCATCTGCATACAATGTGTTATTGAAGGATGATAGGGTGCAGTGACGTCTTGCATTTTGAGTGTCTTGAAAGTGGCCCAGGTGATTGTGGTTTTGTGAGATGTGTAGTTTGCTGTAATTTGTAGCATTGGCATCTATGTGTTAGTGGGTCATGCTGTTCTTGTTGAAGAAGAAATAGTTGATGGCAGTGGATTTTCTGATGGAGTGCAGCATGGGTGGGTTGGACAGAGGGTTCATGCAATGCTTGATGGCTTTGAAGAGGTCTCTGCTTTCATTGTTGCTCTTGGCTATGGTGTTTTGGTAGTACTTGGCATTGGCAGTGGTGATCAGTTATGTGCATGTAGTTCCTTAAGCAGAGCAAGGTAAGATCCACTGAAGGACTTTCATCAAGCCTTTTTTCTGATAGTAAGTTTGTTGAAGTTGAGTTCCTGAGTGCATTATGGTGTGGATGTTTTAGGTTTAAGGGTACATTGTTTCACTGGCGCAGGACAGTTGATGTTAGTTGTGAGGGTGGTGTTGAGTTCTTGGATAAGAGAATTGCAGACCTGCCCATGTGAGGTGGAGTTTGGCGAGGTCCTCCCTGAGAACCCCCACTAGGAAGTTCTTGAATGATCTGACCACTTTTTTGCTGAGTTTCTGCTGGGCTTGATTGACTGGTGTTTTGTGACTAATGTCAAAGGCAATTGTGAGATTGTCTGACCAGTCGAGCAGTATTGAAGAGCTCTGATGGAGGGTAGGGTAGTGATAATGTTGAGGATATTACCTCTCTTGTAAGTTGTGTCTTTAGGGTGCTGTTTGAATTTCAGAGTGTTGAGTAGGCAATGAAGATCTTCCTTCATAAAATTGTTTGCTGGGTTGCCAGTGATATTGAAGTCGATAAGAAGATGTTGTTGTGATGTGTGAGAGGCATGGTGGAGACCAATCAATAAAGTATTTGATGAAAAAGCTGTTGAACCTGGGTGGAGGTGAAACATGATTATGTCAATTGAGGAGAGCAGGAAGTGGAAGGAAATTAATTTAAAGGAGCCAATGGTGACGCATTTAAGTGGGGTGCATGGCCATGATGCCTTTTGAATGATGGTGAGGTCTCTGCCGATATATTGTTTAGATGGTCTTGTTGTAGAATTATGTAGCCTTTAGGGATGAGGACATCTAGGATGTGGGTGGAGGTAGATTTCATCCAGGTCTCAGTAATGAAGGTGTTGTCCAAGTCAAGTGTGTTGATGAGGTTTGTAATGTCTGCTGTATGGTTGATTGTTGAACTGACCTTGGTGACCATTACTTTTCATTTTATTGCTGGATGAAGGAGTGCTGTTGGTGTCTATGGTGACATAGGTGAGGTTTCTGTGATACGGTGTCCATGATGTTGCTGGTGAGTGATGTGCTTGGCAATTAGTTATGGTAGAGATTGGCTTTTTGGAGAGAGGGGCAGAACACACATTCGAGGGAGCTTACCTGATTTAAGAGGAACAGAGATTCTGGTCCTTGGTCCTGCTGGTACGAACAGGTCCGAACAGCAATAGCCCCTTTCTTTGTCTGCTGTTTCCTTTGAAAGTCTAGGCAAGATATGCCCTTGTTCTAAGACTTACAAAAGGAATGGAAGGGGCAGGGTTTAGCAGATGGGTGGAGCTTAGGTCACATGATGAAAAACAGGATCAAAGTCACTACAAGAACAGCTTGGAAACTAAAAATAAATAAACAACTAATTTGCAACTTTTTTTTAAAATTTAAATTTTATTGGTTTTACAGGTAAAACAATGACACCGCATTTATGCAAGCATGAAAGCAAAAGAAGAACATGTAATAAGAAAGAAACAACATAGGAGTATGACAAGGAATATACTGATGAAAAAAAAACATCACCAAAACCAATCCCCCCCTCCCATTTGATTGTGTCCAGGATGAGAACAGGAACAGTTCTCCTGACTCATGTTATAGTTCTTTACAGAGTTTGAATAGCAACAATAGGCACGAGTGTTCGAGAAATATGAAAACAACATGGCATTTGTACAGGCATCAGGTAAGTTGTTGGGATCAAACTAAGGCATTACGCACACAAGCTCTCATGTGATGTACTGAGCACGGAAGTCAGCCAATTCGATTTCCACAGAGGCCCCATGTCTGTGTAGAGCAGCGGTCAAGCTCTCCATTCTGAAGATGTTTTGTGCGACATTCACCCACTTCATCTTAGTGGGGAGGGATGGTCTCTTCCAGGCCAATGTCAGGCAGGCTCTTGCAGCCAGCAGTAGACCCAGGATCATCTTGGGGGCTTTTAGAATCATTTCGTCTTCCTCTATTAAACCGAAGAGAAGCAGTAGGGGATGTTTCTCCCTTTCCTCATTATCTAGATCCTTGATCCAACTGAGGACTTCATCCCAGTAAGCCTGGACCTTATTACAGCCCCACCACATGTGCCAATAATTTGCATCTTGGCCACAGCCCCTCCAACATTGCGGGCTGACCCCTTGGTACATTCTAGCAAGTCTGAGCGGGTCGTACTGCCACCTGTAGAGGAGTTTGAGCGTGTCGAGCTTATACTGACATGATATCGATGATTTGGCTGTCTGTCTACACATGCGCAGCCACAACTCATCATGCAAGGGTCTACACAGATCTGCTTCCCATTTGTTCCTAAGTTTGGTTGAGGCGGCTATGTTGGTTGTTATCGGGCGTTATACATGGAGCTTATCAGACCTCTGGAGCCCGCACAGGTGTCCAACATTTTTTCAAAGGGCGTGAGGTCCCTCTGTAGCTGGTCCTTACATTTCTCTCGGGACATTACCCCTTTTAGTTTTAGATATTTGAAGACCGATAGTGGACCTATATTGAGTGCGTCCTCGAGTTCCTGTATGGTTATGAAGGCCCTATTTCTCCACAATTGGCCAGGTCGCTCTAGGCCGGCCTCATACCAAGACTGGTAGCTTAATGGTTCGGATATGTCGTCACGTATTCCCGGGACCCAAAGATGCCCTAGGGGAGAGGGCCAGGTCGTGATCCCTTTCATATCCTTGTTCAGTTTACAAATTGTCCAAATGGTTCCGAGTATCGGGTGATTCTTGATGCTGGTTCGCAATTGGGGTCCATGGACCCATAGCCATTCACCAACAGTATACAGACGAAGATGGAAATTGTCCAGGGCTATCCATTGTAAGTCTGTCTGCTGTCTCAGGTGAGGGATTAGTATTCGCAGCTGAGCCGCTTTGTAGTATGATTCCAAATTCGGGAGGCCCACTCCCGCGTCATCTTTCCTAAGATACAGAAGGGATTTGGGGACTCTAGGTTTTTTACCTTGCCACAGGAAAGCCAGCAGGGACTTTGTCATTTCAGTGAAGAATTCTTTAGGCATCTTTATAGGGAGCATCTGAAACAAGTATAGGATCTTAGCGAGAATCACCATTTCAATGGCGTTTAGACGCCCCATCCATGAGATTGTGAGTTTGGCCCATTTCTTCATATCGTTTCGCAATGTTAGTGACATGGGAGGGAAGTTAGCTTGGTACAAAGTGTTGAGATCCCGGGTGAAGTTGATGCCCAAATATCGCAGGGTGGTCAGGCTCACTTTCATCCCTAGTGGGGCGAATCTCTCCACTTCATCGTCTCTGCTCTTGTCAAGCGGGAGCAGGATTGATTTCCCAGTATTGATTTTCAAGCCTGCCATCTGTATGTATTCTTCAATAATATTCAGAGCTGCTGGGATAGACTTGAGCGGGTACGTAAGATGAAGCAATATATCGTCAGCATAGAGACCCAACTTGTATTCCTTGTCTCCAACTCTGATCCCCCGGACCCTGGTGTCCAGTCTCAGCCATTGTGCCAGAGGCTCAAGAGACAGAACAAACAGGATGGCAGACAGCGGGCATCCCTGTCTCGTTCCTCTTTCCAGGGGGAACCATCTGGAGTAGCCACCATGGACGGAGACTGATGTTCGCGGGGATGAATATAGCGCCTTTATGGCAAGGCGGAACTTCGGGCCGAGGCCCACCTCAACAAGCACCTTTTCTAGAATGTCCCAGTCCACCCTGTCGAAGGCCTTCTCGGCGTCCAACGACAGGAGGGAAGGGTCCCCCGGCATACCCTGTGCTTCGTGTATCAGGTGGAGTGTTTTCCTCATGGTGTCTGCCCATTGTCTTCGGATCACAAAGCCAACATGATCCGGATTCACCAGTCGCGGCAAATGGGCCTCCATTCGGGCAGCTATGACCCTTGCGTATATTTTGGCATCTATATTCAGAAGCGATATGGGGCGATATGATCCACATAGTTGGGGATCTCTGCCTTCATTTGGAATGACCATTAGCAGGGCTTGTGCGAAGGAAGGGGGCGCTTTGCCTGTTTTGAAGATTTCATTAAAGAGCGTTGTTAGGAAGGCAACAACGTACGCGGCGAATGACTTATAGAAGCCAGGAGTGAATCCGTTGTCTCCGGGAGACTTCCCTGCTATGATCAGCTTGATAACATCGGCGACTTCTTCACTTACGGGGACGTTGAGCGCCTCAGATTCTGCGTGTGTCAACGATGGTAGTTTGATGTCTTTGAGGTATTCTTCTATGGCACTTGGTGGAGAAGGCGGGTCACAAGTGTACAAGTCTTCATAGAAGAAAGCAAACGCCTCCTGAATACCTTGGGGAGAAGTTTCGGTGGTGTCCAGAAGTGTGCCGTCCGTCCTCTCTATGACATCCACCCATCTCTCGGCTCTCTGTGCACGTAGACTTGCTGCTAGAAGAGCATCCGCCTTATCACCTTTTTTGTAGAATTTTTGCTTTAAATACTGTAGGGTTTGGGTTATTTTGCCGACTTCCAGTATTTTTAGTTCTTCTCTGAGTTCCTTGGCTTCATTGATGTATTTCGCTCTTTCATGTGGGTTTGATCGTGCCTGCTTCTCTACTGAGCTCAGTTTCTGTCTGATATTTTTTTCGATCAAGGTTCGCTCTCTCTTTTTGCGGGCTCCCTCTCTAATAAGGACGCCCCTCCATGTTGCTTTTGCTGTCTCCCACACCAAAGTCCTTGCAGTCTCCCCAGTATCATTTGAGACGAAGAATTGTTTGATTTCGTTTTCGAATTCGTCTCTAAACGCTGTGTCTTCCCACAAGGAGTTGTTGCACCTCCACTTTGTATTTTGGGGAATGTGCGTCACCCATTGTATCTCTGCCATGTCCATGTCGTGGTCCGACCAAGAGATCAGATATATTTCTGCAGCCATGGTTTCTCGTAGTAGGTTCTCGGACAGGAACAAGTAATCAATTTGTGTGAGGGTTTCATGGGGGATGGAGCGGAAGGTGAAGCCGCTGTCTGCGGGGTGGTGATGACGCCAACTGTCAGTTAGACCGAATGTTGAGAGAGCTACTTTCATGTCGGTTACCTCGCCTGGCAGTGGCGGTTTGAGTGCATCTGTTTTACTTTGTCTGTCTAGGGCGCTGTCCATCCACATATTGAAGTCTCCTCCAAGGACCGTATGTCCTTCTGCCATATTAAACACTTTTTCAATCACTTTGTGAAGAAACCTCTTTTGGCACTGCAATTCTTCCCTCTGTGTCAACCCAGGTGCTTTGGACCGACATACGGAGGCTCTTTCAAATTAGTATCCCTACTCCTGCCTTCTTTGCTATACCGGAATTCCATAGGGTATAGCCAGTAGCTCTACCCGGGATTGTCCTTTCTTTTCCCCTAAGGTAATGTGTCTCTTGAATGAATAAAATGTCAATCTTGGAGCGCTTAAATTCTCTGGCCACCAAGGAACGCTTCGTGGGGGAGTTTAGACCATTAACGCTAAGTGTGCATATGCGTAGTTGATCATTGTTATGTGTGGTTGCCATCGGAGATTTCTGATGAAGATTTCACTAATCTCTGTGCCTGTCGTGATGTCTCTGTGAACTCTCGTAGCCATATGATCGAGGTGTGTCTCTTGCCATTGTGAGAAAGCGCAATCAGGTCGACACCTATTTGCAAGTGTATCCTGCGTTCTGCAAAAGGAACCTGTAAAAGTCCAACTTTTTTACCCCAGATCCCCCCCACCCTGCAAGAATAGAGTGGCCCAATGTAGGGTCACCCACAGACTTTCCCTCCCGCGGCGTCCGATGTAGTTGGGTTGACATCACCCAACCGTTATCGAACCACCAGAGTGAACCACACAACAATTGGTCCTCTCTCAATAAGAACACAACATTCATTTTGAGCCCCCCAATCGAGTCATTCGAAGCCTGGGAGCAAAAGGCCTTCTCTATTACAGGCCAACAGAATCTCGAAAGTGGCCTTTTGCCGAGGTGTAGTCGAGATCTTAAACATTTCCCCCCCTTGACCCCAACCTGTACCTCAGTTCGCATGACTCAGCTCTCGAACCTCGTACTTGGGTCCAGCCTGGAAGTCAGCACAGCAGAAGTGTCACCCATTGTGGTTCCATCATTTGGATTGCCGCCTCATGGTGGGTGATCAAGATAGTGGAGGAGTCGGTGTTCCATGTCTGATGAGGCATTCATCCTCCTAAATTTCCTGGAACCCTGCATTCTCCGTCTTCGAGGGCCTTTAGTTTGCCAAGGGCCTTCAGCGTTTTTCTGTGTCAGGACAAGAGCTCCGTCTGCTTGGGGGCCCAGTAATTCAGCAATGGCGTTGGAGATGTCTCTTTCCGAGGTTAGTTTCATCTCCGTGCCCTCCCATTCGAATGTCAGTGAGAATGGGTAGCCCCACCGGTTTCTGGCACCTTTATCCTTGAGAAATTTAGTGATTGGTAGGCACTTCCTTCGTAACGCTAGTTTAAGGGAGGACAGGTCCTGGAAAATGGTGATGGGTGACCCTCCTAGGGAAATCTGCGGCATAAGTCTGGCCTTTTCTAGAATCCGGGCACTATCTGCGTAATTGTGGAACTGGGCCTAGATAGACCTCGGGCTAGCTGGTTTGCCCCCAGCTCTATGGATCCTGTCGATTTTTGGTTCATCTATTCCATCATCTTCGAACAGAAGTCTCAGAATATCATGTAGGGTCTTTTTGAGGTGTGTATCTGATTCTCCATCCGCCTCAGGGACACCAAAGACGCGTATATTGTTTCAGCGCTCTCTATTTTCTAAATCATCGAATTTCAGCTGGAGTTCCTCCTCTTTGCTCTCAATTTCCATAAGGTGGTGGTCGATCTGCATCTCAAGTGTGCCTGATGAGGTTTGATTGTGCTCAACCTCTTCAAGCCTTTCCTCCATTTTATCAATTCTGTTTGTGATCTTGTCAATCTTGTTCCCTATGTCCATTCTCATCCCTTTCATTTCCGAAAGGAGGTCGCCAATGTCACTCCTGGTCAGTGCTGCCTCTGCATTCTTGGAGGCCATGGTCGAGGGTTTGAGCAAGGGCTTTGCTTCCGGGACCTGAGTAAACTTAAATTTGGCCAATTTCTGTTTAATGTCCATAGGTCCAAAGTGGACCAGTAATCTGTTTAGCGGTGCCCCAGTAGCACCAGGACAGGTCTGTGGCGAGCCAGAGGGGAGGCGGAAGAAAATCTGTGTCACAGTGGGGACCTTTGGGTACTGGGCTTGTGGATCCTTATCTTGTTCACTGCGTGCACAAAGTGTGGTTCGCCCAACCGGCAAGAGCAGGAATGACTCATTGATGAGATGACCACAAGGGGCATGTAGTGGGTCCACCCACCGCCGCGAGGAAGGTTTAATTGTCGATGTTGGGTGAAGCAGGATGCCCAGAGCAATCGAGGAGGGCACACGCCCCAAGGTTTGGGGGCCCAACCCTCAGATTGCCAAATGTCTGGCACTGTAACTGGGCGACACCACCACACAATGTGGCCAAGTGAAGGGGGGTCTATCCCATAGGTCTGGGTTTCTCCTCCGTGGTCAGGCCCAGGGAGCGATGGATCAAGGCAATTCAAATTTTCCAAAAGTGTCTGCCAGAGGCCTTGTCCTGGGCCCTGTGACCTGTTGCGCAGTTCTAGGGGGATCAGGTGTTTGCCGTGCTGACCGCCCTCCGTGGGGGTCTGCTGCAGTGTGCTCACTGGCGTGACCATAGACTCAGGATGGGATGGCCGCCTTGCTTTGTTACATGTCTTGTGGGGATATGAGGCTCTACGGTGCTACCTCACCCCACCGCGCGGATGCCCCATCCACGCCAATCTGTTAAAAGGGTGCAGGGTGGCCCTGCGCCGGCGGCCTCTCCAGCGCCCAAGTCCACGGGACCGCACGCTGGTCAACCGCCAGGGATGAGAGCCGCCCCGCTGCAGGTTCAGATGTCCCTTTCCTGCTACAGCCCACATGGGCCGTGCGCACACGGGGCCTCCCCGCAGGCCGTGAGCGCACCCCCCCAAGTCGTCAGTGCTCCGATGCCCCACGGCTTCCTCTGCCGATCCGGAGTTCAGAATTATGCAGGGAAGGGAAGGTGCGAGATGTGCGCCGCGCTGCAGCACTCCCAGCCGCTCGATGCCTCCTGTGTCCCGATGCAGGACCTCTGCGGAGCTCCGGCTAGGTGGGGCCCACGCTGGGTTCCACGCTTTTGTTTCGTTTCGCGTACCAAGACGGGGGAGCACTTCAGTTGTTTGATTCGGGGTGAAAACTCCACCGATGTGCTCCGGGTTTTTTGCCACTGAATGGGGGCACCTTCTCAAAGCCTCGTCTCGAGTCTCAGCCGTGGGGGGGTCCTAGAAGTGGGGGCTCAGACCTCTTGCAGGACCTTTGAAGAGCGAGTTCAGACAGGGCACAACATCACCCGTGCGCCTCCTGGTGGCCGTCATCTAGTTTGCAACTTTTATACAGTCCAATCTCATTACCAAGAAGCACCTTGAGGTGCATCAGTTTATGAGCTGTGCTCTATGTTAATTAATTAAAAAGCCATCCATCTGAAAAACCTCAGCTTCCAGGGCCTTTCAATCTGGAGCATGTATGTGTCAAGCTAATCAGTATAACACGGACTGCGCAATTCTCCCATGCACTGTCGATGACCTGGCATCATCAACTGGTCTCTCTCTCTCTCTCTCTCTCTCTCTCACTCTCGTTCTCTCTCTCTCTCTCTCTCTCTCTTTTCTTTTTGCTTTTTGCACTAACACACTCTCACTCTTTCTCTGTCTCTCTTTCACTTTTTATCTTGCAATCTCTCTCCTTGATTAAATACATACACACTCTTCATAACCTTATGTGTTATCTGTCTCTCACTCTGCCACTCTCCTTGAATTTTCACCCTCTTTACTTGCATGCTCATGTGCATGCACCCTCACAGTCTCTCACAGGAACACTTGTTTTTTCCTTACATCTTCTTTTGCTCTCAGCTTTTCACGTCGTCTCTCGTGCTAAGTTTTTTTTGCATCCCTATGTTCTCTCTGGTGCTCCATCCCACACCCTTGTTGTACTCCCAGACTGTCCGGATACCCATCTCTTTTGCTCATACAGCCTCTTGCTTACTCTATCTGTAGGATGTTTTAATCCGGTGACATCTAATTTAGGGGAGTTTACCATGCACCCATATATATATATATATATATATATGTGCGTTTGTGGGTTTGTGGCTTCTTGTATGTTCCCGATACAATTCCACACTGTTTTACCAATCTGCACCATATTGTGGAGAGTTACCTGTTAGGACCCCCAAATGTGACATTCCTGGCCATGTGATATTTCGACACCCCACCCATTTCCCTGGATTTCAGCAAAAGTGAAAATGTGTGAGTGGGTCTGTGGCTTTGTGTATGCTCCCTATACAATTCCACACTGTGTCACCAATCTGCACCACATTTTGCACAGTCACCTGTCAGGGCCCTCCTGCTATTACTAGATACATGACATCTGAAAACTGCCCATCTTTCCCCAGATATCAGAAAAAGTCCAAATATGTTGCTGGGTTTGTGGGTTTGTGGCTTGGCAAAGAGCTGTTCCTTATATAATCCCACACCTTTTCACCAATCAGCATCAAATATTGCACAGTCACCTGTACCTATGAGGGAACGAAAGCCCATGCACCACTGGGTATATCAGCTAGTTTATTAATACAATAGAAATAATGTAATCAATTTAAACATACGCAAAGTATGCATCTCTGAAATTCTAATTTCAATAGTGAGTACAGTGAAGAAAGCTCAATAACTGTTGAATCACTGTCCAACGTTACATTTAACTTAGTGTCAGGCTTTCATGAAAACACACACTTCACCATATCTGCATTCTGTTTATCCTGAGTGTACACGCAGCAGGGATTACAAAATGCATTATGTTCCAGGATAAATCGTTCATTTGTTTAAAAAAAGAACAATTAAATCAGCGCACACCCTGCCTATCTAATTCTCTCCACTTCCCCTATATTGAACATAGATATCTCCCCCTTTCATCAATAAACATGTCAACATTTCAAGCAACATTCTAGATGTCTCAATTGAAATACCATCTACTTGACATTCCTGGATGTAATTTGTTTGTAAAGAGACACATGTCTATTTACCTTGTCTGTTCTAAAGATTTTCTTCAATGGTGCATCTGTTGCATTACAGTCTAATTTCTCATTTACAATCTACAATTTAGAGGCGGGAAAATTGATAGCAGTTAAGTGCCTTCTATCTTGCATGGTCCAGCGTGAGCAACTGAACTCTGATTGATGCTGTAACCACAAAATGACTTCCTTTCCATTATGTACCCTTTAAGGAGTCATCTATCAGCTGTCAAACTCAGCCACATCCCTGGGCTTCATTGTTGACAATAACCTTTCCTTCCAAAAGCACAAAGCCAAAAAGGTCCAAATCAATAGTTGTCCAAACCCTCGTGATCTCACACATTGATGGGGGAAAGGCCCTCTTTACTGGACTTCCAGCCACACACCTGGCCCCTCACAAAGCAGCACACCACGTTGCAGCCTGCCTCATTACAAGGACATGCATATTTGACCATATCTCTCCAGTACTGCATATTCTTCACTGGCTCCAACTCCCCACCAGGGTCATATTCAAAATGGCATGTATCACTTACAAAGCAGTCTCAAACAGAACACCAACTCACTTGGCAGCTAAACTACACACCACTGGATACTCTTACACCTCACATAGCAAAACTATGAAAGGATTGGAGTCAAAGCTATCCCACAAAGAGGTGGCTCGCAAGCAGTCCTCCTGCCACTCTGCGACCATCTGTACCTCAGTCCCAATGGAAATACACCAACCATACTTTATTTCTGCAAAATAATAAAAACATGGCTTTTTCAACAGTGACTGATTGATGATAAAAATCCTTCTCTCCCTATATCAACAATACTACATTACTGTATACAATGCCAAGCCCAAATTTGGCACAATCCTTGAGGTAGGTTTGCGCTATGAGCAATAAAATACAACATAAAATAATATGTTTAGAATCCATAACACTACCTCCATGACCCAAAATCAGCAGAAATCTTATGCAATTCATTTTAAATCTATTTTTAATTTGCATAAACATGATAGCAACCCACAGTACCATATTCACATGTGAAATGCAATGCATGAAACAGTTCCCTGATTCCGGCCTATTTGGTGATATTGGTTAAATCAAAGTTCTTTGAATATTTTGTCATGTAATTTGATGTGTAATTTAGAGGTTTTGAAGAATAGTCAGTTGTGATATACTGACCGACAAAGTGGCAGAATTTCAATGTGAATACCTATTGCTTTTCAAAATGAAACATATAAAGACTTGATTACGTAGATGGATGCATGTGTTTGAGAAATGGTGGGATTCCCTTCATAAAGTCAGGGGACTGTCTTTGCATTGATTTTATTTTGATAAAACTAACCATTGAATGGAATGGTATGGCAGGGGCCATGATATCAGGATTGTACTCTTGGTGAAACAAATCAGTATATAACAGTGCATTTCTTTGTCAACCTATAAAGGCAGCCCTCCAGACAACCAGACAGAGAAAAAACAATCATGTAAGCAAAAAAAGCCTGGTGCACCTCTTTGTAAGGTAAACAAATGTATTTTGTATACAAAATGGAAAAAGATGACAGAGGGTGCTGTTGAACCCAGCTGCCACAGAACTCTCGGGTTAGTTCAAAGCAGACATGCCATTATAATCAAAGCTTTGTCACTCATGGCACACAAAATCTAGTGTTCATCCACCACCCTCATTAGCTACCGCCTATATACATACTACCATTCTCCTGTAATCCACCGACCGATTGGTCACACTCTAGCCTGCCCCTGCCCCCTAACACGTAGTCTCCTGCCCCATCTCCTTGAGTTCATGTTAGCTGATTGGCGGGCCTCTGAAAACCTTTACCTCCCCATGGGCCTAGTGACATGGTGTGCACCTTGTTGTTAAAATGACCTCAGTGGATACCTCTGAGGTCAAATTTTCCCTCTAAAGTAAAGGAGTACAGGCATCACCTCTTGATCCTCGTAGTACGAAACATGGGTTGTTTCTCTCCTTGATCACCCCTTATCAGCAGCCCCTCCGCAGTGCTTCACTTGGGCCGCTCGAGGACCACACTAATTAGCCAAATTCTGATAGATATGGGTGTTCTGCTTGTGGGCATCTGGCAATTCAAATGGGATGGCCATCATTCAGGGGGCACAAATGCTCTAAATCTAGGCTGAGCCTTTTGGCAGCTCAACACCTCTATCATGGGTGTGTCCTTCAGGACGGGCGCAGCCCTGCCCATGCTCTACCATTCACATTCCTTGTATATTTAATCTATTGCACTTTAATATCACTCATAACCTATACCTGGACCTACCTATGTGTCAATACCTGCTACAACACACTATGTTTGTTACACCTACTTTGCATGTTTCACCCCCCTGCAGCCATGCAAGTTCATTTTCTCGTGCACTTATATGTTTTACTCAGCTTGTATCGTTTGGGTGGTCATGGAGGCTTACTGTGTATCCCAGCATTCCCCCTTTAGTTAAACCTCCATTAACTAACCCAGATGCTACTCTTTTCCTGTAATTCTCATCATTGGGCACCCACACCCTACATATGTGATGCAAGCTCCCTCCATCCTGGGCATGTTGTTTGGGGGTGCACAGGAAAAAGATACAATCCCTATCCCCAGCAAGGTAAATCCAATATTCTATATCATTTTCATGGTCTGGTGGGGGTGATACTAAGGTCCCAGAGGATGTAAGAATGGACCATTGAGCACCAAACGTGGTTCATTGGGGTTTTCCGTTTGGGCATGCCTTTGTTTTGCATTAAGCGGAGCTATGCCTGCCTTGATCGAGACTCTCATCATGGCACTGTTCAGCTGTGTCTATGCACAATACTGGAGTATCATTTTGCATGTGCAGAATATCACCAGCCGGAGCACCACGATAGGGATCAATATCTACATAACTGCTCCTAGCCACCTTGGTGCCCATGAGAACATTGTATCAAACCAATCTTCAGTTCCCACTCCTGCTTCTCTTTCCATGCCTGTCTTTAGCTTGTGGAGTGCCCCTTTGATGTGTGACAGGGACCATTTTCTGCATTGTTTGGGGGGTCATATATGCAGCAGGACAATCTGATCTTCTTGCACATGCCCCCTTCCATGGCCGTCACTGGATCTAGAACACAGCGGTTTTTGAAAGTCTTCAACTGAATTGCACTCTTGATCGAGCTCAGTCCTTGCTCTCTATCATTGGATAACTCTGCCATTTCACACTGCACAATCTGAAGCCATTTGATTTTGGCTGCAGTCTGGACCCCTGGTACCAGAAGGGGGGCAAATAACACATCTGTTGTGGTGTATGGCTGGTATTTGACTGGAATTTCTTTCACAAACCTGGAGGAATATAAATAGCTTCTGCCTTTTTCTTAGTGACTGCTTCTTTCTTCTTGCGTGTGGGGGTTGGGATGGGGGCTGCTTCAGTTGTTCTGTGACAGGTAAGGGTTCTAGGGTGAAGTGGGCATGAGGGACCATCAGAATGGCTAAATTTAAGGTTGTTTGTGAACATGTTCCTCTCCATGTTGGTGGGAGATGCATGTATGCTCGCTGGCCACACACAACAGATGTCCATAAGGGCTGATGTACCTTTGCTGACATCGGGGATGAATAATGTCTTGCATTTGCTGTTGGTTCCCACAGAACAGTTCCATGTCCTTGAAATCAGAAGTCATATTTGTCTGCTGCTGGTACTGTTACTGGAGTTTCTTTGGTTTCAATCCATGTCAGTTGTGAGACACACATGGCCCATATAGTGAAATAGTTCTTGTTGATGTTCCACCTAATTTCTGCATCGCCAACCTCCCTGCTGTGCAGCTCACTATGCCCCCTCCCATCTGTTCGACACTAAAACTGTCCATTCAGTTTTAGCAGTGAGCGTGTCTTTCACTGTGGGTCTTTGTCCATCAGTTCAACTCGTACTCTGTGAGCTTGGAACATGCTTTGAATTCGACACAGTGCTAAATGAACCAAACACTTGGTTTCCAGACGTGGCATCTCTTGGGGTACTAACATTTTGGGTGACCCCGATGCATGGGGGATGAGAGAGGATACATAGCAGCTCCCACTGAACCGCTGCTTCCCCACTGAGTGCATTTGACTGCACTATAATCACTGTATTCTTTATGGTGCACATCAGTCTTTTGTACTTGTCATACTCGTCCTCCACCCCTCTTTTAACCGAGGATTCCATTGCCATGTGACTCTACCCGCATTCTCATAATATTCATTAGATCATTCTGAAAAACCTCGCCTCATTGCGGACAGTACCATATTGCAAAAAATCATTTTCTATACACCCACGTATGCCACCCCGCTTTATATATATACCCAAACCATTTAAAATCGCTGAGTGAGTATATGTATATTCCTGAAATAAAACCTGCACATATGTACAATATCAACATTATTACACAATGCTTTTGATTAGGAAGCTTTAGGGGTGAGAAAAATGACTTAGCCATGCAATATTTATAGAATTGCTCATATTAATGAATGCAGCAATGATGGTTTTATAACAGTGAATGAATATCAGTATAAAAGGAATGTGCATTCTTCAATATGACTGTTATTTGTACTGAAGGAGTTGAGGCAGAAATATATAGTGGGCCTCATTACAACTCAGGCGGTAAGGGGTTTACTGCGCCGTAAACAGCGCTGACCCTTACCGCCTGAGTACGAGGTCCCTTAGCGCCATGGCAGATTTAACACCTGCTTTTAGCAGGTGTTAAAATCCATGGCGCTAAGGGACCATGGAGTTAATTACGCCACCGTAATTTACGGTGGCGTAATTAACGCCTTCCCCACTCCCATTATGCCCTATGGGGCAAAAATGGGAATGGGGAAGGGTAAATGGGGATTGGGGATTTACCGCCCCGCCAAACTCGGAATGGGGCGGTAAGTCCGCCAACCACCATGGCGTAAACGTAGTTTACGCCATGGTGGTAAAGTCACGGCCCAGGCGGTAACTTACCGCCTGGGTCGTAATGAGGCCCAGTGAAGTGTTGAGGTTGCTGCAAATAACAAGAGATGTATACGTTATTCAGGCAGACAGAGAATTTGGTGAAGGAGGAGCTGTATGTGGACACTTTTGAACATCAGAGAGGTGTACCCAATACAGAAATTCCTTTACCTTTACCACAAATGTAGTGGCAAACATTACAGTTTAGGGACAGTTGAACAGTGGCTCACTCCATCTGCAGACAAAGTTCCTTATGAAAATAATGTGTCATGGGTGCAGCTGTAGGGATGGCAAGCTCACAGCATCCTGCGCAGTGCTAGTATTTTCTTCTGCTCTTCTTGGCACTATCTGGCGAGAAAGGAGCTTAATGCATTTTGTTTACTGATACAAAACTGAATAGGGCCAAGGGCAAACAGTGGGCCCAATTATTTTTAAGGGTGACACACTATTTAGATAATGTTGTCTTTAAGTCGCAATTAATACATTCAACAATGTTGTTGGCTTGAGGAAGATACATTTATACATCAAATGTTTGATTCCCAAAAGGGCTGTTATTTCTTTAAATATCTAGTGTAAGAAGTAGATGTCATTATCTGATTTAAGTTCGTTGCACACTCCCTTTAAGTGCTTCACACAATCCCCAGTGGGGGACCACTTCTCATACTAAAAATGTGCCCCCTGATTTAGCATTTGGATGTGCACGGGCAAACAACAACAATTGACCATTCCCCCATGTCAGCAAAGTCAACGTGTAATACGCAGAATGGTCTACTCAGGCATAGTAATCTGCCTGGCAGCATCCTCAATATTTGCCCACTATTGTATGCTTAACAAACGATAAATTTAGAAATAAACATATTCAACAATTCCTGCAAATTTGGCACAAACTAATTATCTTACATGTCTGCAGCAATATGCTGCTTTGATACATGTGATGGATAGTGTAACTGTTCAAAGGCAACTATTCCCAAATCCTGAGGCATTACTGTCTTACCTGTGATGACCTGTCAATCTGGAAAAGTGAATACCCTTCATTTGAATGATAGATATATCTTGATGGCCGAAGGCCAACCGTCTTATGCACAGAATTATAGAAATAACGACTGCTATGCTTGAAAAAGCGGCCATTTTAAATGTAGCAAGAATCGCCATTTTGCTTGTTAACCATTGCTTGTTGCTTTCTGTCTAAAACTGCTTTGCAGCTTGCAATTCTTTCGAATTCTGCTTACTCTGCTCAACTGTTAACATTGTTGTCTGAATATGAAGGGGCAAGGTCGCGGGACTGAGGAGTTTGTTGAAACTCCTCATTAGTAGCCCAGAAAGGAATGCCCACGCTCCCTCTCTGTAGCCTTGAGGGGGAGCTGCAGGGCATTTAATCATTTCACAGCTGCCAGCCAGTCTCGTACTGTGGTAGAATATGTTAGAATAAAGCAGCTAAAGGCTTGAATTATGCTCTTCTCACGGCCCCTCCCTAACAGAACCCTTTTAGAGCGTGTCAGCTCCCAGGACACGAATAGCACCTCATAGATAGCAAAGCTTGGAATGTGGCTCTTCCCCCGTGTGCAGCTTGCTTCGAAGAACAGAAGCACCGTGTTCTGTTCAACAACTAGAAGATGCCTCCGCAGTTTCTAAATTGCACATTGTTACTAGAATAGACATTGTAAGTGTCATAATTGTCATACTCGTCGGAAATGTCCATCATCATCCCGAGTTCAAAGAAACTTAATAAAAGGGGGGTGTTGAACATGGCATAGCTGATTGTATGATATGCATTTTGTATATATGTAACTGATGTACGTAATTCACTCTCTTGCGTCCCTCGAGGTCTAGAGAATACACGTCGCGGGGCGTGAGACCACAGTTGGCCAATTGGGACTGTTTTGCTTGCAATAAACCCTAGCATTGGGAATTTGAACCTCGTGTCTGGTGCATCCTTTCGTGTATGGTTATTGCCTTGTTTCCATATCATGAGGGACCCCTAAGGGCCCCTTTCAAGATGGCACCCGAACAGGGACCCTCCCCCAACTGCCCCATCGTATACGTTGTAACGGAGTAAAGGCGGAAGAACGGCGAGGACGGGGCGATCCAGCCGGGATCAAGAGGTGTACGGGGCACCCTGTAGAAGTGAGGAGAGATTCCTTCGCAGATCTGCACACATCTGATCCCTGATCGACGTACCGGTCCGGAGGGCAAAGGAGGCGAGGGTCCCGAAACGAGGCAGAAGCCAGAGAAGCGCAGACACGACATTGGGAGAGGTTGCGTCAGGACAGGCAACTTGTTTTATCAGGTGAGTCATTCCCCGATTCAAACGAAAACCAGATTTTTGGTAGAGTGTTGATTTTGCAAATTCAAACGTCCAGGTTAAGGTTAGTTAACCAAGGGGAAGGTTAAAAACATGCCTGGAGTACTGTCCACTTTAGCGGGGCTTTTCCGCTGCGGTAGACAGTCCTTGGAAAATGGCCAAAGTGCACCGCCTGGGGGAACGCCGGTTTATGACATGTATGCAAAATATGGTGTGGGTGCGATAATATTTTGTGAAATTTGGCTTAGGCAAACTAGAAAGCAACAGGACCATCAGTGGCTGATTAATGGTAGCTTTGAGATTGCGAGGATAGATAACCTAGAAAGGGTGCTGATTAGGAAAAAAGCGCGACCCGCAGCTTTTGAGACTATCAAAGATTGGAGGAGGGAAGCAATGCTCCGACTTAGGAGTAGAGAAAAGCATGCGCGTAGGCACAAATCGAAGCTTGAGGCAGCAGAAGAAAAGGAGGAGGAGGAGTGGACGGCAAGTCTAAGATGGGAAGGGAGACGTGAGCAAATGAATATAGAAGGAATATACCCGCAGCAGGAACTACACATAGCAGACAAATTAATGGAACATTTGCTAACCCATACGGGTCGTGGCCCAAAACCAGGATCGAAACTAAACACGCCAGTAGTGACTGCGCAGGCCCAACCAGTAGCTCTCATATCCTCTCCCAAAGCCCAAGCACTTCCCCTCACGCAAGCATTAACCCACGCCGCAACCACAGCTCGAGCCCTCCTACAAGCGCAGACCGCAGACGCACAATTTCCCAGCACCCAGCAAGGCCCTTCACAGATGCCACCTGTGTCACTTGTCCCTTCCGCACCTCCCGCTCCAGAGACAGATTCAGCACCATCAGTCCCTCCCAAAGTCGAAATTGAGACCGGGGAGGCAAGAGGCGGGGCTGAAGGAACAGGATTTGGACGGGTAACTCGCAGCGCGATCAGCAAAAAAAGAAAGATTGAATTACAGCAAGAGGCAGAAATGTACATAGAAGGAAATGATGGGACGGCAGCATTGGCCTCATTATATGGGTACCGAAGAAGCAACGAGAGACAGGTAGTGTTGGAATGCATGGGGGAATTTTTGGTGGGAGAATGGAAAAAGATACTTGGGAATTTATCGCCACAGCGATTGTTAGATTTGAATAAGTTAGCACGCAGTGAGCAAAGAGATGAGGATGTAAGAAAACATGTGTACAAACTCATTGAACTGAAAAATGAAATGGAAGATAGATATGCTGAAATGTTTGCTACACCTGAATATAGTCAGGAGTGTATTAAGAAAGGTAGGAAGGAGGCAGCGAGGTTGTATATGCAAAAATCGTGGCCGACAGTTTGTCCAGGTGGTCCAAAGCATTTGCCGGCACCGGGACAAATAGGTGATAAACAAAGATTGCAGGCATGGGTGGGGGAAACAATGCGATGGATGTCAAACAAAAGAACGTCAGTGAAGGAAGTAAGTGAGATATGTAATGGGTACCCATTGGAGATGAGAAAAGAAGCGATGCGAACAATAGTAGGGTTGTTACTGTAGCAGGTAATTGGATACAATAGAGGTAGAGGAAATGCACAAGGCAGAGGAAATTTGAATAATATGCACGGGGTGTCATTGGGATTAAATCAATGTGCGTACTGTAAGGAGGAAGGACACTGGCGAGCGCAATGCCCGCACCTACAGAATAGAGGTGGGTTTGGCCAGAGAAGGCCTCATAGAGGACATCAGAAGTCAAATGGCCCAAGCAGAAATAGGATGCAGCAACAGCAGGGGTATACCAATGGAGGTAATCAAAACCAATCCTATGGTCAAAACCAAGCTCAACAGAACCAGGCATTGAACCAAAGTGTTCCGAACCAAAATCAGGGCGGGCAGGGCCAACAGAAAAATTATCAGAGTGGAGGACACTCAGGGGGAAATGGGAATATTTTTGATACACAGCCAAACACTTATTATAGCAGCAGCGGTGACTACACATCGGACGATGTGTTTTTTTTCGCAATAGGAAAGCCCACGTCAGGGGTCGGAACCAGTGTCTACTCCCGTGAATCAGAGAGGACCCTATGTAGAAATCAGAGTCAGGAATAAGGAGCACCGTTTCCTTGTAGATACAGGGGCACAGAGGTGTTCGATAGACCACCACTTGGTTCCGGAGATCCCACTGTCGGGGCAAAAGAATGTTTCTATAGGGTTCGCAGGTACACCAGTAATTAACCCCGTGTCCGAAGCTGTCCCAATTACAATAGGACCATTTACGGAACAGTGTCCATTTCTTCTGACAGAAAATTGTGGGGAGAACTTGCTAGGATTAAATTTGTTGAGAAAATTGGGGGCAGTTATACATTGTACGGCAGATGGGGTGTTCCTCACGATTTGGCCTCACGATGCACCGGTGACGGAATTTATGTCAAAAGCGTTACCAGAAGAGCTAAGTAGAGTACCAACCTGTCTGTGGGCAATGCATGATAACGATGTAGGATGCTTAAAAATAGAGCCAGCAAAAATAACTTTGAAAGAAGGTGTTACATTACCACGAATTCCCCAGTATAAAATTTCCGTTGAAGGTGAGAAGGGATTAAAGAGTATTGTTACTGACCTTGTGAGATTGGGGGTGGTTGAAGAAATTGCAGGTAGCACGTGCAACAGCCCGATTCGTCCAGTTTACAAGAAAGGAGGCAATGAAGTACCATATCGTTTCATAATTGATCTGCGCGCATTGAAAAAAGTGGTAGACCCACAATTCCCTTTGGTCCCAGATGTCACAACAATACTGACAATGATACCGGCCACTGCAGAATACTTGAGTGTAGTTGATTTGAAGAACGTGTTCTTTAGCATTCCAGTGGATAAAAGCACTAGATATCTGTTCGCGTTCACTCTAGGAGGTCAATCATTCATATTCACACGCATTCCACAAGGATACACAGAAAGCCCGAGCATTTACAGCAGGGCACTAAAATAACAGCTAGATATGCTAGAACTACCAACAGGTTGCACACTCTTGCAGTACATAGATGATTTGTTACTAGCTGCTGACACAAAAGAGATCTGCAAAGAAAGTACTATATTACTATTGACACACCTAGCGACCCATGGTCACAAGGCGAGTTTGAAGAAATTCCAGTATAATCAAAAGGAGGTGTCTTATTTGGGTTGCCTACTTTCGAAAGAAGGGAGAAGATTAACACCAGAACGCATAGAAAGTATTTCTAGTATGCCTATTCCAAAAACTCAAAAAGGAGGGAGAGCTGTAAAAGGCATGGCCTCTTATTGTCAGCAGTGGATCAGTAATTTTGCGTTGATTGTGAAGCCGATGATAAAATTAAATAAAAAGGATGCAGTGATGCCTTTACAGTGGGATGAAGAATGTCCGAAAACATTTGAGCAATTGAAAGCTGCATTGTGTGGTGCCAGTTTTAGGCACTCCTAACTATAAAAAGATCTTTAGACTATTTGTGAGTGAGAGTGAAGGATGGGCATTGGCAGTTTTGACACAGGAACAAGGTGGAAGAAATAGGCCGTGCGGCTATTATTCTTCCGCGCTGGACCCTGTAGCGCACGCACTACCACAATGTTTGCGATCTGTTGCTGTGGGTGCTGCGTCAGTGAAACAAACGGAAGGAATGGTATTGGGGCACACTTTAATTCTGATGGTGCCACATGCCATAGACGTTCTATTAAACAGAACACAGACGCAACACCTCACCTCTGCTAGACTAACAAGATATGAGCTCATCTTGTTTGCACCCCACATCCAAATTGAATCCTGCAGAATTAATGCCACTGCCCATAGCAGAAATTGGTGACAGTGAATCACCACCCCATGATTGTTTAATGGTCACTGAAAAAGAAACAAAGGGAAGAGTTGACTTGAGCGACATCCCACAGAAAGAGCCAGATGGGGAGTTATTTTGTGACGGCTCTTGTTTTAAATTACCTGATGGCACATCAACGGCCGCATATGCAATTACTACTCTAGAAAGGGTTGTGGAAAGCAGAAGAATCCCCTACAATTCGGCACAAGCCGCAGAAATTATAGCCTTGACTAGAGCTTGTGAACTCTCTGAGAATTTGAACGTGAATATTTATACTGACAGCCAGTACGCCTTTGGCGTGGCTCATAACTTTGGCCGACTCTGGGCGGAGAGGGGTTTCTTGACATCACATGGGGCCAGGATTCAGCATGGCCCTTTGATTGTACTATTGTTGTCTGCACTCATGTTTCCAAAGCGCTTAGCTATAGTAAAATGTGAGGCGCATAAAAAAGTAACATGTAAAGTGGGAGAGGGAAATGCATTTGCAGACAGGATTGCGAAACAAACAGCCACTGATTTGAGTACTAGAATGATGACAGTACTTACAGAGGAAGTACCTTGTATGATAGAGAATGGAGTTGCCACAGTCAAAGAAATGCAGGCTTAGGCCACGACCGAAGAGATTCAGGGGTGGTCTGAGGGCTCTGCTGAGTTAGATTTGGAAGGATGTTGGGTGGACAAAGAGACCGAGAACTGGATGTTGCCAAATTGTTACATAACCACAATGGTTACAATGGCGCATAGCCCTACCCACATTTGCGCGAAGAAGATGGTACAGCATTTACCCACAGTATGGAGAAATGAGCACATAAAAAAGAATGCAGAAAGGCTAGTGCAGAATTGTATTACGTGCCTGCAACACAATGTAGGGAAGGGAACCGTGACTCCAGTAGGTAGTTTTGGCCCAAGCTCCATGCCATTCGAGGTGATTCATTTTGATTTCATAGAAATAGAAAGGTGCCAGAACTACAAATATGTGTTAGTGGTGATTTGTGCATTTAGCAAATCGGTGAAGGCATATCCTTTAAAAGACTGTACTGCCATGTCAACGGCAAAAGTAATGTTGAAACAGTATTTCTCCCGGTTCGGGCTGCCCTGTGTCCTGTGGTCAGATAACGGCCCACACTTTGTGGGCGCAGTAGTACTACAGATCTGTGCAGGACTACAGATAGAGAAGCGATTCCACAGTTCCAGGCATCCCAGTTCTGCCGGGCTTGTTGAGAGACATAACGGTATCTAAAAGTCAAAGATAGCTAAAATCTGTGCTGGGAGCAAGTTGAGTTGGGTGGATGCATTACCCCTAGCGCTATTGTGCATGCGCACGTCTGTGCAGGCTAAAACTGGGCTCTCCCCCTATGAAATTATAATGGGAAGACCGGCAAATGTATGGTTCGCACCGCAGCCCAAAAGATTATGTGAGGTCGAGCAAAGTTGCGTTTGATTCATCAGCAGGTGCAGGAGGCGTTACCAGTGCGATACACCAGACCGGGGCACTCGCTGGAGCCTGGAAGCTGGGTCCTGATTAAGAACTTTGAGTGGAAGACAGCATTAGCACCCAGGTGGCAAAGCCTAAGCGAGAAGTGAAACTCGAAACAGAGCGCGAGGAGGCTGCCAGAAAGGGGAAAGGGCGAAAAGTGCCCCAACGTTGCTCAGCAGAAACAACATCACTGCCGAGCGACACAAACTCTGCATTGCAAACACCAGCAGAAACAACACGTGTACCCCTTTGGCGCCCGCCAGTTTCTGCAAATGCACCAAAGCCAAAGAAAGAAACTACATCATCGCCACAGCGCTCATCGCTACCCATCATTGTGCCGCAGGCTGACACTGAGCCTGATACTGGAAGTGCAACGGCACTATTCACGGATCATACAATACCAGGAGTGAAACGGTATAATTTGCGGCCTCGACAGGCAAAGTGATCCACAGATCTTTGGTGCTTTTCTTTTGCCTTTGGTTCCACTCACGGACAGAGTAGGAACCAGGGGCGTAGAGGAGAGAAGTGTGAGAGTTGTGCAAGTTGGACAATTCAAGACTCACAGCTCCTCGGTGCGCTTATAATAAAGTACATATGTCAGGAGCCAAAGCAGGACAAGCTGGACGCACATAAGTACTAAGGCTGATAGAGTACATGTGTCCTAAGCCAGAGCGGGACAAGCTAGATGCACATAGTACTCTGTCAATAAAGTATTGTTCAGAAATCGTCTGAGCAGTGGGAGAAAAAACAACTAATCTTGCTCGGAGTGGATAAGAGATCTAGGCTGTGAAAGGGTTGGCAGAATTGAACTGTGACATTTTCTTTGAACTTTTATGGCATCAAGAACGAGAGACATTTGCGACGAACTTTGCCAGTAAGAAGAAGGACGATGAAGAACAAATCAAGACCGGTTTCAGCCTCCTCCTGCACCCCTGCTGAAAAAAATGATAGTTTTAGAGACTGTAAATTTAGGAAAAAAGCATGGTAAAAGGAATAAGGTACTGATTTGGACATTGGTCCTGTGTTTCTTAAGTATGGTAGTACCAACAATAACAGCTATTACACTATGGTTCCTGGAGTCCGCGCACCCATTAGAAACACTTTTGCCAAAAGCAGCTACTGAAAGGCCGGTTCATGTAATCACTGGTACTTTGTCCCCAATGGAAGAAAGACATAGAGAAGGATATGGCAACAATACATTGTTGCTCATCATGAACATGACCCATGCGGTTTTAAAGAAAAAAGATTGCTGGGTTTGTGCCCATTTACCACAGCACGGTGGGAAAGGGATAGGCTGGTATGTACAACCGTTATCGTTGGTTCATTCATGTGAAGTATCTTTGAGTGCAATGTTCTTTGGGAAATGGAACAAGAGTAATACGGTCAGCTAGATGAGACCAATATGAATGAATTTGAGGAAGTGATCATGAAACCTGTGGGTTGTTCCATATTCCACAAAGCTTGCATGTTTTCACCAGATCCCATGAGTAAAAATACACGAAAGACAACAAGACTAGATAGATTACATAGGCAGAATAGACCGACTCCGCCAACAGAAGAAACATCAGTAATTACATTTCGAATGAGGGATGAATGGAATAAAGATGCTGTGCCCCCTGCCTATACAGTGGATCACAGCCCCAAAACTGCTCCCCTATGTTTAAAGAAAAAAGGTTCCTATAAAGTAGGAACGTTTAGCAGCTGCCTGAAAACAGTGGTTTTAAAGCACGGAATAGAACCCGTGTACGTAGGGGACCCTGTTTACTTTATATGTGGGGCAAAAGCATATCCATGGTTACCTAGGAACTGGGGAGGTACATGCTACCTAGGTCTACTGTTTCCAGGAGTGTTCCTCTTGGAGACAGCAGAAGTAGCCAGACGAACAAAAAGTAGAACTCAAAGGAGTAGTGAAGATGGAATGATAGCAATAGATATAGCCAAATCGTTTATACCATTCTTGGCCCAAATAGAAAATTCCTATAATATAAGAAAACTGTCTAGAATATTAAAAAATACAATATATTCAACAACAGATATTTTATTGAATATGACGTTAGAAGAGAAAGGAATAAGACTAATGGCACTACAAAACAGAATGGCTCTTGACATAATATTAGTTGGGGAGTTTGCAAACTTGTAAAAACTGCATGCTGTGTGTTTATAGATGATTACTCCCCTACGATATTTAAAGCAATCCGGAAATTAAATGTCCTAAGTTCCACACTCTCTACTGAAGAAGGGGGCTGGGGGATAGGAGCCTGGCTGTGGGGACTATTGCGGTCCTGGGAATGGAAGCTAATTTCGATACTAATGGTGGTACTTGGTATATTCATAACATGTTGCTGTTGCATACAAAGCCTACCAATAGTTTGCACTGAGACAACTGAGGGATGTACTAAGGGATGTATGCACATGGTTTCGAGAGGAAAACAAACGCATGGCCGAAATAACAGAGACACTGATGAAACAAAAACAGTAAAACAATTCATGGCTATAGACATTAATGATGAAGATGATGCTCATGATAGCATGAAAGGTTCAGACATAGATACCCCAGACTTATCCTCATCAGAGGAGGATACAATGAATGAATAAGATATTTGGCATACGGCAAAAGGAGGGTTTGTCAATCTGGAAAAGTGAATACCCTTCATTTGAATGATAGACGTATCTTGATGGCCGAAGGCCAACCGTCTTATCACAGAATTATAGAAATACAGACTGCTATGCTTGACGAACAAGCGGCCATTTTAAACTTAGCAAGAATCGCCATTTTGCTTGTTAACCATTGCTCATTGCTTTCTGTGTAAAACTGCTTTGCAGCTTGCAATTCTTGCGAATTCTGCTTACTCTGCTCAACTATTAACATTGTTGTCTGAATATGAAAGGGCAAGGTCGCGGGACTGAGGAGTTTGTTGAAACTCCTCATGAGTAGCCCAGAAAGGAATGCCCACGCTCCCTCTCTGTAGCCTTGAGGGAGAGCTGCAGGGCATTTAATCATTTCACAGCTGCCAGCCAGTCTTGTACTGTGGTAGAATATGGTAGAATAAAGCAGCTAAAGGCTTGAATTATGCTCTTCTTACGGCCCCCCCTCACAAAACCCTTTTAGAGCATGGCGGCTCCCAGGACACGAATAGCACCTCATAGATAGCAAAGCTTGGAATGTGGCTCTTCCCCCGTGTGCAGCTTGCTTCCAAGAACAGAAGCACCGTGTTCTGTTCAACAACTAGAAGATGCCTCCGCAGTTTCTAAATTGCACATTGTTACTAGAATAGACATCGAAAGTGTCATAATTGTCATACTCGTCGGAAATGTCCATCATCATCCCGAGTTCAAAGAAACTTAATAAAAGGGGGGTGTTAAACATGACATAGCTGATTGTATGATATGCATTTTGTATATATGTAACTGATGTACATAATTCACTCTCTTGCGTCCCTCGAGGTCTAGAGAATACACGTCGCAGGGCATGAGACCACAGTTGGCCAATTGGGACTGTTTTGCTTGCAATAAACCCTAGCATTGGGAATTTGAACCTCGTGTCTGGCGCATCCTTTCGTGTATGGTTATTGCCTTGTTTCCATATCGCGAGGGACCCCTAAGGGCCCCTTTCATAATGACCTGTCTCCATATTAGGTCAGTAGGAGATTGCTCACATCCCCTTTTTTGCAATAGCAACTCAATACCTGAGTAACTGGTACTGCAGTATATGGAACTTCTAGTTGTAAATGTGTGCTGGCTATTTCTGGGTATGCTGTGATATCAGGTACTGGGAAATGTTCAGCTATTTGGCTGCTTGGCCTGCTGCCTCATTACAGAGAGAAATTTGGTTGGTATTGTTAGTATACTCGGTACACTTGACAACAGCAACAAGTGTAGTATGTGAGAGAGCATAGATCAGCCTGTCTAACAGTGCAGCATGTTGCACTGGAGATCCATCTACCCTTAGGAAACCTTCTCATCATCTTCCATCGTGACAGAAAGAACTGTGGTGGTAACATACACTGAATCAGAATAAATTGTAACTTGACACCCTCAGGATGCCATCAGTGCCTCTATTAGAGCAATGCATTCTGCAACCTGGGAAGAGTAATGCATGGGTAATATTTTTTGCACTAGTGCTTCAAACTCTCCACTGCCACACATTTGTGTCTCTTACCCATCTGAAATATATCTCTACATAGTCCAGAGCACAGGCCCCTGCCTCTGGTATGTCATCATCAGGGGCTTCATATATGGCACAGTCATGCAAGTCCTCAGTGTCAGTGACTGGTTCAGTTATGAAGGTGGGTAGGTGCACTGTCTTACACTGGACAATATAGGCCTCATTACAAGGTTGACGGTAAACCACAGGTACAACTGGTGGGTTGCTGCCAAACTCGTAACACCATTTAAAGAACCTAGCTTCCCAGTGCCGCTGGGATATTACAAGTCGCGGCGGCCTGGGAAATCAGGTGCAGGCAAATGTAAGACTCAGAAGCCCCAGCACCGGTGCTGATGGTACCAGTGCTTCTATGGCAACTCTGCCTGCTGGGGCCATTGTGCCCAACAGGGTCTGATCTATCGAGCAGAGTGGCCCTGGCAGGCAGACTCGTAGTGTGGCGGTCTGGAAAGAAGGGTGCCGGTAAGCTTACCAACACCATTGCTTACGGAGCACCACACTTGTAATAAGGCACAATGAATGCTTGGGCTGGATAGTACGACCTTGTATGCTGACGCCCTTTGCGTTGTCAATGTAGATCTGGATCTCTCTAGGATGGCAAACACTGCGTGTTCTACATACAATGTTACTGAGCATCCCGTTGTGATGTTGGCAAACTTCTCAATGGCAAAGACTGCTGCAGCCAGAACCTGTTCACAAGGGAAATGTGCCTGCATTACTGAATCCAGCATGCCACTGTAGTAATCTAAGGGTTTGTGGCCTAGTGTTTGCATTTTTTCATAAGAATTTTTGTCATCATTTGTCCATCTGACTGTGAAGAAAAATAGAATTCTTGTGTATTGTCAGCTGTTGCTAGAACTGGGGCAGTAAAAATGACATTGTTAAGCTCTTGGAAACTAGTGAGCATTTCTTTAGTACATAATATGGAGTACTTTGTCTTTTGGATGTCTTTCATGTACATGCAATAATGGTCATGTGCATGTAGTGTAGTTGAATATCCAGACCCTGAAGTAATAACATAATTCTAAAAATGTCTGCATGTCCTTAACATTCACTGGCGGGGGGCTGGAGGGGCAACTCCTGCGCACAGCTCCAGCACGTTCTGGAGTCAGTTTCTTGCCAGGAATGGAAATCAGTTGTCTTAAATATAAAACTTTGTGTTGATAATGCTGCATCTTCATTCTGTCTACCTTGTACCCATTGTCAGCAAGCAATTTGAATAATGTGATGGAATTGTCCCTGGACTGCTGTTCATTGGAGCTACACACCAGCAGATAATCAACATATTGAATGATTTGACTTGCACATGTATGTTGACTAAATCTGCATGCAGTACCCAGTTAAATATACTACGTATTCACAGTACCCCTCTGGTAACCTTGTATGTTTGGAATTGGATCAATGACTATGACGTTGGTAGCTGTGATAGGTATGTAGCAAAATGTGGTTGTATGGTTGGGTACAACAGGAAACTCATCCTGTGCTATAATGTTTAGAGGACATACATCCTCAATCATTCTCCAACTTGATCCCTTTGATTATTTGATAGAGTGTATAGCCGTGTTGCAGGGAGGATTTGAAGGCAATATTATGCCTTGGTGTAGCAGAGCCATGATGGTGTCATTTATTTCCTCTTCAGCCTCTTTGGACAAAGGATATTATTTTACTCTGTGCAATACCGTGCCTGGTTTGAGCGCAATATATATTGGTGTGATGTTTCTTTAGGAGCCCTGCATCATGGGGCTTACTTGTTCATAAACTGTCTGGTACTTGCGCTAGATCATTTTGGGCAAAGGGTGGGGCATTTTCTACTTGTAGCAAGGGACATGTGATGTGTCGATATTGCAGCATTATTTCAGATTGGACCCTAACTGCCAATATGATTTCACCATTATTGTCCTTGTCTTCAAACAAGTCACTGTCTATAAAACTTCCCTTAGTATCTGGGCTAGGTCATTGCCCAGAACTGTGTGCCATTCTCCTCCCTCTGCATCTGTTCATATCAGGATAATCTTGTCTTTTGACACCACCATCCCTTCTAAATCGAGTGTAATGTTGGTCCCTGCAACATGTGCTCGGGGCTGGGCTGGTCTTAACAAAAACTGAGATGGTACTCTCAAATTTTGGCCACTTTTGGTACTGCATTCAACAATACTGTAACCCCATACATGAACAGATCTGGGTGCACTTTTATTCCTCTAGTTGTTGCTTCATTTCCTAATGTGTGTATTACATTGCCCATACAAAGAATATGCCTGGGGTGGAACACACTACCCCTTCCTCAGTGAAGGCAATTGTCATCTTTAATTACTCGTCACGTTTCCCCCCAACAAGTTTACAGAGGACGAGATTGCAAACAAAGATGGGGCTCATACCACTCTGCTACCTACCTGTGATCCAGGGATGAATATCGGTTTGTAAACCACCAATCAACCCCACACCTCTAGTACACCAGAAGGGATCCAAAGAGATTGGAATACAAGAAAATTATAAGACCTCCTAGTCCAATTTTCGTAACATGGATGTAACGGCATGCTTATCTCTGCAATGTTGTGGATCATTGGTTAGTTACAAAACAACGAAAATACAATTATTACCCAATGATAAAAGAGACTGTCCAGTCAAGGTTGTATAAAAATAACGACTTTATTATTACTGCAAAAGACAGTTCTAGCACACTACAAATAAGACCCACCCAGTAAAAGGAACACAGAGGACAGACAGTTTCACGAGGGAAAGGGATGCACTATGGATACTGACAGGAGGGTAGTCGGTAATGTAACCAGACTTACAGCTCAAGGTTATTCGGTTCCAGCACCAAGGGGGCAAAGGAGAACCACGGGGTCAGAAACGCAATGTACCTGGTGATGAAGAAGTTATTGGTACTTGACAGTGTCAAGGAGGTTCCAGGCCGCTTTGCAGCCCTTGAGAGAGAGTTAGTGGCGCGAGACAGCTGCAGGTACCAGGCAGCAGGCAAGGCTGGATGCACATCTGCAGACTGGCCAGCGCGGCGGCTCAGGGCCAAGAATCTTTGTCTCTGTGCTGGTTGGAGTATCTGTAATGCTGGTTGAGGCAGCTCGGACGGCTCTTGGGACTGCGGTGTGAAACCAGTGCAGAGGAGCAGCTGCATGTCTCTGCTGGAAGTCCCGCCCCCTACCTCCTTTATGTTGGAAGTCTGAGATCATCCCGTGTTTGACACCAGCAGTTGTGCCAATACTGCAGCATATAGATAGAGAATAGATATAGAAGATACCAATTGAGACAGCCCTATAGAATGTATATCCAAAGGGATGACAATTTGAGAGAGGAACTCCCTGAATATGGAAAAGAGCAAGGAAAGAAGTCTGTGACGTCATAAGGGAGCATGAACGCCGACTCAGGATATTTGCTGAAGAGGATGTATGGATCAAGGAGAAACTAATGACGAACATTTAAATATGAAAAAAGAAGATTACATGTGCACAAAGTTTTGCAGAGAATCAACCCTTCAATAATTGTACAGATGCTGAAACGCAAGGTAGACCAGAATCTGGCTATATGTAGTGAATAGAATGCAGGTAAAGCCACCACTGTATGGAACCTGGACATCGGTATCAAGAATTTAGTAAGCCAGGGCCCATGAAGAAGAATGGAAGAATTGTGTTGGAGCAAGAATAAGCTGAAATCCTGTAGCTGCATGGCGAGGTTGTTTGTAACTGGAGTCAAGAGTGAAGCAGCCAAGATTGGCTATCTATTCTGGAAAGGAGTGAACCCGCAAAGGATGAATCATCTTGTATTAAGGTGCAAAGAAGGAACACCATGGGTGACAAGTTTTATTCATTTACGAAATTTAAAACCCGCAAAATAGACCAGATTATGGTCTCCTGTCACGTGAGCCAAGGATGAAAATAGAGTCAAACTTGGAGTCCTAGAACACGATAGTGACTGCCTGCACTCCCATGTATTCCCAGAGACAAGAATACTTTGCAAGGCCAAGTTCAAAGACAATCTTCATGGCAGAAGGCACGGGCGATGAGAGATACTGGGCTAATTGGGTGGGGAGGTAGGGTCAGGCCTATCTCCTTGAACCTGGGCCTGAGCTTACATGCTTCTAAATGAACTGAATGTTCCAGGCATGGCACAAGGGTGCCAACCAACTGTAGTGTTCCATATAACGAAGGACCTTATAGTTTTAAGACCAATCAGAAACAGTGTACTTGATGTTTTTGAAGATTACATGTTTTAGAGGTAAGCATATATTGCCCACCTGACGATGGGAAGCCAATCACAATCCTAGTTCCTATATAATGTGTACTTAGATGTTCCTTTTAAGCCTATCCCGATCCCCAGTAGGTTTTTCATTATTTTCCACGTAGTATGACATCATCTCTGACATATTTTTAGTATAACCTCTATGCTGTGGGAAAAGATCGCTGAGAGAAATCAAGCGTAAGTCCGTTGATGTTTGTTGTAACTCCCTGTTTGAGTCAATTGTTAATAAAACAGTACTTTGCCATCTTCCTGAGTTGGTTCGGTTATTTTGACTCAGAGTTATTCTCTGAACTCATCCATGGCATGCACGTTCCTAAATGGCCCTAAACTCAAGTGGTAGCAGTGTAGATGGTTCAAAAAGTATTTCAGATGATCGGGTATCTTCTGCCATTAGCTGGAAGATTGCAGAGTTTCCTGTGGAGAACGGCAGATAGAAATAAACTTGCAAGAAGAACCAAGATGGTGGGTAGGTCCCCTTTGACGAAATCCATGCCTGGTTTCTACGGGCACTCAGCGGACAGAAGGCGAAGTGGTCAGATTGGAGGAGGAGTCGATACTGAAGGCCTTGAGTCAATTAACAAATGGTGAATAGACTAAGGGGAATGGCAAATAAGGGAAGGGGATTGTGATCATTTTTGAGTAACATAGATATATTGGGAAGAGAAGAGTTAGCACCTAGAATCCCTGACTCAAGGGATTTAGAAGGAGACATCTCAAATTCCAGCGGGGGTAAAGTGAAAGATAAAACACGTAATCAGGATTACATTAGGTGATGTCTCAAACCCTGTATAGGGTATAAAGTAAAGGCAAGGGGAAAAGTGATCACAGACTTTATATTGTGTGATGTTTGACTAGTCTGAATGTAGTTTGAATAAAATTATTAAATAGTGATAGAGATTGTGAAAAATGTAAAAGGTTGACGAGCCACAGTGATTGAGTATAGCAAAGTGATTGTTGCCAATCGAGAGAATAGACACACCATTGAAATAAGAAGCTTGAGCAGTGATTGATGGTGCTTGTTCATATTTGTTGTTTTAAAAACATTGATTTAAGCAAAAGTATAAGATTTATTTAATTATCTAGTAAGTATCTACAGCCAAGCAAGACTTGCCATCATGGGGGATACTCCTCTCATGCACCGATGGAAGACACTGCCAAAACATATGCCCAAGCTCAAACAGTGTAGTTCAGAATGGGTAAAAGGCACGGCAGATACAACATTGATTCCATGGCCACAAGGGGCATCATTGTCAAAAGCAGTATTGCAACACATGACCACATACTTGCTCACTGCATACACGAGGAAGAAATTATAGAAAAGGTTCATCATTTTAGAGCTCTGGAAGATGTCTCAAGAGGAAAGAGAAGACCCATCACCTGAGGAGTTGATGCTTAATCAGCATATGGAGGAAGGCTTGAAGCCCTCAGCTCTCCTTACCTTGCCTGAAGCAACAAGTATTACTATGGAAGATATAGGAGTGTATCCTTTAAAGGAATTAAGAGCAGTAACAGGGTTTAGTAATCTGATGTATGAACCCCCCGCTTATAGCAGTGACGATAGCCCACAGGAGAATAAGAGAAAGGAAGAGATTTATAAGATCATATAACACAAGGAAGAAAAGAGTGAGCGGTCAAATTTGTCGATAGAAATAGATTGGGAGATTAAGAGATGGAAAGGAGAGAAGGATAAGGCTGAAGAGATAGCACTTGTATAAAATGAATGGATGGGAGAACAGATATTGAGGAGTTTAGGCAAAGAGAAGATAAGGACAACCAAGAAATAAAAGATAAGGAACAAGAGGAGATATTGAAAGAGGATGAGCAGAAAGGGAAAAGCAGGGAGCGATGAGAGCAGATATATCAGGAACAACAAAAGAAAATAGAAGAACGGGCAGAAAAACAAAGCAAGTACAACAATAAACAGAGAATGATAGAAGAAAGGGATTAGAAAGGAAAGAAAGAGAGAGGAGGAAGAAGTACAAAGATTAAGGGACACAAGATTACAGAGACAAAGGGAAGAAGTGGAAAGAAGGGAAGGACTAAGGCATGGAGAAGAACAAAGGCAAGAGGAAGAAAGAATTAGAAGGGATGTGAGAAAGCCAAGGGAAGTAGATGAAGATACAAAATGAAAAAGTAAACAACACGGTCTTGATGCCTGTCTCATTTGTAAAGAACAAATGAGACCAAGCCCAGAAATATGGTTGGACAGAGTGGAAGAGATTCTTCCGATAAAGGAAGTAACACCAACAGTATCCAGAGTAGTGTTCGAAGAAGAAAGATTTGATGCGGATACTATTGGAGGAAGCATCGATAAGGTCTATCAACTGTTAAGGCAAAGCAGCGAGTATGGAACTCGAGGGAACGGTGAGCAATCCCCAGTAGCGCAATCACAAAGTGAGGAGGGAAACCTGTTCAGTGATGAACGTCGAATATTGTCTTTGAGCAGGCTGAACCTGGATAAGCGTGAAAGGGATGATAGTCACACTAGTTTGGGACTAGATAGGTCAGACGAAGAAAGAGAGTCTGGTCTTGGGGTAGAAGGAGGGACCGTGTGCACCCCTGAAGGAAGTCTGCAAATGGATAAGGAAGTGAGATGGTTGGATTTGGAACAACCTAAAGATACAACACCAGATATCATAGCATATCCTGAGTGCCCCCGAGGACGATCACATAGTGAGAAGGTAGAGTTGCCACCATATGTAAGCAGGTTAAGGTTATTACCCACATGGAGACGGACAGGGATGATTATCCCTGCAATGGATAGACTAATAGTGTGATTTGACTATGGGGCGGGGTTTACGCAGTTTCCCTTGTTAGAAAAAGGGTGAGCAACACTACAATATATTCCATTTCCACGGATGGACTTAAAATGCAAGCTCCCTAGTTTGACATCAGGTGCTGGGAAATGTATATACGAATTAGAGAAAATGACAGGAGGAAATACGTTGGCCATAGGGGACATAAAAGCTCTCCTGGCAGCCATTCTTTGAGAGAGGGCTGATGACATATGGAGGAGAGAGATATTCAAGTGTGACTGCACAAAACACAGCGCATGATGGGGCGCCATTTAATAATTGTAGAGCAGAAGTTTTTAGGGCACTCAGGGTACAGTAGCCTGACACATCATATATGGGCGCAATTAGGACACGTAAGATGAAGGAAGTGCCATCATTACAAACAGTTAAAATACACTTCTGTAAAGACCCCCAGGCCCAATATCCACTTTTGAGGAAGATATCACACAAATCCTCTTTGACAATACCAAACCAGTTTCCCAAATCATATTGTTTGGGGACTGTTATCTAGGCCTCCAAGACATAACTGATGACAATGCACAGCCCTAGCCAACTCAATTACAGAACTAGGCTTCTCACATCGCATTACTAAACCCATGCACAACAAAGGAAGAATTCTTGACTGGATTGCAGACCTGAAATGTGACATGAACATCCTCTCAAACATACCTTTTGCTTGGTCGGGCCACCACATCATCTCATTCACCATACAGAACTGCAATCGACCTAACCAGTGCTTTGCCATGGCACCGCCGGCCTTCACTAGAAACAACCGGAACATCACAGTAGAGAAACTTCTGCCCCTACTACAACCCATCCTCAACCATTCTACTATTAGAACAGACCCCTCATCACTAATGGAATTATACAACCAAATGCTGCGCCAAGCTATCAACACTGTATCGCCACTTAAAATGGGGGAATCCAAGCCACACCCTCACCTAAACTCTTGGTTTACTCCCAGCCTCAAATATTTACGCAACAATAAAAGAAGTGCTGAAACATTATGGAAAAACACCCCTCAGCCTCAAACAAAGAAATATTCCTAAAAGATTCTAGCTGCAACACATCTGCCATTCAACCAGCTAAAAGCGACACCTATAATAACAGAATCAACAATGTGAAAGCAGGCACCAGAGAAATCTTCACCATCCTCAAAGAGTTAGAGACCCCCGTACCACCACCTTAAACGTGTACCAAAGCTATGACCTGGTGCACTGATATTCAAAAAGCCCTTCTTGACAAAATAACACTTCTACAAGCAAAAATAGAAACTAAAAATCCATTGACTCACATCCACCTGAGTTCCAGCCCTCCTCATCGAAACCGTACAACCCATTAAGATTCACCCCCCTCTCCATTAAAGAAATAGAAAACTTAATAACCATCCTCAAACCAACAAGATGCCAAGGGGACATCTGCCCAGCATCTATTATTAAAGAGGCAGCAAAAGACTTTGCACCATTCATCGCCACACTCATAAATGCCTCTTTCAAAACTAGCACAGTCCCATCCAACCAGAAAGATGCTTGAGTCCTTCCGCTATTAAAAAACCCAACCTTGGTCCAGATATTCCCCCGAATTACAGACCAATCACCACAGTTCCATTCCTGCTGAAAAATCATAGACAGAGGAGCCTACTTACAGATACAGGCACACCTGCAATCTAACAATCTTCTCGGCCTATGTCAATCAGGTTTAAGACCTAGACATGGCACTGAAACTGGCCTACTAGACTTAAAAATGCAGATGGACGAACAAAAAGACAACAGCAATATAGCCCTACTCCTCGTACTTGATTTATCTGCTGTATTTGATTTAGTCAATCATAAATTTCTGTGCAAACACCTATCTTCAGCTGTGCATTTCTCAGACAAAGCTATGGCCTGGATACAATCCTTCGTTGACAACAGAACTATGAGAGTCTTCGCACCAACTGCATCAGCTGATCCAGCACCGGTCTGTTGTGGAGTACCTAAGGGGTTTTACGTGTCACTGGCACTGTATAATAATTTTACCAGGCTCCTTTTCGATGACCTCGACCATTTGAGTTTCACCTACACTAACTATGCAGATGACATCCCAATTCTCATCCCCATCACAGGAAACTATGAATCTGACATGAAATTACTGAATAAAATATACCTTATCTTCCAGGCTTGGATGGCCACACATGGCCTCTGCCTCAATGATGATAAGACTGAATTACTTCATATTGGGTCCCAATCCAAAATAAACAAATTGGACAATCAGTTTGAATCCTTTTTCATTGATGTCATCAACATAACTGTGTCCAAGGAAGTCAAAACACTTGGGGTTTACCTCGACTCATCCTTGACTTTGACTAGACAAGTCAATGCAACAGCCTCTGCCACAGTTTATACCTGCAAATGAATAAACACCTGCAGACCATTCTTTTCCACAGCAAGCTGCATCACTCTTGCCAGAGCACTCATTCTATCTACACTAGATTATTGTAATGCTTTATGCCTAGGGACCAACAAGCAAAACTTGAAAAAATTACAAACACTTCAAAATAAAGCACTCAGAACTGCCCTTAACATACCTAGAACTCATATATCATCAGTAAGACGCAATGCCCAATGGTTGTCTGTTAAAGACAGAATAGCAGTCAAAACCTTAGCACTCACCCATAAATGCCTCTCTAAATCTGCCCCTCTATATAGGACTTGTGAATTCACTAGAAACCAATCAGATTAACCCACTAGGACCACACAACAACACTGCCTCAGGGTTCCTAGATTCAAGCAACAATATTCAGGGGGAAGTAGCTACCCTGTATTAGCAACAAAACTCTGGAATTCCCTGCCAGTATCCTTAAGAGCAGAACCGTCATTCCCCGGCTTCAGGAAAAATGTATAAGAACAGGCTTCTTGCCCAGGAGGCCCCTTAAATGTAAGCCTCACACTGCTTCTCTGTCTTTATTGTTTTATCATTGTATTATTCTTCTTGCAATACCTTGTCTACCTATGTAATGTAAATGTAACCAGCATATGCACTGTACTGTTTCTCCTGTTGTTATGTAACTCATTGTGTAACCCCACAAAATGTGCCCAGATACCTAAGGGCTAGGTGTGCTATATAAAGAAATAACTAAATGAATACATACCTAACATGAATAAGATGAAGACCCTATTGCTTACATTCAGGACATTCAGGAGAAATGGCAACTAAAAACTCACGAGCCGTGGGAAAAGACAGTGGCATTATTTTACCACATTGTATGTCATCGGTTGCCTGAATTAGTACAATAGCAGATAAAGAAACAAGTAGGGCTGGAAGCATAGGCATGGGCTGAGATACAGCTGACGATAGTAGACCATTGTCGGTTATTAAAAGAGAAAAACAAAAGAAGGATGGGAATAGAAAAATAGAGGAAGCCAAATTAGATCAGAATACATTGTCAACATTTGCCATAGAAGGGGTGGTGTTGACAAGCAGAGAAGGATTGGGACTGCAGGAAGCAATGGTAGCATTGCAGGTGAATAATCTGTGCATGATGGACCAAGGTGGATATGGGTTTTCACCACGAGGCAGAGGTATGGGTTATATAGGAAGAGGAGGCAGATTTCAGAATAATCAAGGTGGGGTTCAAAGTACACAGAATGAGAACCAGAACACTCAGGGAGGATATAACCAAAGAGGGACTAATAGGAGAGTTCCTCCAGTATTTTGGAATTGTGGAATGACAGGACATATTGTGGGCATATGTGGGAGCCAAGGGGATTTACAGAATGGAAAGGTCTCTAGAGTGGGGACAGCTTATCCTCCACCATATAGCACACAGACCAGAGAAGGCTTTGCCCAGGATCACACATCTTATCAGACACAAGTGCCGCAAGTACAGCAGGTACAACAGCAGGAACGAGTGCAAATGAATCTGCCACAAGGGCAGTCACAACAAGCCCCTATGCAGACACAGCAATATGCAAACACAGGACAAGTATTGACACCCAGAATAGGATTTGTCACTGTGGTATGAGGAGACCCTTTCACTGTGACAGGGATGCACCTGTACCCACAATAGGACAGCGCACAGAGTGAATTGATGTGTTTAGTACCATCTGTGACACCAGACCCCCATGAGGAACCAAGGGTCGATGTGACGATAGGAGACAAATCCTTTTCTTTTCTTGTAGACACTGGAGCAATTCATTTGTGTATATGAGAGGGAAAATATCCTATGTCTGTTATTGCCATGAATCCTCAAGGGTTCTCTGGAGCTACAAGTCGAGTTCCTTTTATTGATAAATTACCAGTCTCCATAGGAGAATGTGACATACCCGTTGCCTTGTCATATACACGACAGACACCGGTTAATACTTTGGGAAGAGATTTCATGATGAAACCTAACATGACAATTTCATTTCCTGATCAAGTAATAGTGTGCTCCACTCCGGGAATACACTATTTAAATGTAGTAGAGTTCATACTGGCATTTACAGGGCAAGTGGCTCTGCGAGGCGTTCCAGTAGATCCAGAGATTTTTCTATGTAGCATGAGCATTTTACTAACGTGGCTACTTGGCCTGGTGGGAAAGATTGTGAAAATACCTGATGAGTTTCTGCATACACCACAAATACCTATTGATGAGGAAGGTGGACACTCTATTCCTATTGAATTGGAGGCAGCCATAGTAGGAAGGGACATGGAAATGATCGAAGGAGTAGACAATGAGGGTAGACTATGGAGAACAGTGATAGCTCTTGAGGAAGTGTATAGATTGACTGACATAACTGTTGATGATATGTTCGGGGGAGACCGAAGTGATGATGAACTGGTGTTCTTCATGAGCATTACATAATGGATAAGGATAGAGAAAAGGGAAGACCCAGAGCAAATGGCAATAATGCAGCAATAAACTGCAGTTTCTCAGGAAGATCTTGAAAAGGTGCCAAGTGCCTTATGGACCACAGGCTTTAATGATGTAGCTTTATTGAAGGAAAAGGGACAGATTAAAATAAAACTTAAGCCAGGAGTGATTTTAACTCAAGCAAAACAGTACCCCATGTCTCGAGAAGCTGATGGGGGTATATTTCAGACTATTTCAGTGCTGGTGAATCAGGGGATTCTAGTGCCATCAGAATCATTGTGCAATACTGTGGTGTATCAGATTAAGAAATCAAAAGGAGGATCATGGAGATTTATAAAAGATATGAGACTTATTAATCAGATTGTTACTGCAGAGTTTCCTTTAGCTCCTAATCCAGTGACAATATTATGCAGTATCGGGTGGAAGTATGATATATTATGGTTATCGATTTGAAAAATGCATTTTTTTAATCCTGTTGCACAGGGACTGACAAGACTTGACTTCATTTACGTTTTGCCAAAAAAGACTTAAACATACTAGGCTGCCTCAAGGATACTGTGAGTCCCCATCGATCTTTAACAGAGACCTACAGACCAATCTAGGTAATATCGATCTCAAAAGTGTGGTGATACAATACGTAGATGACATCTTGATTTGGAACACTACTGAAGATGAGTGCAGACAGGATTCTGTCCATTTGATGACTATTCTAGCAGATAAGGGATATAAAATAGACAAGGAGAAGTTACAATACTGCCAAGAAGAGGTGTTATATATAGGTCAGTTGATTTCACATGAAGGAAAGAAAGTGACACTTGAGAGAGCCTGGGCAATTATGAAAACCCTAAAACCAAACACAGTGAGACAGATGCACCAGTTTTAGGTTTATGCAACTATGTTAACCTTTTAACTGCCATGGGTTTCCTCCCCCAGTGCCGGTGACTTCAGTATTTCACCATTCAATGTCTTCTAACATTTTCTCTTTCATTAACCCCTTAAGTGCCAAGGACAAGGTATCTCATCCTTCGCAACAGGGAGGTAATCCCAAAGACGAGATACCTCGCCTTTGGCACTTAAGGAGTTAAAGCCTGGGTGTTTTATTAAAGCACATATAAGAGGCCACTTCTGCAAGCGTTAAAGAAAGCGCAAGTTGGTAAAACGAAACTAGAATGGACTAAAGAAATGTAGGAAAGATTTGAAGCGTTGAAACAAGCAATTTGCACAGCCCCTGTTTTGAGAAATCCAAATTATGCTGAGGAATTTTATTTCTTTTTACACACAATTGGGACAGTTATGACATCATTGCTTACACAGAGAACCACATTGGGGTATAAACCTTTAGCATACTACAGTGGGATTTTAGACCCAGTTATGAGAGGACACTTAACTTGCGAACAATTTTTGCTGGCTGCCGCGTTCGCGATAGAGAAGTCTACAAGTATTGTCATGGGCTGCTCTATGACCCGATTCATAGATCATGCTCTATTTGCCATTTTAGAGAAACCCAAGGGCACATTGACATCCCAAAGAACTTCAGCTTATGAGGTAATTATGTGTAACCCAGCAATTAAAATCATAAGATGTAAAATAGTGAACCCTGCCACAATTATAGTTGAACCAGTAGAAGAAGGTGTTCATGTACATGACTGTGCTAATTAAATGTGCTAATTATGTTGAATTTTACGATAATGTACCCCATGTGAAAAAGAATGCTTGAGTGGGAGGGGAGATTCTCTTTATTGATGGTTCTTCAGAAATTGATCAGACTAGTGGGGAAAGGCATTTAGGCACTGCAGGGATAAGACAAAGGTTAAATGGAGAATTTGAAGTGGTGGTAAGCAGATCTACTGTCTAATTTTTCAGAGTAAGCAGCAGAATTAGTAGCCCTTGTTGACGCACTTGAGAAACATGTAGGGCAGGAAGTGACGGCGTACAGTGAATCCACCTACGTGACGTCAACCGTAGATGCAGGGTTAGCATGTTGGAAAATGAGGGGCTACCCTCGTGCAGATGGCTCATCAGTGCAGCATGCTGTAACGCTCACCTAATTCCCACGGAGGCGCTGATCCCGGCTGGGCTGCTATCGTTTCTTCAATGGAGAAGCGTAGAGCTCGGACGACTCTCAGGACTGGGCTTCCTCTTATCGAATGTCTGACTTGCAGGGTAAGTATTCTGCAGGTGGAAGAAAAAGGGTTAATCACCGTTTGATGGGATTCCTTCTCCCACCAATCGCCAGTTTCTCCCACAGCCTAACTTTCTACCTGTCTCGGCGAGCTCTCACCTTAGGCGTATACATGCTGAGCTCTCCATCCTGCGTCTGGTGCAGGGGTGCGTGGATTCCAGTTACGTCACTGGATGAGTTCAGTGTTGAGGCTCAAGTCTTTTGCGGCCTTAGTTGTGGCACTGGTGCTGGGATGCCGAAGAGCGATGCCGCCGTTACTGCACGAGCGGATGCCTGTAAGTATACTGTAGTCTTTAGGCTTTAAAAGATGGGCACCTCAATAATGTCCCTTTTCCTTTGTTTCAGGCCTCGGGATGCTGTGGGCGTAGTTTTCCGTTGCCGCTGCACGTGCCGATGCACGTAAGTATAATGTTCGTTGGCCGCTTTTAATGGCACCTCTAATAATGTCCTTTTTCTAGTTTTCAGGTGCCGGGATGCTGCGGGCTTTATATCCGTTGCCACTGCACGTGCCGATGCACGTAAGTATAATGATCGTTGGCCGCGTTCAATGGCACCTCTAATAATGTCCTTTTTCTAGTTTTCTGGTGCCGGGATGCTGCGGTTGATGCGGCCGCTTCTGCGCGTGCAAAAACGGGTAAGTTAAGATGAATGCGACTGTCTTCACCAGAACCCCTTTTTAATTATGTCTTTTGCCTTTCAGGTGCAGTGAAGCTGCCGAAGAGAAGGCCGCGGTTAGCTCCGTTGCAATCACGGATGGATCAGGTAAGCGGGCGCGGCTGCGAGCGAGTTGCACTTTTCTAACCTTATGATTATTCTTTGCAGGTTTTGCCGGTGACTGGATTCCGGGATCTGGTAAGTATTGTTCTGTGTCTTTCTTCATCCACAGGTTGCTGCGCGGAAGCTGAAGATGACTCTGGACCTGGAATGCAGGAGCCGACTCGGTGAGCGTCCTGCTGCTGCTGCAGAATAACGCGAAGCACGTGTTTTCCATCGGGCGTGGTTTAAATAGCAGAGAAGTGCTTCCAGTGTGTGTTCTTCCACCGGTTCCACCCAGGTAAGAAAAGAGTTCCTGAATGGAGGGAATAGTTCCTCCCAGCCCTGATGGCTGGGGACTTCAACCAGACTGGATTGTTCTGGGTAAATATGCAGCATGGTCTGCCTCAGGTAAGTCCACCCAAGCATTATTACACTGTTTATCAATATGAGCCTGGCGCCTATGGCGCCGGGACTAAAACCCTTCATGAGCCTGGTGCCAAAGGCGCCAGGACACGGTCCAAAGGGCCCCTGTAGGGGTCTGCTGGGTCCAGAGTAGTGGAAGATGGGTCTGCTTCCGAGGGCGCTGGGCCAGTCCTGGCCCCTCGGGAGTAGCGCCCATGACAGCACCCCCCCTCAAGGCCCCTCCCAAACTTGTCCTCCCCGGGGGTTTTGGTTTATCGGGAAAGGTTCGGTGAAATTTCTGGACTAGACGAGGAGCATGGACGTGGTCATAGGGTTCCCATGACCTATCCTGAGGTCCGTAGCCTTTCCAGTCGATTAGGTTGAATAGCTTCGATCTGATGATTTTAGAGTCCAAAATGTCTTTTACTTCAAATTCGGGCTCCCCATTCACTTGAATGGGCTCTGGAGGATTGGTCAATCTGGTTCCAGGTTGCATGGGTTTCAAAAGAGATACGTGAAATACAGGATGTATTCTCATATGGGATTGACAATTCTAATTTAACGGCCACGGGATTAATTATGGCCGTAATTGGATATGGTCCGAGGTATTTGGGGTTGAAGGTGCGAGGCCCTTTAAGCGATAAATGTTTGGTGGACAGCCAGACTTGATCCCCAACCTGGTATTGAGGGGCATTGCTTCGGTGTTGATCTGCTCCTTTTTTGTACCTCTCTTTAGCTTGTCGTAGATGTGCAGTCGCTTCCTTAAAAGCTTGGGTAATAACGGTGTGCAATTGATCCACGGCGGGTGTTCCAAGATCTTGAGGTGGATCAAGGTTGGAGGTTCGAGGATGAATCCCATACAAGATGTAGAAGGGACTCTTCCCGGTACCGGAATGAACTGAATTGTTGTAAGCATATTCAGCTATCCAAAGGATGTCCTTCCAGTTACTCTCCGACTGTTGTAGCATGCATCGTAAATATTGCTCGAGAGTCTGGTTTGTTCTCTCGGTTTGCCCGTCGGTCTGGGGATGATGGCTGGTCGAAAGTCTTACATCGATTTGAGCTAATCGACAACAGCTACGCCAAAAGTGGGAAATAAACTGGCTCCCCCTATCTGAGATTAGTACTGACGGGAAGCCGTGTAGCCAGACGATGTTTTCAAGAAATACTTTGGCTAGGACTGATGCTGATGGTAAGCCTTTTAGCGGAATGAAGTGGGCCATTTTAGAAAACACGTCCACAATAACAAGAATGGTGTTGTACCTGGAACAGGAGGGTAAGTCTGTGATGAAGTCCATGGAAAGGGTATGCCAGGGACACGGTGGGATGTCTAATGGTTGCAGAAGACCAGCCGGCCTCTTCTTCTGACCCTTGTTTTGAGTGCACACACCGCAGGACATCACAAATTCCTTCATGTCTTTTCTCCACGAAGGCCACCAGAAGTGTCTCTTCACCTTTTATGTGGTTTTGGCAATGCCAGGGTGACCCTCAATTAATGAATCATGATAGCAGGAGATTACCTGTCTTTGTAAATCAGCGTGTGGTAGGAACAATCGTCCTTGGAAATAAGGCAAGTCATTGCTTACTGTGAAATCTTTTCCTTTTTGTAACCAGTTCAGTAAGTCTGATGAGGTTACAAGTTGTTTAGTTTTTTCTTCAATATCCTCAATGGATTGTGAAGAAATCAGACCCACGATCCTTTGTTCAGGAATTATTGGTACAGGTTCTGGATTGGCAACGTTATCTCCCATTCCAATTCGGGAAAGAGCATCCGCTTTGCCGTTCTTGTTGCCGGGGCGATAAGTGATCACAAAGTCAAATTCAGCAAAGAATAGAGCCCAGCGAAGCTGTCTGGAGGATTGAGCCTTGGCGGTTTTCAGGTACTGCAGATTTCGATGATCGGTGATCACTGTGACGGTGTGTCTGGCCCCGAGGAGATAATGCCGCCATGCCTTAAAGGCTGATTTAATCGCTAGAAGCTCTTTGTCTGTGATGGTGTAGTTGATCTCAGGCGCCGAGAACTTTCGAGACCAGAATGCCACAGGATGCAGTTGGTTAGTCTCTGGATCTCTTTGTGATAGGACTGCTCCCATTGCTAAGCTGGAGGCGTTGGTTTCAACGATGTAAGGGAGGTCCGGGCGTGGGTGTTTCAGTATTGGCGCCGAGGTGAATTTAGCCTTTAGCTCTTGGAAGGCTTGTTCTGCTTCTGCGGACCATTCAAAGCGTTTGTTTTTTCTTAAGAGGGCGGTGATGGGTTGTACCACTCGTGAAAACTCTGGAATAAATCTACGGTAAAAATTGGCAAAGCCTAGCATGCTTTGAACGCCTTTCACGGAAGTAGGAGACGGCCATTTGAGGATAGCGTCTACTTTTCCCGAGTCCATGTGGACTCCTTTGGGTGTCAGAATAAATACCAAAAATTCGACCTCAGTGACATGAAAAACACATTTTTGGAGCTTGGCAAAAAGTTTATGTTGGCGAAGTTTTTCAAGGACAGCCCTAACATGATTTCGATGGTCAGCTTCTGAAGATGAGTACACAAGAATGTCATCTATGTAGATGACAACGCAGGCATCAATGAGCTCTCTGAGGACATCATTCATAAAATATTGGAAGGCGGCCGGTGCATTGCATAGTCCAAAGGGCATCACTTGGTATTCAAATAGCCCATACTTAGTGCGAAAGGCCGTCTTCCATTCATCTCCTTCCTTGACCCATACCAAGTGATAAGCTCCCCGGAGATCAAGCTTAGTATAAATACAGGCGTTTTTTACCTGGTCAAGGAGTTCCGGGATCAGAGGTAAGGGGTACCGGTTTTTTACTGTTATCTGGTTCAGAGCACGATAATCTATACAGGTTCTGAGGTCACCTTCTTTTTTTTGGTATGAAGAACAGAGCCGAGGATGCAGGGGACTTCGACGGACGGATAAAGCCATTGGCCAGGTACTGGTCTAAATACTGTCGCAGATGAAGGTTCTCAGGCTCGGTAAGGGCGTAAATCCTACTGCAAGGGGGAGTTGCACCGGGTAGCAAATCTATCTGACAATCGTATGATCTGTGGGGTGGCAAGGTGTTAGCCTGTTCCTTTTGAAAAACATCTTGGAACTCTCGATACTCTAGAGGTAATTGTGGACCGTCAGCCGTTACTGATGCTAGGCCAATGTTGGGTCGTGGATAACAAGTTGGTGTGCACTCTGGGAACTTTATCGTCTTTGCTCGCCAATCAATCTGAGGATTGTGTTTCTCCAACCAAGGAATCCCTAGAATTACTTGGAATTGAGGAGCCTTGATCACGTCGAACACAATTACCTCCTGATGCCCGTCTTGGCCTAGTATCGTCACTTCAGTAGTGGTATGGGTCACTGGTCCGGAGACGATTTCCGTCCCATCCACCGTGGTAATGACGTCTTTAACCACCTTTGGACAAAGAGGTAAGTTCATCCTGGAAGCCAATTTGCGGTCCACATAATTTCCAACTGCTCCCCTATCAATGTATGCCTTAATTGCATGCAAACGATCCGGTTGCTCTGGGTTTACGAGGACCATTGGCACTATGAAGTGCGAGGTCAAAGAACTGGTTTTTACGCTCGGCAAGCGGACCTCTACACTTGTCGGGCGAGGTCGTTTCCCGGCTCTGGCTTTTCAGAACTCTTATCAGAAGCCCCCACTGTCTTCTTAGGTGGTTTCGCTGGGCAATCTCGAAGAAAATGTCCTGAATTTCCACAATAGAGACATAGTTGCATTTGTCGTCCCCTGTCGCGTTCTTTCTGGGTTAGGGGACCCTTTAGAACCCCAATTTGCATAGGTTCGACGGCTTCAACTCCTTTGGTGTGACTTTGAGGCTTAGGGAACACTTGTGTTTCAAACCTGGATCGATCTGCCTTTCTGCTTTGTAGTCTGTGATCCAATTGGACCACCAAATCAATGTACTCTGAACAATCCTGAGGAGGATTCACTACCTGGGCAAGGACGTCTTTGAGTTCGCCACGCAAACCCCTGTGAAAAAGCGTGATTCTTTTGTCCTCAGGCCATCTGGTTTCCACGATTAGCCTATTGAATGATGCAATGTAGGCCAAAAGATCTTGATTGCCCTGTCGTAGGGAAAGGAGTTTGTTTTCCAGGGCCTGCCCCTGGGAATGCCTTGCAAAAAGTCTTTCCATATTTGCCTGGAAGGTCGGGAAATCACGAAGGATCGGGTCATCCTGTGTAACCAGAGGGATCGACCAATCAGCGGCACTGCCGCTAAGATACGAAAGCACAAAGGCTACCTTAGTCTGGTCAGTCGGAAAGGCTGCAGGTCTACAAAGAAAGTGCAATCGGCATTGATTTATAAACACCGCAAACCTTTTAGGGTCACCAGAGAAGCGTTCAGGCGGTGCCAATGGCACATTTCCGGGTAGGTTGATTTGAACAGGATTGGCTGAAGCCGCTGGGATATAGCTCCCTCCTGAATTAGGTAGCAGGGTTTGCCCTGCTTGTGTCTGTAATATCTGTCTGGCGAGATCATCAGTTCGTTCTTTTGATATTATCAATTCCCTCCTAAGGGCATTCGTTTCCTGGCGGGCAGCATGAACTTCAGCTCTTAATTCCCCTAATAACTGGGCCAGTTGGTCTGTGTTGGAAGTTTCCATAGCGCCTGGGTAGGAGGTTATTGGTGGGCTTCGCGTTCTGTAACGCTCACCTGATTCCCACGGAGGCGCTGATCCCGGCTGGGCTGCTATCGTTTCTTCAATGGAGAAGCGTAGAGCTCGGACGACTCTCAGGACTGGGCTTCCTCTTATCGAATGTCTGACTTGCAGGGTAAGTTTTCTGCAGGTGGAGAAAAAGGGTTAATCACCGTTTGATGGGATTCCTTCTCCCACCAATCGCCAGTTTCTCCCACAGCCTAGCTTTCTACTTGTCTCGGCGAGCTCTCACCTTAGGCGTATAAATGCTGAGCTCTCCATCCTGCGTCTGGTGCAGGGGTGCGTGGATTCCAGTTACGTCACTGGATGAGTTCAGTGTTGAGGCTCAAGTGTTTTGCGGCCTTAGTTGTGGCACTGGTGCTGGGATGCCGAAGAGCGATGCCGCCGTTACTGCACGAGCAGATGCCTGTAAGTATACTGTAGTCTTTAGGCTTTAAAAGATGGGCACCTCAATAATGTCCCTTTTCCTTTGTTTCAGGCCTCGCATGCTGTGGGCGTAGTTTTCCGTTGCCGCTGCACGTGCCGATGCACGTAAGTATAATGTTCCTTGGCCGCTTTTAATGGCACCTCTAATAATGTCCTTTTTCTAGTTTTCAGGTGCCGGGATGCTGCGGGCTTTATATCTGTTGCCACTGCACGTGCCGATGCACATAAGTATAATGATCGTTGGCCGCTTTCAATGGCACCTCTAATAATGTCCTTTTTCTAGTTTTCTGGTGCCGGGATGCTGCGGTTGATGCGGCTGCTTCTGCGCGTGCAAAAACGGGTAAGTTAAGATGAATGCGACTGCCTTCACCCGAACCCCTTTTTAATTATGTCTTTTGCCTTTCAGGTGCAGTGAAGCTGCCGAAGAGAAGGCCGCGGTTAGCTCCGTTGCAATCACGGATGGATCAGGTAAGCGGGCGCGGCTGCGAGCGAGTTGCACTTTTCTAACCTTATGTTTATTCTTTGCAGGTTTTGCCGGTGACTGGATTCCGGAATCTGGTAAGTATTGTTCTGTGTCTTTCTTCATCCACAGGTTGCTGCGCGGAAGCTGAAGATGACTCTGGACCTGGAATGCAGGAGCCGACTCGGTGAGCGTCCTGCTGCTGCTGCAGAATAACGCGAAGCACGTGTTTTCCATCGGGCGTGGTTTAAATAGCAGAGAAGTGCTTCCAGTGTGTGTTCTTCCACCAGTTCCACCCAGGTAAGAAAAGAGTTCCTGAATGGAGGGAATAGTTCCTCCCAGCCCTGATGGCTGGGGACTTCAACCAGACTGGATTGTTCTGGGTAAATATGCAGCATGGTCTGCCTCAGGTAAGTCCACCCAAGCATTATTACACTGTTTATCAATATGAGCCCGGCGCCTATGGCGCCGGGACTGAAACCCTTCATGAGCCTGGTGCCAAAGGCGCCAGGACATGGTCCAAAGGGCCCCTGTAGGTGTCTGATGGGTCCGGAGTAGTGGAAGACGGGTCTGCTTCCGAGGGCGCTGGGCCAGTCCTGGCCCCTCGGGAGTAGAGTCCATGACACATGCATCCTTATTGGATAGGCTCAGTAAGGCACTACAACTCTCGGTGGCCATAGCAGTCGTTAAATGTGCAGCGCATACTAAGCAAACAGATTTTATCTCTTGCGGGAACAAAGCTGCAGATGAAGAAGCCAAAACGGTTGCCTATTCCCCGGAAATTTCAAGTTTTGATACTGAGAGTATTTAAGAAAATTTAGTTAAAGCAATGCATGTGCAAGAGGGGTTAAATAAGTTGTTGAGATTCAACGAAGTGCGCCACAGGAAGAGCAAGAATTATGGAAACAAAGGGGATGTTCTTTATCCCCCACAGAGGCATTATGGCAACAGGATAGCACTGGAAATCCAGTGATGCCAGTAGTTGTATTAAATGTTGCGCTTGAACAGCTGCATTACCCATTGCATGTAACTAGAGACAGTCTTGTTGCCAGTATTGCAGAAAACTGGTTCATTCCGAATTTGTTGGAACATGTTGCACTATTTATGGTGAACTGTGTTGTGTGTCCGAAGTTTACTGCTGGGCATACACTGAGAACGATTAGAGGAGTTATACCTCAACCAAATGGTCCATTTCAGCATTTACATATCGACTCTGTTGATATGTTGCAGTCATGCGATGGATATAGGTATCTATTAGTGGTGGTGTGTCCCTTTTCACGGTGGATCGAGGCAGGTCTGGCACCCTGATGCCACTTGCACAGTGAAGTGTTTAGTGAGTGAGGTGTTCCTGAGGAGGGGTGTTTGTGAGGTGCTAAGATCCGATAATGGGCCACATTCTGTCAATGAACTATTTGAACAGATAGTGCTTCTATTGAATATAAAGCACATGTTTTCATCTGCTTATCACTCGCAAGCGAACAGGATATGTGAGAGACTCAATGACCTCCTCTAGGAAAAGATTGCCAGATAAAATTGACTTTGAAAAAGGGATGGCTCTATTGCCTACCCAAAGCCTTATATGCCCTTCGGAATCAGCCAGGATCAGACCACCACCTCATCAAACACAAGCTAGTTACAGGGCATCGAATGAGACTGACCCTTGTACCTCCATCTAGGAGTAGAAGTGATGCCCAGAGCATTAAACCTTTAGGTGATGAGATGCATGATTATTTGACATGAATGACCTCTAGTATTTCTTTCATTTCAGATCCAGTCAAGTGCAAGGGGGGTCGCTCTAAGTATACAGAAGAAGATAATTCAGCAACCAATCCAAGCAAACTATTATCACCACCTAGGTTATATGTTGGGGATCTAGTACTAATTAAAAATATTACTAGGAAGTGGCATGAGTCACATTGTTATTGCCCTTTTATCATTGAAGAAGTGTCCCCTTCGGCTGCCAAGGTACAAGGAAGAAGAGCTTGGCTGCACCTGGGTGATGTGATGATTTATAAAGGCGAGACCTTCCCTCACACCATTTCTGATCCAAAAAAAGACAAGTAGATGAATTTCAGCATGTGCAGACCCGATCGATTACCAAGAAGGAGGACGATAAAACCACAAGGGGATAACATTTGAATTATTTGGACTGGAATTCAATGTACACTCCTTAGAAATAGTTTAGCAGAGACAAAGAGTGAAAAGACTTGCGGAGAATTTCAGGAATTTTGAAATTAACTTTTAGAAATACATATTGAAGCAGAAAATAATGCATCAGAGTTATGCCTAAACGTCAGTTCTTGATCAGAAATAAGAAATGAGATCAGTATTCAGATTAATTTCATGGGGAATATTTGTTTTAAGTGGTGATCAAAACATATGGTACCTGTCGATAGTGACGTTCATCGACTTGCGCTTTCTGTCTTTGTGTTCATACTTCAGTCTTACTCTGCTCTTGTTAGAAGAGACGTTAATATTCACACTTTATTAAAGGGTCCCAAACATGGTCCAGTGATAAGAAGATTCCTTATTGCTGTAAATGAATAGATTTTAGAGTTGGAAATATAAAGAAACTTTGTATTAGAAAATATTAATGAAGAGAGTTGCACGGTTCTAGAGAATGAACAAGTGCAACAAACAGTAGGGTAGCATTAGAGATGGATGGCTATGTTCTTATGCATAATATACGCTTGCATGATTTTTCACTTTGTCTTTCTGTTCCTTATCTTCCACAGTCTTTATCATGTTAGTACTTCCGCTGAAGGAGAAGTTCCTATGGTTCTCACTACTGTGAAAACTACTTTTGATTTACTCTATGATTACTATACATATTTTGGGAGACACAAAAGAGATGGAAAGGAAGATAGTCAAGGGATAAATACCTCTAGATAGCACAGCTCACCTGGGGAATAACATGTGGTACCAACACATGAGAAAATTGGCGGAGAAAGCATTTAAGGAGGGTTGCCACATCTGCTCGCTCATCCCCTATGCCATGAATACAATACAAACTTTAATTGCCGGGGAGGTTCCAGAGCATGATGCAAAGGGCCTCAGTCATCTTGCAACATGCACAACTCAAGGGCAATTTCAAGGAAGCTGGGCCACTCTGCGATGGAGAATGAAATGGTTGTTTCCATACCATGATGACTATATCAAAATGCTACAAATGGAAAAGGAGTCTGGATGGAAGAGCAAGATGCTTGTGTATCCTGCTGCAGGTCAGGATGAGGTGATCATTGAAGAAATTAAGAGAATGTATTGCTCTGATGGGACAGAAATAGCTGTATCACTTGGATGTTAGGAATAAACTCAATTATTGATCTATGGATGAGTGAATTCCAAGAAGGGATGGAATGAAGGAATGATGTCCTGTGCAGCTCACCTGCTGAAAACAGATTGCGTACAAGAGGTGCAGAAAGTGAATGATTGTTGTTTAAAGTCATGGGCCTAACACTCCAAATTACTGACATGGGTAGAAGACGAGTCAGGCCCAGTAGGTATAATACCATTGGTTAATGCAAAACTGTGCTTTCGAAAACACAAAAAAAATCCTGTGGGATATAACAAAGAATGCAAAACCACAATTGACCTTCCTAGTATGGGAGAAGGGACAGCCGTCCTTATGGACCGATATTGGGCTTGCGGAGCTCAAGCTTACATAAAGTTGCCAAAGGATTGAGGCGGAGTATGTTCTTTGGTGCACATCCATGTTCCAGCATTAGTGATTCCTCAAAGCGACCTGAACATTGATGAATTTCCAAAAGTGGAAGCACATTTGATAAAAGGAAGATCACTTGAACTTCTCCATCAGACAAGAAGAGAGAATTATTTCTGAACTAAATCAATTACAGCATATGACTCCATTCCTGAGGAACACAGGTTGTTCAGCAAGACTGCAAGACTGCCACAATATTTACGACTATATTCATGCCTGGGATCCAAACAGTAGCAAATGCCAAGTGGCTACAGATCACCAGATGGGAGCTTCCACAGACTATCAATGCTACCATAATAGGATTCAATGCTATCAAGGAAGAGCTGAGGGCCATACGAATGATGACCCCCCAGAACAGATGTGTCCTTTTTATGATCACAGTGATGGAAGGAGGAGTTTGCGCCACAATCGGGCCACCATGTTTCATATTCACACCTTCTCATGATGAGCAAAATGGGAATTTGAACTGGCCATAAAGTTGTTGACAGACCTGCATACCAAGATGGAAGATGAGACTGATGACATTGAAGATGACAGTTGGTGTGCCTTCCTGTCCTCATGGATTCCGCAGTGGTTGGCAAATATATTCAAGATTCTTAGAGTAATATTAGTGATGGTAATGATCAGATTCTGTGTAATCAGGATAGTGATTGTCCAATGCAAGAAAATGGCAAAGAAGGTGGTAGGAATAAAGAACATGATCAATATCGAACATGCGCATAACACCAAGGTGCTGACTGATGAAACTGTCAGATAATATATAGAGGCCAGATAGTGGCACCTCAAGGAATTAAGTTCCTGCAACCAAAGAATCATAAGAAGTACGCGGAATGATGGGTCTATTGGACCTCGAATGGTGAATGTAACTACATGACCTGGAGTGTAGGAAAACATGTCAAATCAGCCGGCACCCTGAAGGGGTCATGAAGATATGGATACCAAACAAACACTTCTTCAAGAGAAAATACCAGGATGTGGAAACAATTAAGGAGGTGGTTGATGACTCGATTACAGGGGAATGTAGAGGAGCAGCTGCATGTCTCGGCAGGAAATCCCTCCTCCCTACCTCCTATAAATTAGAAGTCTGAGATTGTGCTGTGTTTGACACCAGCAGTTGTGCCAATATCACAGCATATATTCGAAAGAAGATACTCATTCAGACAACCTATAGAATGTATCCCCGAAGGAACGACAATCTGAGGGAGGAACTCTCTGAAGGAATATGAAAAAGAGCAAGGAAAGTGGTTTGTGAAGTCATAAGAGAGCTTGAATGACATCTCAGGATATTGGCTGAAGAGGATGTATGGATCCTACAGAAACTAATGAGGAAGTAAAGAATCAAGTGAACTTTTCAATATAAAAAAGAATATTACACGTGCACAAAGTGTTGCAGAAAATTAACTGTTCAATAATTGTACAGATGCTGAAACGCAAGGTAGACTAAGTCATCATAGAAGCTGGCTATATTTAGTTAATAGAATGCAGGCAAAGCTGCCACTGGATAGAAGCTGGACATTGGTATCATGGATTTTATTAAGCCAGGACCCATGAAGAAGAAAGGAAGAATTGTGTTGCAGCGTGAATAAGTTGAAATCGTGGCATTGCATGGCAAGGTTTTCTGGCCTGGAGTTAAGATTGAAGCAGCCAAGGTTGGCAATATATTCTGAAAAGGAGTGAACGTGCAAAGGATGAATCATGTCTCGTTAATTTGAAAAAAGGAACACCAAGGGTGCCAAGCTTCATTCATTTAAGAAATTTAAAACCTGCAAAATTGACCAGATCGTGGTCTCCTGTAACGTGAGCCAAGGAATAAAATAGAGCCAAACTTGGAGTCCTAGAACATGATAGTGAATGCCCACACTCCCATGTATTCCAAGAGACAACGATACTTTGCACGGCCAAGTTCCAAAACAATCTTCATGTCAGAAGGCATGGGTCTTGGGAGATGCTGGGCTAATTGGTGGGGAGCTAGAGTCAGGCCCATCTCCTTGCACCTGGGTCTGGGCTTACATGCTGCTAAATGAACCAAATGTTCCAGACATGGCACAAGCGTGCAAACCAATCATAGTGGTGCATGTAACAAAGGATCTTATAGTTTAAAGACAAATGAGAAACAGTGTACTTGATATTTTTGAAGATTACATGTTTTAGAGGTAGGCATAAACAAGGCTGAAACATGTCTGGGGATGCTTGTGGTCTCGTGCAGAAGGGATGTGACCTAGCAGTTCGGGCTGGACTGCCCCTTTTGGGGTAGGATCATGCCTGATTTGCATATGGTTTTTCCCCTTCTGTAATGGCTTGGCAGACTGAAAAACGATGGTCTGGAGGGTTGCCCAGAGCTTTGCCCGTGGTTATGATTTATTCAAAACCTTCCAGCCATCACCTTTTCGTTTTGCTAAAGTCACCCCGAGTGGGACGGGTATGCCCAGACGTGGGTCCCGGGTCTGCCGGGCCTAGAGACCCAAGCTACTCCTCACTGATGACGCCCAACAAGGCTGAAACATGTCTGGGGATGCTTGTGGTCTCGTGCAGAAGGGATGTGACCTAGCAGTTCGGGCTGGACTGCCCCTTTTGGGGTAGGATCATGCCTGATTTGCATATGGTTTTTCCCCTTCTGTAATGGCTTGGCAGACTGAAAAACGATGGTCTGGAGGGTTGCCCAGAGCTTTGCCCGTGGTTATGATTTATTCAAAACCTTCCAGCCATCACCTTTTCGTTTTGCTAAAGTCACCCCGAGTGGGACGGGTATGCCCAGACGTGGGTCCCGGGTCTGCCGGGCCTAGAGACCCAAGCTACTCCTCACTGATGACGCCCAACAAGGCTGAAACATGTCTGGGGATGCTTGTGGTCTCGTGCAGAAGGGATGTGACCTAGCAGTTCGGGCTGGACTGCCCCTTTTGGGGTAGGATCATGCCTGATTTGCATATGGTTTTTCCCCTTCTGTAATGGCTTGGCAGACTGAAAAACGATGGTCTGGAGGGTTGCCCAGAGCTTTGCCCGTGGTTATGATTTATTCAAAACCTTCCAGCCATCACCTTTTCGTTTTGCTAATATATTGCCCACCTGACAATGGGCAGCCAGTCACAATCCTAGTTCCTATACAATGTGTACGTAGACATTCCTTTGAAGACTATCCCGATCCCCAGTAGGTTTTTCATTGTTTGCCCCATAGTATGACATCATCTCTGACGTATCTTTTTGTATAAAATCTATGTTGTGTGATAGGATCACTGAGAGAAAGTGAGCATACATCCGTTGATGTTTGTTGTAACTCCCCGTTTTAGATAATTGTTAATAAAACAGTACTTTGCCATCTTCCTGAGTTGGTTCAATTATTTGGACTCAGAGTTATTCTGTGAACACATCCATTGCATGCACGTTCCTTAAGGGCCCTAAGCTCAACAGTCAGCAGTGCAGGCGGATGCATTTCGAGGACTCAGCTGTATCAAAAATGCCCTGAAAAGAAGGATGCTGGAAGATGCTAGAGTGTGACTCCTGCTAGCTTCTTTGCAGGGCTCTTGTCTTTTCAAGGTGGACACCCCAAAAGCTCAGGAGAGTGATTGCAGGCAACAGCCTTGTCCTTTGTCCAGAGACTCTCCGGCACTTCCCACCTAGGAAGTTTGCTAGCAGAACCTAGCAGGACACTCTGTGTGCTGGCTGTGTATCAGTTCTGGAGTTGCTGGTCGGGTCCTCTGAGTCTGGTATCTCCATTATTACCCTGGGAGATGTTTAGGGGAGGGATACTGCTTCCCGCTTGGAACTCCTGGCCTTCCTTCACTGGCAGAAGATGTCAGGTAACCTGTACCTTCAGCTCAGGTCAAAATGAGTCCTTCTTACTCCTTTCAAAGTCTTCAGATGACCTGCTAAATGAGGGGTTCAGCCGTCTTTTAAATTCAAATCGTCTCCAGTGATTGGTGCAGGCTAAGCCTACCTTAATGAACCAATCCTGGGACCCCCTCAACACTCTTCTGTTATGCATGAGGTCAGGACCAGGATGCTCTTCAACAGGGCTGACAAGGGATGACAACATACACCTTAGTCCAACCCATCTTCCTGTCTGTTGTAGATCAATGTGTCTCTCTGTTTAACTGAGCCCTCTGTGACCCTTGAATAAAGTGCAAGCTTCCCTTAAATATGTTCTGGGAACACACTTCCTGTCTCTCCCAAATCACATCCTTCATCCCTGTGAAAGGGGTCTGCATTGCAGGGACACCTGTAGTAACTGCTGGACCCAGACAGGCCATTAACTACCTTTCATACAGAGAGGTGGGAACTAGCATTCAACATCACACATTGCATACCAAAGGGGTGTCAGTCCCTCCTTCCTGTCTTCTCTTCCAGCAACCAAGTCACTCCTCTAGGCTTGCTTCAATTATCTCATTAGTATGCACTGCCACCTTTCGGAGTAGCCAAAAGGAATGCAGATCCATGAGCCATTGATATTTAAGTAGGCTTCTCATGGCTGGAGGAAGGTGTGCCTTCCCCCTTCTGAAGATGCTATGATGTACCCGGGGTGTTCATAATCCAGCTGAATATGACAGGGTAAGAAGGCACTGTTAAGACGGATTTCTGAACTCTCTCCTGGTGGCGCAGAAGTTCAGAAGGCCAACCTAATTACTTGGAACAGGGTAACCTCTGGACGAGCCAGACCAATCAAGGTAGCGATCGCGGCGGTCAAGACTAGGTCTCAAGAGGGGTGAGGGTGACTGAAAGCCCGCAATGAGCACACAAAGCAAGAGCGCTTACAAACTACTCCAAACAGTTGTTATATCAAAAATATATACACATTTATTTTAAGGCCTTTAAAATAATGACCGTAGCGAGAAAATCACAATATTACAATATTAAGCCAACACATACCATATCAACACAATATATATACAAATACGACAGTCTCAAGCATTAGAGGCACGAAATGTGTAGTCCACCTGCAAGGGAAGGAAAACAGGCAGTGCGATAATGCTTTAGACTTCGCCTTCAGAGGCACCTAACTAGATGGAAGTCCGAGCCCTGCGAAGAGTGGAGCCTTGTGCTCAAAGTACCTGCACACGCTGGTGCCAACGGGCAAAAGGAGAAGCTCTTCGGAGGAAGTCAGGCAGTTCGGGTGAGTGCACAACAGAAGAACAGGTTCCACGACTCAAGCGCAGCCTCCACAGTGAGCAGAAGCAGAGCGTGAGTACGGACAAAAGGGTGCTGTTTTTACACAGCGGGGAAAAGCAATGGGCTACTGCAGGAGGGCGACCAGATCCTAGCTATACTACTCACCGGTCCCCGATGCAAGCAGACCCAGGCTTCTCCACGTTAGTTTCAGCAGCTGGCAGGTTCAGAAGAGTCGGGAAATGCCTCATCGTCGTGTAGAGCAAAAAGACGTCCCAATCGAAGAAACCTGCACAGTTTTGGCACCACCGCAGGGCAACAGAGCGGCCGTGTGTATCCGAGCCAAATGTACACTACTCACTTCAGACTTGGGAACGCCAAGTGTACGAAGCGTGTGAGAGTGACCAGGACTCGAAATACAACACAACCTGGCGGCGGTTACAGAGCAGGACTCCCTTGTAAGCTGGTCAGTCAACTGGATGGCCCAGAGACGCTTCCGAAGGCTTACTGCCAGGAGATGATGAAGTCGCCGAGAATAGCTGTTCCTGCTATTCCAAAGGTCGAAGCACCAGTACAGGCCTTCTGGTTCGATCAAAGGAGGAAAGGGTTTCACAGGACGACAGCAGTGCAAAGGAGGAGTCCTTCAGTGGGTCACCAGCGATTCCTCGGACCAGCCTCTTGGTTGCAGGATACTTGGCTCCTGTATTCCTTTGTTCGTGAGAACTCAGGAGATCGACATGGTAGTGGTGTTTCCAGCCCCCTCTTATCCACGGTTCCCTTCGCGCCAAAACGGAGGGGAGCCAATAGGAGATCCGCTCATCAACACACATACCATACGTGGACCAATCACGGACCACGGTAGTCCCAGGCATTCACACCACCCTAGACTCTCTGGCACCCAGGATGTGTATTGGGACCAGACATCCCAGCCCACACCCTGGAGGCACACAAACGACATGTAGAAGCCCGCGAAAGCAACCACGTTTCGCGGGAAAGTACATGCCCAAATAAGGAAGGCCCCGGGTCGCTCGACCTGGGGAAGGTGAAGGGAGCAAGACGGTCAGTGGACAGGACAAAGGAGCCTCGTGGTCTGGCCATTTTGGGAGCCAGGCCACCATTTTGGGTTCAGCGCGAAAAATGCGCTCAGAACGCCAAAAGGAGCTCAAAATACACAAAACGATTGCTGCCACCATTCCAGTCCCTGAATGACTTGCACCGATCAAATACCATCCTAAACGAGTATCTAGGGCCTGTAGAAGGCTAGAGACCCAAGAGAGCTGTAACTTAGCTTACAGTGCCCTCTTGTGTCATGTTGCACGAAAGCCGCAACATGATAAAAGAAACTACGGGAAACAGCGTTCCCCGGTACTGACTGTCTTAAGGGCATGTCAGTTTCCCCGTAAGAAAGGAGCGAAAGCCCAGAGGAGTGCGGCAGAAGGCTGCACTTCTCTGGCAAAGTCAAGAACAAGGTGAAAAACAACAGCAAAAAGTTTAGGGGTTGCCACATGGAAGGAAAATTACCTACAATTATGAAATCTTTCCTAACACTCGCCCCTCCCAGACTATGGACAGGGGGAACTAATCTACCCCTGGATGAGTCTCTTGTTCAGGTCGGTTAAACATTCTGGACAACCCATCAGCATTGCTATGTTGGACACCTGGCCTATGCTCAATAGTGAAGTCGAAGCCTTGTAGACTTATGGACCACCTAAGCAACTTTGGATTCTCCCCCTTCATGTTCATTAGCCACTTTAACGGCTTATGGTCAGTTTGCACAGTGAAGTGGGTCCCATAGAGGTAGGGCCTCAGCTTCCTTAGGGCCCACACAACAGAGAAACATTCTTTCTCTACCGTGGACCATCTGAGCTCTCTGTCCTTAAGCTGGCGACTAATAAAACCGATAGGGTGTTCCTTACCCTTCTCATCTACTTGTGATAGTAGAGCTCCTATCCCAGTGTCAGAGGCGTCCGTCTGCACGATAAAAGGTCTTTGATAATCAGGGGCCCTAAGGACAGGGGCCTGGCACAAGGAGTCTTTTAAGCCATTGAAGGCCTTCTCACACTCGTCGGTCCAAGTTACCTTCTTGGGTTTCTTCGGAGTTGTGAGGGCAGTCAGAGGAGCAGCTATGGTGCCATAGTCTGCCACAAAATTGCGGTAATACCCCGTGAGTCCTAAGAAAGCTCTCACTTGGGTTTGCGTAGTGGGGGTAGTCCAGTCTTGTACTGCTTGTACTTTACTGGGTAGAGGCTATATCCTCCCTCCACCTACTTCATGTCCAAGGTAAACCACTGAGCCTTGTCCAATCTGGCGTTTACTAGCCTTTATGGTCAAGTGGGCTTTCTGAAGAGCCTGGAGCACAATCCCGAGGTGTTTCACATGGTCTTCCCAGGTGGCACTGAAAACTGCTATATCGTCCAGATATGCAAGACAGAATTCGTCCAACCCATTCAACACATGATTCACAAGCCTCTGGAAAGTGGCAGGTGCATTCTTCAACCCGAACGGCATTACCCGGAATTGGTAAAGGCCGTCTGGAGTAGAAAATGCTGTCTTCTCCTTGGCATGTTCTGCTAAAGCTATTTGCCAATAGCCAGCAGTGAGGTCAAACGTGCTGAGGTACTTGGAGGCACCCAAAGTATCCACCAGCTCATCTGTTCGAGGCAAGGGGTGTGCATCTGTCTTGGTGACAGCATTCAGAGCCCTGTAATCCACGCAGAACCTCAATTCAGAAGTGCCTGCCTTTGGAACCAACACCACAGGGCTGGACCAAGGACTACTAGAGGGTTCAATCACCCCAAGGTCTAACATCTTGTTGACCTCGGTCTTAATATAAGACCGTACTTTGTCTGACATCCTGTATCCCCTACTTTTGGTAGGTACACTGTCTCCTGTGTCAATGTTATGTTTGCACCAAGGTGTCAAACCAGGCGACTGTGAAAACAGGGGGGAAAACTGCCTAAGCAAACTTTTCACCTCAGCCTGCTGATCAGAAGTCAGGTGAGGGGCCACTCAGACACCCTCAAAGGAGCTATCTGAAGGACCGCTTTGGAACAGGTCGAGGAGAGGTTCAGACTCCTCTTCCTCAACATCTGAAGCCAGTAGCAGTGCTGCGATTTCGACTCTTGGGACGAAAGCCTTCAGCCTATTCACGTGAAACACTTTTGGAGCCTGTCCAGGCCTTCCAAGGTCCACTAAATAGTTAACCTCACCCAGGGGCTCCACCACTGTGTAAGGGCCTGACCATTTGTCCTGTAAAGCTCGAGGCCTTATGGGATTCATGATCAGGACTTGCTGACCAGGTGTAAAGTTGATGAGGGAAGCTTTCTGGTCGTACCAATGTTTCACCAGCGCTTGCCCTGCCTTCAATTTATCACTAGCCAAGCCCATCAGAAGTACCATCCGTTTTCTGAGCCCTAGCACATAATCAACTACGTTGGTAGTAACAGGGGGAGTGGGCATCTCCCATCCCTCTTTGACGATGGCTAAGGGTCCCCGTATGGGATGACCGAACAGAAGTTCGAAGGGGCTGAAGCCAACACCCTCCTGTGGTACCTCTCGGTAGGCAAACAGTAAGCATGGTAAAAGAAGATCCCATTTTCTTCTCTGAGGCTCCTCCAGAGCCCCAATCATGCTCTTTAATGTTCTGTTGAAACGTTCCACCAGACCATTGGTCTGGGGGTGGTATGCAGAAGAGAACTTGTAGGTGACCCCACATTCTTTCCACATAGCCTGCATATACTTCGACATAAAGTTGCTGCCACGATCTGACACAACTTCTTTAGGGAAGCCAACCCTAGTAAATATGCCAAGTAAAGCTTTTGCAACTGACTTGGCAGTTACAGTTTTCAATGGGATGGCCTCAGGATATCTGGTTGCATGGTCGACCAGCACCAGGATAAACCTATTGCCCGAGGATGTTTGCGGGTCAAGGGACCAACGATGTCGATCCCTACCCTTTAAAAATGGTACCCCCACAACTGGGAGCGGTACCAACGGAGCTTGGATTGTCGCGCCAACCTTACCAGACAACTGGCAGGAGGTACAACTCCTGCAGTGACTTTCTACTTGCACCCCCATCTTGGGCCAGTAGAAGTGCATGGATAACCTTTGCTTGGTCCTCTTCATACCAAGGTGACCAGCAAGGGGAACTTCATGCGCCAACTGCAGGAGGAAGGGCCTAACAGCAAGGGGAACCACCAACCTCCTATGGTCTCCTTCTGTAGACTCTGTGGGCTCGCTATACAGGAGTCCACCTTCCCAATAAATCCTATGCGTCCCAGGAGGTTCACCCTCAAGCTGGGAGCAGGCCTGTCTCCTTAGGCCTTCCAGAGATGGACACTCACGTTGGCCTTTACTGAATTCGTCCCTATCAGGACCTCCTTCAACTAACAAGTCTTTTAGTTCAGGATGATCGTTGGGGTTGAATACTTCAGGCATCGCCACCTCCTCGTCAGGCCCGGGCGATTGACCAACTTCCTCCACCGCAGTGGTAGGTGAGCTCGGGGGAATATTCTCTTTCCCTCGTCGTGACTTGTTGACTCCTTTCGCCTTGGGTTTCCCCTTCGGCTGTGGCGGCGTATTGGACTTGGCCAATGTTGCCCGTGCTTGAGACCGTGTGTAGGGTCTTTCGGCAGTGTCTCCTACGAGCCCTAAAGCTCTGAGATCATTACCCAACAAGACCTTTCCCGGGACGTTTCTCTAAATGCTCACTGGAATCCTGACTGCTGTACCATTTAAAGTAAGATTTACAGGTATTACGGGAAACATACGGAGGGGGCCGTCAGCCGACTTAGTGGGCATCAGAGTAGCTCTGGCAACTTCCTCTGAGTCTACCAAGGTAGAATCCACTACAGTGCGACTGCACCCACTATCCCTAAGAGCTGGAGTATCCACTCCATTGATCAGCACACTGTCTTTAAAGTAGTGCTTGGTATTATCCGGAATCCTAGCATAAGCCTCTGCGACTTTAGGCTCCCAGGAACCCAGGGACACTAAAACTACCTCAGCCTCTATCCCGCTGGGAAATGAGTCTGAGGAGAAGGATGCTCCTGTAATCTCTTCTTCCTCGTAGGAGGAGAAGGCCAGATTAGCGGAGTGGACCCCCAAAGGTCTAACCTTACAACGGGGATCCCCCTTCACATGGTCAGTTGCTCCACAAGAAAAACAAGCCCCAGTGGGTCTGTTTACGTAGGGAGGCTTATTGTAACCAGAGTTCTGTTTCGGAGGCTGACCTCCACTACCCTGTGAGTTCTCTTGTGTCTTACCCTTGTTTTTCTTTTTGTGGCCCTTATGGGAAGAAGATTTAGCAGATTCCCCACCCTCCATATCTTTGGACTTTTTCTCTTCCTCCTGCTTACCAGGATGAGTTTTGTCCTTATGGGACATTCGATGTGACACCCATAAGTCTGCTGCAATGGCCAGCTTCTTAGGATCTATCTCCTTCGAATCGGCCAAATGCTGCTTAAGCTCCGGGGAAGAAGAAGCAAAAATGTGTTCCAGCATGACAAGATTTATCATGCCTTCGAAGGTAGAAACCTTATAACCTTCGACCCAGCCAGTTAAGTTTTTCAAGGATTCAGCGACATAAGATACCCAAGTACCACCTTCCTTTTTCTTATACTCTCGAAAACGCTTTAAATATTGGGCCGGAGTCTTCCCAAACTTTAAAATGAGAGTTTGCTTTAACATTGCGAAATCAGCTCACTCAGCCTTCGACATTTCCATGATGGCACTACAGCCAGAATGGGGCAGTCTACTGAGCAACCACGCAATCTTATCAGCATTGTCAACTTCTTGAACCTTGCATGCATACTCAAACGCATTCAGCCAGTCCATAATGTCATTCCTTTCTTCATACACACTGAGCAGATCTTTCGTAAACCGTGGATGAGAGGAAGCCCCAGACCCATGTCCAGGACCCTTGGACCCATTTGCAACCTGAAGCTTGGCCAGTTCCAACTGGTGATCCCTGTCTTTCTGTTTTTCTGCCTGTTCGATTTTTAGTTTGGCAATGCTGAATTCAAGCTCTTGCTTCTTGAATTCAAGCATAGCCTCCCCATCAGCACTGGCAGAGGAAACATTAGACATCACATCCTCCCTGTCCTCGTGGTCGCGATGGATCAGTACAGCGGCAGAACCGTCGGTTCTACCAGTGAGAGCAGCCCCACCACCTTCTGCACTGTCCTCAGAAGTTATAGCATCAAGCTGCGCTTCTTGCCACGCCACGATTCTTTGGATCATTTCCAATTTAGTGCCTTGAGAGGAAACACCTCTCTCCGCACACATCTTCTTCAATGTTTCTGATTTGGAAGCATTTAAAGTTAACAAGGTATTTGTTTCCATACTGTTTGATAGGACTATGGCCTTTTTAAAGTTATACTACAACAATTCACTACGTGTACTGTTTGGAATAACCTGAAATGCCTTAGTTCGAGCGCAACACTGGATACCTTCAGTCGTATCCCACCGCTGCCACCAATTTGTTAAGACGGATTTCTGAACTCTGTCCTGGTGGCGCAGAAGTTCAGAAGGCCAACCTAATTACTTGGAACAGGGTAACCTCTGGACGAGCCAGACCAATCAAGGTAGCGATCGCGGCGGTCAAGACTAGGTCTCAAGAGGGGTGAGGGTGACTGAAAGCCCGCAATGAGCACACAAAGCAAGAGCGCTTACAAACTACTCCAAACAGTTGTTATATCAAAAATATATACACATTTATTTTAAGGCCTTTAAAATAATGACCGTAGCGAGAAAATCACAATATTACAATATTAAGCCAACACATACCATATCAACACAATATATATACAAATACGACAGTCTCAAGCATTAGAGGCACGAAATGTGTAGTCCACCTGCAAGGGAAGGAAAACAGGCAGTGCGATAATGCTTTAGACTCAGTTCACCTTCAGAGGCACCTAACTAGATGGAAGTCCGAGCCCTGCGAAGAGTGGAGCCTTGTGCTCAAAGTACCTGCACACGCTGGTGCCAACGGGCAAAAGGAGAAGCTCTTCGGAGGAAGTCAGGCAGTTCGGGTTAGTGCACAACAGAAGAACAGGCTCCGCGACTCAAGCGCAGCCTCCACAGTGAGCAGAAGCAGAGCGCGAGTACGGACAAAAGGGTGCTGTTTTTACACAGCGGGGAAAAGCAATGGGCTACTGCAGGAGGGCGACCAGATCCTAGCTATACTACTCACCGGTCCCCGATGCAAGCAGACCTAGGCTTCTCCACGTTAGTTTCAGCAGCTGGCAGGTTCAGAAGAGTCGGGAAATGCCTCGTCGTCGTGTAGAGCAAAAAGACGTCCCAATCGAAGAAACCTGCACAGTTTTGTCACCACCGCAGGGCAACAGAGCGGCCGTGTGTATCCGAGCCAAATGTACACTACTCACTTCAGACTTGGGAACGCCAAGTGTACGAAGCGTGTGAGAGTGACCAGGCCTCGAAATACAACACAACCTGGCGGCGGTTACAGAGCAGGACTCCCTTGTAAGCTGGTCAGTCAACTGGATGGCCCAGAGACGCTTCCGAAGGCTTACTGCCAGGAGATGATGAAGTCGCCGAGAATAGCTGTTCCTGCTATTCCAAAGGTCGAAGCACCAGTACAGGCCTTCTGGTTCGATCAAAGGAGGAAAGGGTTTCACAGGACGACAGCAGTGCAAAGGAGGAGTCCTTCAGCGGGTCACCAGCGATTCCTCGGTCCAGCCTCTTGGTTGCAGGATACTTGGCTCCTGTATTCCTTCGTTCGTGAGAACTCAGGAGATCGACATGGTAGTGGTGTTTCCAGCCCCCTCTTATCCACGGTTCCCTTCGCGCCAAAACGGAGGGGAGCCAATGGGAGATCCGCTCATCAACACACATACCATACGTGGACCAATCACGGACCACGGTGGTCCCAGGCATTCACACCACCCTAGACTCTCTGGCACCCAGGATGTGTATTGGGACCAGACATCCCAGCCCACACCCTGGAGGCACACAAACGACATGTAGAAGCCCGCGAAAGCAACCACGTTTCGCGGGAAAGTACATGCCCAAATAAGGAAGGCCCCGGGTCGCTCGACCTGGGGAAGGTGAAGGGAGCAAGACGGTCAGTGGACAGGACAAAGGAGCCTCGTGGTCTGGCCATTTTCGGAGCCAGGTCACCATTTTGGGTTCAGCGCGAAAAATGCGCTCAGAACGCCAAAAGGAGCTCAAAATACACAAAACGATCGCTGCCACCATTCCAGTCCCTGAATGACTTGCACCGATCAAATACCATCCTAAACGAGTATCTAGGGCCTGTAGAAGGCTAGAGACCCAAGAGAGCTGTAACTTAGCTTACAGTGCCCTCTTGTGTCATGTTGCACGAAAGCCGCAACATGATAAAAGAAACTACGGGAAACAGCGTTCCCCGGTACTGACTGTCTTAAGGGCATGTCAGTTTCCCCGTAAGAAAGGAGCGAAAGCCCAGAGGAGTGCGGCAGAAGGCTGCACTTCTCTGGCAAAGTCAAGAACAAGGTGAAAAACAACAGCAAAAAGTTTAGGGGTTGCCACATGGAAGGAAAATTACCTACAATTATGAAATCTTTCCTAACAGGCACCTGGAGGCTGTGTCTTCCTGGAGTACATGTGACTATGCGTTTTGTGCGGGATGCAGATGGACTATGTGTGGAATGGCCACACATAATCCTCAGAGGTTTATCTAACATCATTCATTCTAATTAAAAATGAAAATGCCCAGGTGAGTTCACTCTCCTTGTGTGGATGGTCGAATTCCTCACAATATGTGTCTACTATAAAAATGAATGGTTTGTTTCCTATCCAAATGCCCACCAATGTTTCCTCTTCTGGGTTGGCTGTGACTGACAGGACTGGGTATGTTAAGATTCTCTGTGGGCTGTCTTAAATGGGTAAGTGCTGTTCGCTGGGAAGACAAAAGTATTATTTCCAATCACACTGGCTCCCTGCTAGTATGTTACTTTGCCATGAGGCAGTGCATTGTTGTCAGGTATCTGGGGAGCCTGTAGCTGCGCAGGATGTATTGCATATGCTTGTGCATCACCGGGCACCGCCACTTGCAGCTGTGGGAACTGTGATGGGGAGCAGGCTGGGCCATAGGCAGTGGTTCACCATTGGAAGTATGTGGGGTGCTTGGGCATACTGCTGTGGGTATGGCGCAGGGGTGCCTTCTGTGTATGTGTGCATTTTCTGGTTGTATGCAGCTGCATGCCTGTTCCTTCAATCCAGTGAGAGATTACCGATTCTCTATCATGGCCAACATTGCCCTGTGTTGCCCCCTTTCAGACCCATCCTGCCAAAATCACCTCTTCCTCCGTGGGGTACTGAAAAACCCCCTGTTCCACTGGGATACCCTCCCGGGGCCATTGATGATACTGAGGCTGATACCCACTGTTACAGTCTTATCCACCACCCCACCTGTGTGTCAATTGGACTTCTCCCAGCAATGCCCTAGGCTACGTATAACCTTTTTGCAGTGCTGCTACTACTAACCCCTCCACTGACAGTTCCGCTAACTTCTTTTGCATTAGTTTTGCTTCCTCTGTGTCCACCCACTGTGAAATTTCTATTTCTTTCTCCTTCAATCATTTACAATGGTGTGCAATTATAGACTGTATCTCCACGCACTCCTTCACTTCAATCTCAACTATTTTATCAAATGCTTTATGCACATGCTTGGGGAATCCCTTCTTGACTACAAAATAGAATAATGTTATTGACCGATCGCATGGTTCGCGCCTTTCTGCCCTCCAAATTTCTTGTATTTTTAGTTGTTCTGAAATACTGAGCCGAGTCCTCATAATCCCGCATAGTACTTTGCATTATTGACTGGAGTGTTGGTGTAGCGGGGTATGCTTTCCGCATCACTACCCACATCCGGGGCCCTGATTTCATTAAAATTGGCAATATTGTAGCTGTCATCCTATAATCACACCATAAAATACCCTGCTTTAGCCCAAATGCCATCCCCCTGATCTCCCAATATTGCGGCGAACAAGCTCTTCATGTCACCCACAGCCAGGGTAATGCCTGCCATATGTTTTTCGAATGCGTAAATCCACTTCATTGCTCCATTTGTGGATGTAGTACTATTATTAAATTATTCCTGTCCATGTGTGGCCATGGTACATATTGTGCTTCCCCCAGTCCTTTGTACAACAGCAGAAACGTCCCCACCGTCTTCATCAACTTCTATTTTCCTACCTGTTTTCCATTCATGACTGCCATGCAACCATTGTAGTTCCTCAACCTAAGCCCCCACAAGCTCTCCACTTACAGTGATATCACGGATGGGGCCTCTTCGTCCCCCTAAATCATCGACAGTGCCCCACTCCTCCTGCCCTGCTCCCACTCCCATATCATCATCGGATCCCCTCAAATGTATTCCTGATTCCCTGCCCATGGCCTTCCGCCACATGGGCCTTTAGACTGCCACCCTCTACTTTCTTTCAATGCACCATTCATTGCCATACTGTCAATTCTGAACAAAATGTCCCCTTCTCTCCACTCGTCTGTGGCAATAGGTGCTTGCTGCCCATCCCCTCAATCTGACTTCAATCTTGCTAACTCTTCCTCTATTCCCATTAATGATTCTTCCAACTCTTTCTGAGGCTTCCTGTCTAGGTCCCTCTGTTTTTTGAGCTTGAGCAGCTGCAGACGCTGCTGTGTTTGGGAACTTCTGGTACTAGGCCAATTATGAAAGAGGAGGAGCAAAAATTCCTTTCTATTCTTTAATATCTTCCCCTTATATTTTGCCTTTAGGAATGTTTACATTTGACCAAGTACATTTTGTTGTTGTTAGTTCCCTGTTCTGGACATGGTTTAAAGATGCCTCCTCTTGTCTCAACCACATGTAATCCAATCGGGCGCCAGCTCCATTTCTAATACTTTTTCCTACTATGAGGGGTCAGCAATGAGAGGCGGAAGGTTTTCAAGTTTTCAAACAAAGACATTTATTAAATGAAAAGAGGTTGGTGAAATACGTTTATAGACCTAGTCTAAAAAGTAATTTCCCTGACTAGAAATCAAAATTAAGGATCTGTCTCTGTCAGAAAGTCCATAACTAATAATCTGTCCTTGTGTCCAAAATGTCCTATCCTGTCCATCACACTACAAACAAACTTGTTTCAAATTCGTCCAAAATTGTTAAGTCTGAGAAGTACAGGGCACGCAGACGTCATACTCATTTATTGTGTAGGCAATGATTATAGGGAATGTACGATGCCTGTCCCTTACTTTAATGATGAGAGAAGACATGGACAAACTAATGGAACTATTTCCTCACACCATCTTCATCTTTTCCAATCTAACTCAGATGCAAAAATGGAGCTGGACCACCAGATTTAATGGCAAAATTGAGAAATCCCAGAGAAATGTTAATAAAGCAGTTTCAGCATTCATGACAGACCACAACCAATTATGGATTTCAAACAACAACATACAGTTCTACATGGCGAATTTCTATAGGCATGATGGAGTACACCTAACCGATGAAGAAAATGCAGTGTTCCTTGATAACATCAAAACAGTACTCCTTATGTGCTAACGTTCTACAATCAGTGTTCCCCCAAACAGTCCTTTTAAGGACTACTTATCATCTATAAATGCACAAAAACAAAGAAAATAATAAAAAAAAACATATTTTATGATAGCTGCAATTATAAAAAGTTAGTTGGGAAGGGGACTGACTTTAACTTGTATACTACTATACAACTTAAATAATCAATACAGAACAACAATGCTCATGTACATATATGAAATAACTGAAAAATAATAAAAATATGTAACAATAAACTAGATATACGAACATTCCACAGCCACACAATATAAAACCATAATTGAAAATACACACCCTAAAATACATTCTATTGTACATCTGAAACTACACTACAATTCCCCCTTTTGATATTAATTTTGTTAAACTATTTTCTTCTATTTCTCTCCACGGTCTCACATGCTCAATATCCTGAAAATACACATCCAAAATAAAAAAGACTCTCTAATACCTACCAAGTCTCTATTTTTCACCCCTGACGACAGTAAACCTAAACAAAGAACTTTCAAAAAAATATCAAACCCTGACAGACCAAACTATATAGCCGCACATACTGAACTACACATACCCGTGGATACCTGTCTTCATCCGTAGCCTCGAATATGGCTGCAAATATCATTAAAATGGCAGAACAAAAATGCTTCCATGCCCCACCAGGCCCTCACCAATTGTCCCCTTCTTTGCCAGCTCCACCCACTCCCCAGACAACCTCCTCGCCTTCTCTGCCCTCTCCCTTTCACCCCAGAACACACACTGCTTCTGTGACGCAATTTGCATTGAGATGTTGGCTATTTGCGCCTATAGCCGAGGCTACGGAAAGCTTTGTGTCCCTACACCCCCTCCAACTCTCAAATTTCACTCAGTACCTTTTGGCCATCCCCCACCGCTACCCTGATGACATTCATATGTTTTTTGACATACAAATAGCTTTTTACTGTGTTTCACTGTCCCATAACCTCAGATATAGCTGCGAATATTTCTCGCATCGATAGAAAAACAAGATGGTGGTTGTTTCATTTCCGAAAACCATGATTCTGCAATGCACCATGGGAGATAAAACTATATTTTTTGTGGGGACGGGGGCACCCCTTTCTCTGTCAATTTTTAAAATAACCACTGCATGGAATAACCCCAAACCACAAAAGGATTGCAAATCAACGCTTTGTGCCAAAGTTGTTTCGGACCTGGTCCAAATCTGTTCAGCGGTTTAGGATGTGCACTTTGGCATAAATTGACTGTTTTTGTGTAGGGGGAAATGAATGGGAAGTAGGCCACATTTTTGGAAGAAAATAAATTTGATGCTTAATAACTTTTTCATTTTTAACAAATCTTTACAAAACTTTGCAGTCTGGGGGGCGAGGAAGGCGCAGACTTTCAATGACTTTCAAAATTCCGGCCAGATCCGTTACTCGAATCAAAAGTTTTTAACAATAGATTTTTTGAGGGGTTCCTATGTGTCTCTGACTCACCTAAACTATAGGGCGGCTGTTACTAAATTTGTAATATATGTAATCAGATGGAGCTGTGATCTGTGGTATATGGGGAGTACCAAACTGGATGTTAAGGTTGAATACTCCAGCATCTGAGATCCATCATTAATCACGACCCATCATACCCTCTTGCAAAACATTTTGATGATAAACACGCGGGGCATCTCTCTACCTTCCAATACTTTGGCATTGACCAAGTACTCCAGCATTCAAGAGGAGGGAATTGAGAACGAAGACTGAGGCAACTAGAAAGCAGATACATAACCGATAACTACACAAAAACACTGGAAGGACAAAATAAAGATGAGGAACTATATACCTTCTCAAATGAACTGTATACCCATGTATCCCAGTCTCAGCCCCTCTGTCCTTCTCAAATGAACTATACCTCCATGCATTCCAGTTTCAGCCCCTCCGTGATGATTAGCATATCCTCTGTCCTCAACAGAGACATCTTACACTCAAATATTTGGATAGTATTGATATATCATATGATGTTATTTAGATTCACTAACAATTATTTTATCCGTACATCATTTATGTACTTTTAGGTTCAGTCATTGTACTGTTTTTAAATGAGGGTTTTATGTAACTGTTAAAGTTTGCATACCATTCGTGCCATCCATAGAGAGGTCCGTTATGTACACTTAGGTAATAGGCAATACTCTGAATATATAGTTAGCACTGGCCGAATAAATATTGCTTGCATGATATGTTGTATTACACAGTACGCACTATGCATTCATGAGACTTGTATGATTAAGACGCTTTTACACACATTAAGACATGCAAGAATATACAGCACCATGCACTTTATTATGTATCAAGTTGCGCATGATACAGCTTTTACATAATTGTGGAGAACTGTGTAATATAGCACTATGCACTTTATACATTGTGATGCTGCTTAAATGAGAACCTTTTTTACAACTTTGCGTGAAATACACGATGCAGTTTTGCTCATTTTAGCGTTCCGGGCTGTTCATTAGGAACTTCAAATGTGGCAGTCCTTTAGAGAATGTCTAATGGAGCATTATTGCATGTATATGCAGCACTATGCACTTCAGAATACATTAAATTGCACATTTAGCACCTCTCTAGATAAACGCGAAACATACTCAAAGGCACTATACACTTTATAATGGTTTAATCCATATGTGAGGCATTTGCCTTCCACCCCATGCCCAATGCACAAAATACCACGCGCCTTATAATGCGCCAAGTTGCACAGGTAACGTTTCTCTATGTACCAGTGATATTTGCTCAATGCTGCATCATGCACGTTATAATGGCTGGAAACGCTGACGATACCACTATGAATTTTACCAATGTTAAAAATGTAACAAGCTGATGATGCACAATAGTCCCATCCACACGTTAGGCACTTGCTTCCAACTTTGTGCCCATTGCACAACATACCATGCACCTTATACAATTTGCACACAGAACGTTTCCCTAGGCTTCAGTGACATCTGTTCAATGTTGCACTATGCACTTTATAATTGCTAAAAACGCTGAAGACAGCACTATGCACTTTACTAATGTCAGAAACGTGACACGTAATGTATTCCTACTAGGCTAAACGTTGAATCTAGCATTAAGCTGTTTAACTTGTACTATATTGCATACCAGGCACTGCTTTATGTATCATATTTCAATATGTCAATGTGTAATGTATTATGTAGCAGTGTGTACTTTACAAATTTAGCATGCCATGTTACAGTCACAACCACAAATATGAGATCAGGCGTCCAATCCATACAAATGAGCGCGACACGTTCAACATGGCGGCCCAAACCAGCATTTTATTGCAAGCCCGTATTTGGTCTAGTGTTTCAAATCAAGAGAGATTCCTAACACAAATCTTTCCCTTTAAATGTTTGAAACCATCAAACCACGACAATCTGATGAAGCCCACCAGGGTGAAATGCATAATTGTTTGTCTTAATCTGTGCTTTTTCCTGTCCACCATATATTAAATAAAGGACATTTACAGAGATTTCTTGGAATTTGGTTTGTCTTCTTTGGACATTTATGGAGGAGTGCCGCCATGAGCTGATTAATTTCAGCTTTGTTCTCTCAATATATATATATCATCATCAACAATATGTTTATTCGGAAACACATTTCCATAAACAGCAATACAAGATAAAATACAATACAACATACATAACATAAAAAGAAACACATTAGATAAAAAATGGCAGAACTTTAAAAGTACATGTGTGAATGGCGATTAATATCCTCCAAGGGAATGCCTGAATGGTCATTAGATTGTCAATATTCAGTCAGATTTTGAGAGATGATTTTAGTTCTCCAGTGCCAGGCCTTTCTCAAATAGTCCACCGAGCCCCATGCCACTGGCAACGTGAAAGCTGAGAGTAAATAGCAAAGGGCTGGTCTGGCTTGGGACAATAGTAGTGGCAAAAGTGTTTTCCTCCTTAAGTCCATATATGTTGGACAAAACAACACGAAGTGCAAAAGGTCCTCCACGGGGTACAGACAGCAAGGACAAGCCTGAGGTTGAGCATTGTGAGACCAGTTTTTTGTACAGGCCCCCAGCCATAAACAGTCAAATCGTGCTCTTGTAAGTGCCCAACGGTCATAAGGTTTATTACTAAATAACAAGTACGGCTGGATAGTGTCTGCGATAGTTAAAACAACATGCCTTCTATTAGCACAGGTGCCTAGTGCAACAGACTCTCTGTTTGACTCAAGGATGGATTTATACAATTGCTTGTGGGCCCTTACAACACACAGAGTCAAAAAGGCTGGAGGGCAGATGAGGCTAGCACAGTTTAACTGATTCACATATTTCTCAATATAAATGAGCCACAGTATTTTCTTGGCAGCCGGACTTCTTACCAATGCAGTTATGATTTTATGTGAAAGAATGGCTTTCTGATTTGACCATAACGCCAGCCAATGCGCAAGGGGGGCCAGTAACCATTCATCACCAATATGGGGGCACCCTAGTTCCAAATATAAATATACACATTTATCAACACACGGACCCCTCTTGGGTCACCGCCACAATAAAAACACCAATTAAAAAAACACAAAAATACAAATTTTTATTATCATGCCCTCTTTTTTATATCAGACAAAGAGATCCCAGGCCCACTGAACTCACTGGGCCTCTTCCCTTATTCTTCTTTTCCTTATAGTTGTACAGCGCTGTCTCTCTCCCACAATCGCGAAGGAACATGTTACTTCTTTATCCTCTTTACTCCACATAATAATAAAAAGAAAGTCAAAAATACCTAGTGCCACGTGTTCTTTCTGCTCCACAATCACACCACTCTAAACACGCTACCACTCTCCTCACACTCTCCAACACTCTCACTTCCCCCACCCGTATTGTTTTCTACCGCAAAAGGTGCACTTACATCTACGGGCTCTCCCGTGTTCGTCCGTCACAGGGTCCCATTAACGGCATTCACACTCCGGGAGTGGCACCCCACTCCAAAGAAAAGACAACAGGTCTCCTGTAATTCTCTCCAATTTGTGCACAGGTAACTGGACTCTGCCGATTGGCATGGCTCGTCCAGATATGTGGCCAGGAATACTCCATCACGTGGAGAGTCTGGGATCATGTCGGGGTCAAACTTTGTAAGGCAGACCTCCAGAGAGAGAGAAAAAAAAAACAATCCTCTATGGAAAAAGTTTTGGTGTGCCTCGTTGCAAGGAAACAAAAATGTAATTTACATACAAAAAGGAAAAAGTGGACAGAGGGTGCCGGAGAACCCACATGCCATGGAGCTCTTGGTTAGTTCAAAGCAGACATGCCATTATAAGCAAAGTGTTGCCACTCATGATGGACAGAATATACAGTGATCACCCTCCACCCTCATAGGCTACCACCTATATACATATTACCAGTCCCCTGTAGTCCCTCAACCTATTGGTCACACTCTAGTCTTCCCTGCTCCTAACATGGGATCTCCTGCCCCGTCTCCTTGAGTTCTTGTTACCTGATTGTCGGGCATCTGAGAACGTTTCCCTCCCCATGAGCCTAGTCACATGGTATGCACCTGGTCGTTAACATGCGCTAACATGATTTAATTGGATACCTTTGAAGTCAAATTGGCCCTCTAAAATAAAGGAGCTCTTCCCTTGATCTCATATATACGGGTGCCCGCACCATGCCTCCCCATTGCAGGACTACATTTTCTGGCATCACTTGCTCTTCCTAGTACAAATCACAAGATGTTTTATTCCTTGTTCCCCCCTTATTAGCTGCTGCTCCCCAGAGCTTCTCCTGGACCACACTAAACAGACAAATTCTGATATATTTATGTGTTCTGCTTATGAACATCTCACAGTTCAAATGGGATGGCCATCATTGTGGGGGTGGGGCGCTGTCTGAGGAGTGGGTCTGAAACCCCGACCCCTGCAGCAAATGTGGAAAATGTTGATGAGGATGATAATATGTCAGAGCCCAGCTCTAATATTGTGGTTGAGTTAGATGAGACAAAAGAAAATGCAGGCCCTGTCTTACCTCTACCTACTCATAGGTCTCAACCTTTGACCACAGGGACCACATCAGGTTCAACATTAAGTCCTGAATTTGTCTCTTTAGAAAGAAGGAGCCTTGAGTTAGAGTTTAAAAGAATTCAAGCTCAAACTGAAAGCAAACATCAAGAAAGTTGTCTGTTGAAACTGGTTCTTTTCCAGAGTCTTCCAGGTCTTCCAGTCCTAAGAGGCCTCCTATGCCAACAAATGTAGTAAGTATGTTTGAGGTTAAGCTTGATATTTTGGATTGGTTGGCTGCTTTTGAATATAACCATGGGATTCAAGACATTGCAGGGAATCAATTGATTCCTTTGTTTTTTTCTAGGCTACCCCCTGTTGCAACTGATGTAGTAATGGACTTGGCGGATATAGACAGAAAGGAGTATGAAACTGTGAAGCTAGTTTTGATAGCTAGATTTGGGAAGACCCCTTCCCAGTATCTTAAGAGGTTTAGAACCCTCACAAAGCATGATGGTACCCCTTGGGCTACCTGGGTGTGTGAATGTTTGAAAAACTTAGATGGTTGGGTTATGGGTTACAGAGGTAACACTTATGAAGGTATGAGCAATCTGTTTATGGTGGAAATTATTTTTGATACATTCTCTCCTGAGCTGAGACAGCACTTGGCTGACTCTAAGGAATTAGATCCAAAAAAGTTAGCTAGAGCAGGTGAGTCATGGGTAGCCAACAGGTCCACTCATAAGGATTCTGAGGCAACTCCCAAAAAGCTTGAGGTGAAGCAGCACAAAGGTGAGAACAAAGATAAAGCTAAATCCATCCAACCAGAAGAGGCCCCCAAACATAACCAAGGTAAGCCACATGGGAAACCAAATAGGGCTAGTGAATCCTCTGGTGCCCAATCAGAGGGATGTCAGCAGAAACCCCCATTCCAGAGAGCATTTGGTAAATGCTATGTCTGTGGGTCAACTGACCATGTGAAAGGAGATCCCAGGTGCAAGGGTAAACCTGCAGGGATCAGCACTGCCTCCTTAGCTTTCTCCCCAGAGGAAGAAGTACAAATGGCTAGTGCCCACTTTCAATTATTTGCTGAAGCACCTTTGGGTCTTCAAGCTACTGTATCCTTAGAGTCCAAGGGTCTGGGTAAGAAACAGAATATGGATGTGTACAACTCCATTCCAGAGAACTCAAGAGGGTATTATATGGACAGTGTTCTTGTCAATGGCCAGGATACTCCTGCCAGGAGAGACACTGGGGCCAGCAGAACAGTAGTGGATGAAAGCTTTTTCAAGCCTGAGGATGTTGCTAAGGCACCCAAAGGTCCCACTAAATTTGCTGGAGGCCCGGTCCAGTTGGTTACAATTCTACCAGCTCTCATTCAGTGTAATAATATGACAGTGAGGATTCCTGGCAGTGTCCAGAATGAGGTGCCTGGGAGAGTAATTTTGGGGAATGATTTAAAAACTCTAGGAGTAGTATCCAGTACCCCCAGGCCTCCCACAGAGAGAAACAGAACCAAACAAGTTGGCTAGAGAGGCAACCTTAAGAGACCACTCTGAGCCTGTGGGAACCTCTACAGAGAACCCCACTGGAAGCCCTGGTGTTAGAAAGTTGACCTCTAACCCAGGCTAATCTGAGGCTTGTATAGTAGGGAAATGGGAGCCTCAACCAAGCTCCATCGTTACCTATCCAATTGTAAAGTCCTTTACCCCCGCCGCTTCTGAGGAAGAGGTGGATAGACAAATTGGACCCCTCTCTAGGCCTGTGAGAACTGGTAATTCTTTAAACTGGTGGAAAACCAGGAACAAAAAGATCTAAGGCTAAACACCTTAAGACTGTTGGAACTTCTGCTGAAGACTCCAATGTAAATCCTAGTAGTAGGAGGGAAACTTCTAAAATAGGTAAGGCTGGATCTCAGAGGAAGTGGCAGCATGTACCTTGCTTGACCACAGCCCCTCCAACCAAGATACCTGAGACCCAACCTGCTCTTGTGAGAGGGGCAGGAGACGAACCATGGAGGCCCCTCTATATCTAATGGATTCCTTTCTAAGGACCCCTTGAAAAAGCCTATTGTAGGTTCAGAGGTTGTCAAAACTTCTGAGGGACTGTTAGATCAGATCCCCTATACCTTAAAAAAAGAGAGATGTACCACAACAGGTTTGTAGGTCCTATAGCTGACACAGGAAAACCACTGATAGAAAGTTTCATAGCAAGGGTTACAAAAGCTTGCTGGTGTACTGAGCAGGCCATTTAACCGACTTGCAACAGGAGATCCATCCTGGTGGAGATTAGATCCTCCTGTCTCTGAGTCTGGGGGAGGGTGAGTGTTAGGGAGATTTCTCACAAAAGTGCTAAATTCCCTCTACCTTAGAGCCCTCCAGCTCTTTTGCTATATTTTGGGGCTTTGAACTTTTCATTTTCAATGTGTTTTACTTTTGTGTTCTTTGGTTATGGAGTTTTAAGACAACTCCATGGGCATCATCTTTTTCTGTGTGTCACACAGCACCTTCAGTGCAGTGGCACAGGGATGTCTTTCAGAATTCTCAAGGTTTAAATACCTTCTTTGGGACTGACTACTGTCTCCCAGAACATGTAAAGTTAAATTGGCTTTACTAGTCTCTTTAAATTTACGGTCCCGGCACACACTATCTTCCTATAGAGTTCTGGAAGGGTTGCCTTGCTTCCCCTGAGTCGAAACACTCATGTAACAGTCACATGTTACTCTTTCCTACTTTAAATGGCTGGTGGCAGTGGTTTAGATCCAACTACCATGATTTTTCCCGACCGCGAACAACAGTAGCTAAAAATGGGGTCAGCCATGTTTTTCAATATGGCACCCAAGACCTAGCTGTGAAAACAGAATCCGGTCATCTTTTTTCCCCATTTCTTTTAGGAAAGGTCCTTCTTATGATTGCCTCTGTGCGCCAAACCAGGTTTAGTTCCTTTGTTCATTGGCCTTTGGTGGGCTTCAGTGCTGAAGCCCTCCTCTGGCCCTTTGAGTGTCTAGGGTGGACAGGATGTGAGGGATGTGGCCGAAACTGATGGGCGTAATTTTAGGGGGGGACAGGGGTGTTTGTCCCCCCCACCTTTCATGGCACACCATTTTGTCCCCATTCATATGGTTGGGGCACCTTTTGTTCAGATGTCATGTCCCCCCAACATTTTCAGCAAAGTTACTCCACTGCCGAAACTCCCTGTGCTTATTTTCCTATGAGACCTGAATGCACTCTGGTGTGATTGGCCAGCTGGCTGACCGGCAAGGACAGCCACCCTGCTGTGTGAGTGACAGCCAGGCTGGAATGAATGGGGGAAAAGTCTCTGGGACTTGGAAAGCAGAGTCGACCACTGGAACGAAAGAACTGAAGATGAGTTGAGCTGAAGGAAGAGGACTGCTGCAACTCCTGGACGACCAGTGAAGCCCTACTGCAGATCTGAATTGCCTGAAACTCCAACTACAGAGAAGCCATTCAAGGTTAACTTCTTCCCTTGAGTTTGGTGGGAACAACCAACTCGTAAGCCGCCTGGACACCGTCCCCTCCTGATCAAATTATCTGCAGAATGCTGTGGAAAACCGGATAGCCAGTGGGAAAGATACCAGTTTGTGGACTTTAAGGCACTCACACCTTAAACAGACATTTTGCTAAGCTTGTGGCCTCATCCCTGGGCAGTGCAGGAACCTCCTGACGTCCTCCTTCTTGTCCCAACGACTGAAGCTCAGGACCAGCGAAATCTGCTCGAACTGCCAGGAACAACTGCCTCAGCTACAGCTCTTCTTCAATACAAAGGTACTATGCAAACGTGGTCCGGAAATCTTTTCGGCCATCGCAAATGTTCGTGGAACTTTCCCAACTTCGAAGGCTTGTCCTTCCCTAAACATTCAGCAAACTTTTCACCAAGCCAAATTTTTATAAACACCGTGGCTAAGACTTAACTGTTTACTACCAGAACTGTGCTATCCTATACAAAGACTCTGAACCAATGACTTTGGCCCAGGCCTATGAACTGAATTGCTGGTTGTAGTTTACTGAAACCCTTTGCCCTGCCTATGAAAGTATTTGGGCTGCCTATTCTTATAACCTTGTCTTTTTACATCTTTTTAAAGTATCTGAAGTTCTATTTTTCTCCCACTTCAGGGGAGCTGAACTTGTAAATGTATATAAATGTATATTCTTTTACCAAGAAACCTTGAGTAAGTGTATATTTGAATCACTGTATTTGTTGGTCCTATGTGTAACTTGTTCTATTGCTCACTCAACTCTTGAGATAAGTCTGGCTTCTCAGCCACTGCTACCACATAACTGTGTAGTACAGGCTTGTACAAAAGGTGAAATTGTACTGACGCTTGTAGTCTTAATTGCTTGTAGTGTTCCCAAAGGGTACTGCAAGTGATTCTGCCTAACAGGTGCTAATGCTCTAAATTAGGCCAGGCCTATTGGCAGTTCAAGACCTCTGCCCGGGCTCCCAGGGTTTGTCCTTCAGGGCGGATGCAGCACTGCCCATGCTCAGCCATTCACTTTTCTTTCTGGTTTCGCAGGCCGACAATACAATACAATTGTATTTTTAGCTATCGCACCTGAAGGCCTCTATGTTTGGTTTCCCTGCTTGGGCATGGGATGGGAAGATAACCCAGAATTCATTGCCAGGCTGTACTGCTACTTTCACCATGGCCCGCGGGAGACTAGGCCTCAATTAAAAAATGACGGTGCTTCAGTATTTCTCGCACCTGGGACCAGGGCCTATGCTTCCATTGTTATACACTATTGCACTTTAGTATCACTCATGCCCTGTACCGGGGCTTAATTACGTGGCTATACCTGTTACAACACACTATGTTTGTTACACCTACTTTGCATGTTTCACATCCTGCAGCCACACATGATAATTTTCTCATGCACCCAAATATTTTCCTCAGCCTGAATTGTTTGGGTGGACATGGGAGCTGAACGTTCATCCCAACAGAGGACAATGGAATGTGAGGAAGGACACAGCTTGTAGGTGTGCTTTGTCTTTATCCACCCATTGACTTCCGATAGTCTTGGTAATATGTATGACCATTCCCACTCTCTACCTGCCCTGCCCGACCAAAAATACATCCTCTTGAGCTCTCTTTGATATAGTTCTGTCACTCAGCAAAATCATCCGTTATGCTGTATAGGGCCTGCCAGTTTTATTCCTAAGCAGTCTTCACTTACTTAGTCGTATAGTTACAGCTATAAAGCGATCCTGGTGTAATACAAATGTCTTAACCATTTGTGCCTGCAACAACTTGATTCATAAATAATGTGCATGTCCTCACATCTCTTGCATGGATGTCCTGTTCAAATATAGCGACAGCAAAACCAAGCGTTTTGGCTTGTGTACACTTATTAGATAGGCTTTTTCCAGGCACTGACCTGACCTTATATGCCAATGTGGTCACACCATTTACAGCTGTTGCTACCTATGGACATTTACTACCATTATGGTAGTTCTATGCAAATGTATATCTCATGCCTTTACAAAAGCCAAACGTGTTGTCTTTGCAAATGCCTCTTTACGTTGACATCCATGACCCTTATTATTTGTATGTTCTTACTTATCTCCCACATTCCTCACAATTTCCCTCTTGTGCCCCTTAATATTTGTAAAGCAGAGGTCTGTACAGTTAGACATTTTGAATGCTGAAAATAGACGACTCAAGCGAAAGATTGTGTATTTCATTTTGATCGAGCAGTGCCCTTTTGCAACATAAATACAACAACCGTCCCTCCTATTTCGATGTATCATCCCCAGATGGGCCGGCATCATCCAGACTAGGGAAGTAAACATTGCATGCAGTGTATGTGTAGCACTCCACCAATCAGTGTGACTATCTCTCCTAAACCACTGCACTCAGAGAATCCGATATATAACTAGATGTAAGTCACTGTAAAAGCAAAATCACCATATACAAAGCATAGCGTGTGGGGAAAATGTGCAAAAAGAAAGGATTATTATCCCCGAGAGTAACAGTGAAATATTCAATGCCACAATGAACAAGTACAGCATATGAAAAAAAGGTGAAAGCATGCTTAACTCACACTTACTGAACAGACATCGTACTGCCAAAGGAAATGTATAATTCTCTCACCATATAAGTTGGCCACTCCATTCCCTTATCTTCTGTTGCCAAGAACATTCACTTTCATACAAAAGGTCTGTTCTTGACTGGACCATTCTCTAGGATCAGGCTTGAGAGCCCTAGAATTAACATTCTGAAATGTGACCTGGGGTACTTCGAAAAAAGACACCCAACGTTCAGGATTTCCTGAATAATTTACTTTCTTCAGGAAGACTGAGGTTTCAATTCCTGTGCCCTAAGCACAGTACCACACTCCATGGACAGGTGTGGCATTCTAAAACAACTATGGTAGTGATTTGGTGCAGTATAACATCCCATTGATATGCCATAACTTACAAAACATAGACTGGCACAGCAAGCAACAGTGGGAGCTACACACACAAACACGCAAACACCCCGTTTGTAGAGACGTACTGAGTCAATCCTATTTCAAGTATTACACATCTGCAAAGCCTATGTGTGGGGTTGTGTTGATGATGAGTGGGTGAATGGGTGCATATGTGAGTGAGCAGGTAGAAGGGAGTCAGAAAGTGTTAGCAGATAGATGAGGTAGCCAGACCATGGGTGAGTTAATGGAAGGATAATTGTATGATTTGTTAGGTGGGCGATGCACATATAAATGGGCATTTAATCATGCATCTGATGAGATGCGCATGTTTCTGGCACATCTATGAGGTAATTCTAAAAAATGTGCATCTAAAAATAGTGCAGAGAAAGGGCTATCTTTAGTTGTCCGATTGCCAGGTCAGGTGACCTGCACATTTCCTGGGGGCTGTGCAGTTGTGCAAATGATGCCCTGGACAAGCCTCTGGAATATATTTTTTGTTAATGACACACTCTCAAAATGGATATAGTACAGGCTCCAGGCACCCGTCTCTTTGCCGGAAGTGCTCTTCACAGTGATGGGCTCTTAGAGGGAATGCCCTTGTGAACTGTTAAAACATGTTTGTCCCTATTTAAAGAATGGAAATGAAAGTGGGACTGCAGCGGGCCATTCCTCTACTGTTAGACTTAAAAAGAAATGCATGACTAATACAGAAAAGACCCTGTCATCCAATGTGCACTACCTGCAGTAGGATCGGGGATATATTAGTGTTCTGCACATTTTAAAACACAACCAATTTGCAGAACAGAAAGTGCTTTAAAATCTACAGAAATGGCCTTTGATTTGAGCAAAGATACAAGGGCGTGAAAAGGGGGACGTGAATGTCCGCATCTAAAATGTGTACACTCTGATGACCTATTTGGATTTGAATGCATCTTGTTTTGTGCAAGAGTTGCATCCCTTGTAACAACATTATTTGAGAATCTGCACCATATGCACAAATGCTGTCAGGAGTAGTACTTTGTTCAAAAAATAGTACACCTACTTTAGAAAACACAAGCAAAGTATTTCAGGCATATTTTCTGTGGTTAATTCTATTTGTAATTATGTATACCATACGTCTTAGAATAAAGCTATCTTGTTTTTATTTCAGCTGTATGTTGAGTATCCATTGGAATGTGCATCACTTGCAGTGGGCATAGTGTTATGCCATTGAACGTTTTAAAGAAAGTAGCTTGGCCATGCTCTTCTTTACTGCCGCTGAGTGATGTCTAGGTCTGTGTGGGTGTACAGTAGGATTATGCATTTAATTCACTAATTTTGTTCAAATTGTCAGTAAGCCTTTGATCACTAGCCAGCCACATTGAAAGTGCTCTACTTCTTAATCTCCTTCCATTAGTGTCACCATACATATTGCAAGAGGTTGGACCTGTGAACAAACGCTTTGTTGGCATAATGTACTGCCGGTAAATCTGCATGTGAGGTATATTCGCAAGGCAATGGCTTTGTCATGTGGCAACCATGTACCACTGCACTATCCTTTCTCAAAATGTTCTGCTATAGCAGAGTGGCAGCAGATATTGCTGTCATGCGCAGCTCTAGAATAGTTAGCAATTACAGTCATGATTATGCAGTGTGTATCACACATGATCTTGTCAGGCATAGAATTCTAGTGTCTCCCGTTTATGTACAAGTGTTCTATATCCGAATATGGCTGCTGGGGGGTGTGAGTGCCACATGGGTGCAATCAAGGGAACTGCACATTCATGGAACACAGTTATGTCATAATGCAGCCTCACTACTCCTGCAACTGTGAATGCATAAAGGGGCATGGCTTTATAAATCCTGGCCGATTGAGGGTTGGGTGTAGGGTCTGTACAGTGATGATTGGGGTGTCTCTGTTGTGATTTCACTGGTCCTCTGGAAGGAAAGAGTTGACAAAAAATGCAAGGCTGCTACTAACTTCATGAGTGGAGGCAGTACATGTGTTTGCGTTGTAGTAGTATGAGCCCACCCCCCCCTTCCATTGTCTTCGCATCATAAGTGGGTGGAAACAGCAATTGAAGATGACTTCTTCATCTGCCAGTTCGAATAGGGAAACCCTCATCCGTTAAATTATGTCCCTCCTCCTGCTCATCGTGATTTAATGCAAACGCATTTGTGGAGCATCTGTGCACACATTTGCTGGTCCCTCCACTCTGGCAATGCATTTGCATGCTTTCTTCCTACTTTCTAACCACTTCAAGCAACTTTTCCCCTGCTTTTGTGCATGGCATTTACAGTAACACATTTCTGAGAGGTTCACTTCTGAGAATAATGCACATATTTTGATGTCCATTCGTCATGCATCTCAGATTTTGGCCAACACAGTTTTGAGAATGTACCCTGTGAGATGTTTCAACCCATGCATCCAAGCCCTACAACATAAGTGTTCATTAGTGGCAGCGGAAACATCATAATGGCGCCGGAAAGCATGCTGCATGCCAGAAATCATCCAAAAATGGCCATGGAAAACATGAAAAATAGGTTGCCATCCATTTTTGCCTCTGTCAATGTTAATACAGGAGACCATTGCCAGACCCTATCATTTTGCTGCACACACAGCAAAACCAGTGCAAAGGAATATGGTGCTGTTCAAAATCCGTTTTAATTGATGTCAAAAATTGCTAAAATCATGTGCACGAAACCACCAAACAAAAAATCCAACTTCTGGTTGGGTGTTCTACATTACTCTACTGCAGAATCCACATCAATACAATGTTAGCAAGGATCATATGCCATCAAGTAAAATCCCCTTTTTGAAATGTATGAATTCAAGACAGCTGCCAAAAATGGGTGCAATACCGGTGTTTGCCACTGACCGGCGCTGGTGATCTAAACTCTGACAGGAGACCTGTATTTCAGGAGCTGAAAAGGAACCTGAGTTAGCTGGGACTTCAAAGCCTTGTTTGTCCCCGGGAAGTCTTCACACCTCATAACTCCACAAAAGAAGGCAGGAAATCACAAGTTTCTGTTAATCAAATGGAGAGTGGCACCTTGGTCTGCTGACCTCAGTCAAGACAATAGACTCTTTCAGTTAAACAGAATATGCTAATTTTGGTGTGCCTGAACAACTGCTCTGGGGGAAGGCAAGACATACGATCTCTCTGAGTCAGAACCAAGTTCCTGGAGGCGGGGATAAACAAATGGGTGTACTGAAGGGGAGGCAAATGCATATTTTATTAACTTGCTTATAAAATATTGTATCAATCTGACAGAAATGTACAATTTGGGAATTCTTAATATGAAAAATGCACCCACAATTTGAGACTAAGCTCAACTCTGTACGATGTTCTGAGACCAAACCCCATAATTATTAATATTGCAGACACTGGGATTACACTAGAGAATTGAAAACTTACTGTGATGTGCCCAGAGAGGGTGGGTACCTCCGTGGAAGATTTGATGAAACACCAATATGGCGAAACACACTAAAAGCACAAAATGTTGTCGTTTCTGAACCCAAGCTCGTAGAAACATGTGCCTTGAACCGAACTGTACCTTAAGCAATCTATGATGTGTACATGTAATTTCAACAACTTGTGTATCTGGGAAATATGTGTTTTGGGTAAAATTGATTTTCTATAAGAAACCAAAGGGGAGTGTTCTTTCCTTAAAGTCATAAAAATGATACCTGATGACACAGGATGACTCACAACTCCATTCTCCAGTCACAGCACAGAAACGCCTTTAACCTATCAGGATCCTCAGAGGGTTGGGCATAGAAAGTCAGCCTTCCCACCCACTTTCAAAAGACATACAAAGAACCACTGAAAGCCAGATAGGGATGGCTCTTTCCACTTTCTTGCGCAGCACTTTGCCGGCCGACTTCAAATCCAGACAATATCCAGAGACCAGAACTTAGAATCCAGACTCCAGAACTTGTACCAGAGAGGCCTAGTCCACAAGCTGAATCCTTTTCAGAGGCCCCAGAATCCAGCAACCTAACTAAACTATTCAACAGCCGGGCTGTGCTGTTGGCTTCTGGCCCAGAACCCGTGCCAGAACCGAGATCCAGAGAAAGTAGAGCTGTATCCAGAACTGTTAGGTCCAGTTCAAGAGGCCAACCAGACCAGACCGCTGTGCAGTGCCGATAGCAGACCAGACCAGACTGTTGTGCAGTGCCAGACCCAGACCAGAGGCCACGCTGTGAGCAGAACCAGTGGCAGAGACCGTCCCATGGCGAGAGTGCAGTCCAAGGCCCATTCCGGTCCAAAACTAGGAGTGAGCATCCAGCCAGAACTGTACAGAACCAATCTCTTAGTCTAAAACAATCATATTCAAACCATTTTAAACTGTCCAGAACTGCATCATAGAATTGTGTGTCCATCCTGTTGATTCAAAACCTTCCACAGCGCATTTGTCATTCTGAATTCTTTATTTCTGAAAATCGACCTCCACAAAAACGTCTGTATCTTTTGAACCGTACGTGCTAGGAACGAGATTTAACTTTCATTTTAAGGCTAAGATCCTGAGCTTTCTGACAATTTCATCTCCTTATAGTTTTTCCATAATCGTGATTGACGCACTCGGAAAAAGTGCTGCAAATTGCAATTATTTTTCACTTCATTGCAACCACATTTAAAAGTATTTGGCCTGTGTTTTAGAATCATCCCTGTTTCTCTAAGCTTGCTGGGGGGAACTGGAACTGAACTGCTTCTGATTGTATTCCTGAAAACCTGTGTGCCCTCATTTCCATCTCTTCATATTGCATAGGGGGGGAGTGAGGAAAAAGGGATCAGATTATCTCTTGTTGAAACAATATCCAGTTTATTTCTGTGCTGCATTCTTTCTATCATTGCTTTTCCTTGAAACCATACAAAGTATTCTCTGCTACCTTATCCTTTCTATACCAACTCCTAAGTAATTAAGGAATTGTGCTACTGTAATATTATCCATTGTAGATCACTGTTCATACTCATAAGTGTGCTATCAAATATTAATTTATTAATAAAAGTGTGATATATATATATATATATATATTCAGTGAAAAAAACTTTGTTAAAGGGACGTTATGGTTAAGTTGCGCTACTAAAAACCTATGAAATTCAGTGAAAAAACTTTGTTAAAGGGACGTTCTGGTTCCAAGTAAAACCGAAAAACCGTTGAAATTCACCAGTTATGGTAAGCTAAGCAACCATAACTCGCGCCACCACTGTGCACTGCTAAGACTAACACCCAGGACATTAAAGATGACATCACAAATGTCATTGATGACATCACTGATAACATCACATGTGTATGTACTTCTCATGGAATATGTGTAGAAGGGATTCTTATTATGTTGCAAAAAAAGTGTCAAGAATCATTGCAAGAAATATACCCTAATAAGTGCATTGAACGATGCATTGATATAAATAGCATCCTATTATGGGGTTCTATCTAGTATACTAAGCTACTCATACATAAACATAACATTGTGTGCAGCGTACAAGATGAAGGTATGATATTCGTAATGTTAATATGTTGAATAATGAAATGATAATTGTTTTCTTAATAGATTTTTGTGTACTGTGAAATATGTAATAAGTAGCTAATAAAACCCATGTATTACATAATTGCATTACTATAGACAAAACACAAAGACACAAGAACACATACCAATATGGGTATATACAGGGAAAGTGAAGTTAGCAAAAAAGCACAAGTAGTAGCAGAAACAATTCATAACTTAACTGATTAGTTTCATGCAAATAAATGATTGCTCTGTTTGAAAGCTGCTATTTACCCTATGTATATGTATTACTTGATGTGATTGGACCCTAAGGAAAGTAGTGTGGGTACAATGTATACAAATATGACCATACACAGGGAAAGTACAGCCATAAAAAAAACAACAGAACTATCAGAAAGTGCTCATAAGTCTAGTGATTATCTTTATGCACAAAAAGGATTGCTGTCTTTCAAGCTTGTGTTTTCCCATATGTATATGTTTCATATGATGTGACTGTACTCTAAGGGAATTACTGTAAGAACCTACTAGAAGGATATGTCTACAAATTAAATAAAATTCTTAGTTTCTGACTGTTACTGAAGAAAACCATGTGGCCTAGATATGTCAGCAAAAGAAAAAATAGTGAGCCGGACATGTGATGTCATCAGTGATGTCATCAATGACATTTGTGATGTCATCTTTGATGTCCTGGGTGTTAGTCTTAGCAGTGCACGGTGGCGGCGCGAGATATGGTTGCTTAGCTTACCATAACTGGCGAATTTCAAGGGTTTTTCGGTTTTACTTGGAACCATAACGTCCCTTTAACAAAGTTTTTTCACTGAATTTCATAGGTTTTTAGTAGCGCAACTTAACCATAACGTCCCTTTAACAAAGTTTTTTTCATTGAATTTCATAGGTTTTTAGTAGCGCAACTTAACCATAACGTCCCTTTAACAAAGTTTTTTCACGGAATTTCATAGGTTTTTAGTAGCAAAACTTAACAATAATGACTTTGACTTTATATACATGTCATATGGAACTGACTAGATCTCTTCTTATGAACTTGATGTCCGCGAACTTATTTAATGTTCGCGGACATGTTCGGAGAACAGTACCACTACCTAAAATCTGTGGGGGGGTGGGTGGGGGGGTATGTTTGATTGTTATATCATAATATAAGAACATTTAACAAATTCAAAAAGCAGCACACAAACACATTATATGTAGTAATACATAAGAAATGTAACCCATATATATAACACACTAACCATTCATTTAAATCCAATATGTTCTGAAATGGAATATACCACAAGAACATAAATTGGCTTCCAACATAATTACCTCACAGACACAATAGAACTGAGAACAAGACCAGACCCACTGAATACATAGGACTTATCTTACCAGAAATAGTAAGTGTACTTTATTTTACTCATATATTTATAAACTTTCTGTATTAGATTAAAAAATATATTATCTTTTCTTTTTTTTCTCACAGAAATGTCTAGTACTCTGGAATGGCTAGAGGACAATTTCCCACATGAAGAAATGTCACAAGATAGTGAAACTAATGGTAAACACTTTATAATATAAGCCATTTAAATATTATTATTTTGTATACATTTAACATATATATATTTTATTTATACAGAGCATAACAAAATAGAAACTACCTCTGAAGAAGCTGTTATGGAAAACACGCTTGACAACATAAAAGAAAAAATTGATTTACTGTTGACCAATTTTAATAATTTGAAAACTTTTGTTGAAGATCATTTTAAAACAAAAACGTCATACCATTGCCCCACATGTACTTGTCCCTCCTCATCATATCCCAGTCAATTATCCCCAAACCCTCTCCATAATCCAAAACGTTTTGATGAGATTTCCATCCCTTCCTCACCTAATACCAATCATGTTGAAACCCCAAATTCTCCTGTTTTTGTTTCTGTTTCTGCCTCACCTTCTCTGTCATAAATTATTAATATATGTTAAATAAAGTTTAATTTTTATATTGTATTGTGAACAGTTTCCGTTTTTTTTTAAAAAAACAATAAAAGTGTCAGCGGACAGTGCGAGTGTTCTGAAATGTTCGTACATAAACGAAAATGGAGGTGTCCTGAAGAACACCACACCTGTTCGTACTGTTCGCTAGCAAGTTGAAACTGTTCTAAGAACACACGTGGTGTCCTGAAATGTTCGTAAAGAAACAAAAATTAAAGTGTTCTAAAGAACACTATATCTGTCCGTAATGTTCGCTATCAACTTAAAACTGTCCTAAGAACACAATTGGTGTCCTGAAATGTTCGTAAATAAACGAAAATGATGTGTCCTGAACAACAGTACAACTGTTCGTAGTGTTCGCTACCCAATTGAAAGTGTTCTAAGAACACAATTGGTGTCCTCAAATGTTCGTACATAAACTAAATTACACGTGTCCTGAAGAACACTAAATCTGTCCTTACTGTTCGCTACCAAGTTTAAACTGTTCTAGGAACACACGCGGTGTCCTGAAATATTTGTTTCACGTGTGACGCACTTTTAATTACTTCAGAACCCGAACAGTGTCTGTAGGACATCAATGCGCATGCGCTAACCAATCTCCGTGCACTTGGTGTCCTGCCGACAGGGCTTCCTTCGCAGACTATTTCGCAAACAGATTATATGACCGTGCGCACGCTCATCGTGTGTCCTGAAATGCGGACACTGTTCGTGTTCCCGAACAATTTAAAAGTACATTTTCAGTTAATCCATAATATTTTTCAATAAAATCTCACCATGCCACAAGTCCCACATAGCAATCTTGAGTTTCTACATACCTTTTGAAACTTGGTGATCCTTTTTTTGTGTTCGATCTGTCCGCGGACCGCGCACAAGCACCCCTATAAAAGACCACGCCCAAGAGCTTATTCCCATTGTGTTTCTGGCTATTCTTCAGAACACAGTGATTTTTGCTGCCACCTGCAGACTACACCATCATCGACATGGCATCCTTGGCTGCTGAACTGCCACTTGGTGCTGCACCTGCTTCAGCACCACCCCCTCCACCACCACCACCTCCCCAAGGGCCTGAAGAGGGGAACAGGACTGAGGATGCGGAGGAGGAAGAAAAGGATGATGAGAATGAGGAAGAGGAAATCCCTACTACCCGCACTAGGCGTGAGTCTTGGGTGTGGCGGTTATTTACCATTCATGGGAATGGTCCTAAGGCTTGTGCGAACCATGTTACCTGCAATGAGTGCAAAATGATACTCAGTCGTGGGAAGCACGGTAACTACAGCTTTGGGACCACTACTATGAAGCGACACCTGAGGTCATTTCACTCTGGGGCTATTCGCAGGGTTGTACCTTGCGAAGAACATAGCAGGTTTATTTCCTCTACTTCATCCACTGTTTCTGATCCTGTCACCACAAGGACCACCTCTGTGGGACAGCGTCTTTCTCAAGCTGCCTCACAGGCCATACAGAATGCTGATGACCCTTACCTTTCGAGGATCACAGTTGTATGTATGTACTGTGACACAGTACTCTGCAGGGGGGAGCGACTTCGGAGTGCTTTTGAGACTATCGTCTCAGAGCACGAGAAGACCTGCTCACTACCCAAATAAAACCCACTCAACATCTTCCTCTCTCAGCTCGCCCTTTCTTATCCCTGTGGTTGGTGTCCCCCCCTTTACCCTCCTTTACCCTCCTCTCCTAGTGTGTCATGTCTGAAAAACCAAATGAAATACAAAATTACAAAAATAAAAAAAAAAAAAGGCTCTTTTCAGAGCCGCCTTTCCCAGTTAAAAAATAGAAGTGAAAATAAATGAAGCAGGGCTCTTTGTATTTTTTAGAAGTCTGCGAACGGTTCGCGAACATTAAAAAAATTGGGTTACTACTCCATCACAAACATTGTAATTTTCTCTGGAAAGAAGTGGTGGCTCTGAAAAGAGCCTTTGGGTGGTGTTTGTAAGTCAAAAATTGTAAATGCTTAACATCTACTTCAAAATCGTTGTTGTAATTCCAAAAAAGGTCGCAATGCATTTTGTACATTTCTCAGAAAAATCTGATTGCCAGCATAAGTAAGATGGACTCCATCTCTGCGAAAAATGTATGTACTACAAAACATAATATTTTCATTGTGAAAAGAAGACATGCCAAAATCTCTTAAAAAGCCACAAACAGCCTTATTAACATTGTGCCTTGCTTTTTCCATTTGTGGACCAAATGAAGAAGAACGAAGCCATATTTGTCTCTGCGCAATCCGTGAAAATATCACTTGCGAATTAGGAAACATGTCCATAACCTTCCTCAGTCCTTCTTTCATAGCAAATTGCAAAAAAAATTCCAGTCACATGCCCTAAACTGTTCCCTCCACAATGAATTACAATTATGTCTGGATGTTGCTCTGTCTCCAAAGTAGCACAGAGAGGTAGCAAATCCAACCACTTCATTCCACGTACTCCATGCCAGTCTACTTCCACATGTGGGAATCCAAGATCTACAGCTACTCCACAGCTTTCTGCATGCACCTTCAACCAATGTATCCACAAATCTCCTAAAATCCAAACAATCTGTTTTCTGAAACACACAGCCATAGCTATCTTTTGTTCTCTCAGCAAAAAGAGTATCTCAGAAAATCTCTCCTGGCACAACACACCCACCAAACTTTCCTGACCAATCCCTTTCAGTGCGTATTCTCATTTTCATGACTTCTGAACCCAAAAATCCCCGGATGTAACTCCCGATGTCCTGGAACTACCGCCATGTCCACGGACATATCGTAACATGAACAGCCTTTCTACCATTTCCACTACACTCTCTCTGCCATTCCCTCATTGGATGTACCTCAAAAATCACATGACCATGCACCAATCACATTCAAGACCTCTACATCTAACTGCATCATCATAGATCAGCACTGCAAATGTACTCTGAATCTCTCTGAGTACAAGTGTCATATCATTGGCAAGCAGCATCTACCACAAATACTGTACAAGTCTTCAAGATTTCTACTTGCAGCTCCATGCATATCCAAATGCATGAACACAAACTTCAGGTATGCATATTTTCTGTATAGTACATGACATAGCTCTCAACCATTTTTGTTTTACAGGCGGGTGAAATCACCCGATTTTGTTTTTAGCGGGTGGGACGCCCATTGGAATGAATGGGCGTGCAGGAGGCTTGGCGGGTGAGTCTGCCCTTTACAAGGCGTGTGACACCCGCCAAAAGCGTGTGAGTTGAGAGCTATGGTAGATGAACACATTTTCAAACAAACTTTTACCTTGTAAAATCTGTTAAATGAATTTACTGTACTTTTTTCAATTTCCTAAAATCAACTACCACTTATACACCTTTATACTTTTTACTTTCTTTAAACACACACACTCAAATCATGTTAAACTAACATTTTTTAAATGAAAAATATAGACTACATATATTCAAACAAAATTGCATGCAAACACAATCTATGTTTAAACCTTTATAAAAATACTTATACAATTTCATATTTTTTGTTTTTATTTATTTATTTACTTAATTACTTTAAATTAGACATGACATTGAGGCGCTATTACCTAGAACAGTTTACTTACAGAAATAGTGGTATTCACTAATATATTATAAATTTCACAAGACATAGTAAAGATATTTTATTTTTGCTACAGTTAGTCATTCAATACAATTCGTTCATTAAGAACATATCATATGCACTGAACTGATGCAATGTATCTTATGTAAATACATTAGTTTAATGGTTTTACAGAAGGCACTGAGGATTTCAATTAAAAAAATCAATATCTAAATTAAAAACAGTGCTATATACAAACAAAGTTACTAATTTGAAGCTTTCACAGTTGCAGTGAAGACCAGTTTCCTGAAAAGAAGCAGCCGAATTCGAAGAAGAAAGAAAAACTAAGAAGTTACCTGTTAATTTAAAAAAAAAAAAGTAAGTAAAATATCACCATATTATTTATATTATTATTCAAATATACTATAACATTAATACCAGCTATTTTGGTTTCTTAAAATAGAGATTTTGTACCATTTTGTCCAAAAATGCCCATGTCGTAAACAGCGATTTACAACCAGAATGGCCCACAAATTTCTATTTTTGGACACACAAATTAGCCAACTGAACCACTACAATTTTCATATTATAGAACAAACAACTGTTTTAATTGTATACATTACATTTACTATTTGTACTTTTCCACACCACTAGCTTACTTTTTTTTTGTCATCTGAACCCCAGTTTAGTGACACATAAATTCAAGAATACCTACCCCTACTAGTTTTAGTTCCCAATGCACAATCACACACCAATACATACATCTTTATCATCTTACTCAAACACTCGTGCCCACAGCACACATACATTCCAGAACACCCCAACCCATATCTTCTTTATTTTTTTCAACAGACCCTAAAGAATGCCTACCAAAAGACAACTCTGTAGACAGCAACGCAAAATTAGAGCAAATGAAAATAAAGGTGTCCAACATAAGCATCCATCTCTAGCAGAATTCGTAAAAAAAGTTGAAACAAAACAGCTAATACAATCATTTAGTGAAACACAAGAAGTTTCAAGTACAACAACTTTTCTTCCTCTATCAAAATGTAAAACAAACCAAAAAACAATTAACAGAAAATCAGCTATCAGTACAGATAAAACTACTTCTTCAAATTTTAATATAGTGCAAAGTAAGCATACCAAGAAAAGTATTTTAGCCAAAATATACTGTCACAAAGTCCTTCAAAATCTTATAAAAACAGGAGAGAAATCAGGTTCAAAGCTTAAAACCTATCGTAGGAAATTAATCTTAGAAGCATTGATGGACAGTGCAATTCTTCTCAAAAGAAATGTATTTATTTTACTGTTAAACAAAATGAAACCACTAACAAAATTAATAACTAAATTACAAAAAAGACTTCTCAATAAGAGAAATGTCAACAGAAAGAACTTCTTAAGTATCTGCGGAGGTGAATGGAATCACACTACGAGCACATAACCATATTTTAATGAAGAAGGGTACAAACAAAAGCAAACAAATACAATTGCCATAAATAGCAGTGGTCGAGGTTATGAAAAAGTGAATAATACCATAAAGGAAAAAGAAGTACTCCTTACAAAAATATGCCCTGAAAACTTAGAATTACCCCTCCATTCAACTGAATCAGAACGTCTAGTGTACAAATGGCCATGCACGTCAATGTGTAACATTCCCAAACAATGTTTCAAATCTTTACACCAATTCCTCAATAAATATGTAAAAAGCAAAGACAATTGTCAAAATTAAATTACTGCAAAATATAGATACCTGTCCAGTGTGCAAGTACACAGGACTACAAGGACATTCATTGGCCTGCATTACAGGACCTACTTGTAAAACCACTTTCCATGATATCAAAAGGATATCAACACATCATTCAACTATAATAAATCTAGCCTATAAACTGTACTATGCTAAAAGTCCTGCTTTAGCACTAGCAAAGTTAAATAACATCTGTTTATTTAATTGGAAGGTGCATTGGAATTTATCTGCCATTGACTGTGAGCCTAGCAGCACTGCGAGCCGAGCTCTTGCTGCCTGCCCTGCTTCCTGGAGGAGGCGGGGCCTGTCGAGCACACGTGAGTGGTCACGTGTCCCTATCCCCGCATAAATTGCCGGCTTATCCGCCTGAGCGGTGTCTGTTTATTTAATTGGAAGGTGCATTGGAATTTATCTGCCATTGACTGTGAGCCTAGCAGCACTGCGAGCCGAGCTCTTGCTGCCTGCCCTGTTTCCTGGAGGAGGCGGGGCCTGTCGAGCACACGTGAGTGGTCACGTGTCCCTATCCCCGCATAAATTGCCGGCTTATCCGCCTGAGCGGTGTCTGTTTATTTAATTGGAAGGTGCATTGGAATTTATCTGCCATTGACTGTGAGCCTAGCAGCACTGCGAGCCGAGCTCTTGCTGCCTGCCCTGCTTCCTGGAGGAGGCGGGGCCTGTCGAGCACACGTGAGTGGTCACGTGACCCTATCCCCACATAAATTGCCGGCTTATCCGCCTGAGCGGTGTCTGTTTATTTAATTGGAAGGTGCATTGGAATGTATCTGCCATTGACTGTGAGCCTAGCAGCACTGCGAGCCGAGCTTTTGCTGCCTGCCCTGCTTCCTGGAGGAGGCGGGGCCTGTCGAGCACACGTGAGTGGTCAAGTGACCCTATCCCCGCAAATATTGCCGGCTTTTCCGCCTGAGCGGTGTCTGTTTATTTAATTGGAAGGTGCATTGGAATTTATCTGCCATTGACTGTGAGCCTAGCAGCACTGCGAGCCGAGCTCTTGCTGCGTGCCCTGCTTCCTGGAGGAGGCGGGCCTGTCGAGCACACGTGAGTGGTCACGTGACCCTATCCCCGCATAAATTGCCGGCTTATCCACCCTTGCGGCGTTAAGCCCTGGAGGAAGTAAGGGCTGGAGCCGCTGTTATGCTGTTCGGCTGTGATCTGTGAGTGGTCTGGATCAAAGCCCTCAGCTGCTAACTTCACTTACACGTATTTGATTAGTTCTCAGGGTTTGGGGTGGAGAGTCGGACTCTGGCAGCTCCACAAGCTGTCGGGCGTTCCCTTCCCTGAAAACTGAACAACTGCCTTAGACTATTCGGATGAATGACATTGCTTTGTGAAGAAAAAAGAAAAAAAAGAAAGACATTTTTTTTTATTTATTTATTTTTATTTATTTATTTTTTTTTCTTTCTTTTTTTTAAACTAATCTACCCTTTCTAATTGAAATAGTAATCCAAGTGCTTTTCTGGGTGGCGTATTAAATGCGCCGACGCTTTTACTATCTTAGATCAAACAAGCTGGCGGCAGCTCCATCCTCTTCCCCTCCTCTAGCTTCTCAGAAAAGGAAAATAATGGGCAGTACACCGCGTCCACAAGTGACTTCAGCTTCCCGAGTTCCTAAAATTGCGAGATCTAAAGCAACAGTAGCGTCCCGCGATATACAGGAGATGCTTGCCATTATGGGCAAAGACAAAAGGGCCTGTAGCAGTGATTTACCCGATAATTGTGCTATGTCTGATATTCCATCTTCTATAATGCAGCCCAAACCCAAGCGCTCTATTTCAGATATAACTATGTTGAAAGATAGTGAAATTCCGATACAACCGGCTTCTTTGACAGATCCCTATACTGATCTGAGAAAATCACCATGTGACAAAGATACACAGGCTACAAAAGAAGTGAGCACACAGTTACCGCAGAGTGATAATTTTATGCCCATTAGCAAGCCTTTAGTTACACCTGGGTCAAATGGTTTATTAACTCCAGCTGCTTCGTTTATTCCTTCTATGTGTGGTACACCTTTTAATCCTACGGTTATAGTATTGGCTGATGAGTTTATAAAGGTTCAAGACGAACTTAACCACTGTTCTAATTCATCCTTTATCGATAATAATGTGGTGCTTGAAGCAAACTACGAATTACCAGAAATCTCCCACATATACTCTGATGATGAGAAACATATGTCCGTATCCTCATATATAGCGCCTACTCCCAGACAGTCTCATACCATGCCGAAACCCATTCTTTCTCCTTCCATGCCCTTGCCTTCTTTGCCCCCTCCATCTACTGCATGTTTGTCTTCCACAATACTAATTGAAACCACCTTGCACGCTATGAATCTGGCTATATCATCATTGTTTAAACTATGTGAGACCTTGGATGAAAAACTTAAAATCCAGGATAAACAACTTATTAAATTAATTACATGGCAATCACAGCTATGTTTACAACAGTTGAAATCATTAAATGATATTGCTCCCATTTCTCCTAAAAAATCAAAGTTATCTCCTGCTAAATTATTACAGCAGAAAGCAACCAATGATTCTCCATTTAATCCATTGGAGAAACCAAAATTGACCATGGAAAATACGGCTACATCTGTCCAATTTACCCTTCCCACATTTCCACATATTATTCGAGAACTTCATTCCCCTGTTGAGAAGTGTGCTCCTGTATGTCCATTAACTAATACTGTGTTGCCCTCACCATCAGTGAATGTATTACAACCTTCTAAAGAACTATTCACAATTTTTTCGGGTGCTATCCCGGCTAAACAGATTCATACAAGCCCCTTAAGAAAGAAAACAAAAAATCAACCAAAGCAGCATATTCCCTCCTCGATCGCCAAATCATTCTTGAAAGGGCTAAAACCACCTGCCAAAAATAAAATGACTATAGCTGCTAAAGCAGTACGGGATAAATATGCAAAAATCGCTGCCGAGAAAAGCCTAAAAAGGCTTGAAAATGTACAACCTTCAGCTGAACACTCGCCCCTAAATAATATTGTGGCCTTGATTGACAATGAATCTGCTATAATTGATAATCACCCAACATCAATCACTGCTCCAAGAGTGAAGGATCTATTGGATACTGAATTGTGTCTAAAACGTTCAGAGCTGCGCAAAGAAATAGACCTTTATTTAGAAGCTAAAAGCTTTAAACTTCCCCCAGCTGAATCTAATATTAGTGATGGATCTAAAATTAAAGATAGTGCTCTTCCTCAAATTGGAGCCAATAAGCCATCTCAACTTAGATTACCCTCTACAATAAAATCGGTATCACAGCTGCCTTCTCTTCCTTCCTTGGCAGTTGCGAATAAAATGGATCAATGTAATTTATCCTCCATGCCTCCAACCTTAGATCGTATTATAGCTTCAGCCATTGAACAATACATGTTAAAATATCACCAGACTTCTGATAATAGCGCTGTTACATGTGATGAAGGCGGGCAGAAATTACCTTCATCTATGGCTACTTCGAATCTAAACCAAACTGTATTTGCTGCCTCTACTTTAAAGCAAATTCCATTCGCCCTTACTGAACAGGTAAGCTCCCATGCGATACTCACCTGGAATTCGGAAAGTACTCTAAATAGACAGAAAAAACCCGATGTAAAAAAAAATCTCCATTCATTAATTATTAAATGTAGACCTTTGCCGTATCACTCATATGATTTGAATCGTGCTAGCCTTTTAGCTATTTCTGGTGATATATATGCATTGGAGGATATTAATTCTGGTGATATTGAACAAGTTGAATTCTTAAATAATAATGACCTGTCTTTAGTGCGAATCTGGCTCCGCTCAAGAGTGGTTTTAAATACTCTTTGGGCCGCTCGGCAGCCTTGTGGGATCTGGGTTTTGAGCTTGCTATTGACCATCAACGAAGCTCTGCTATTTCAGTCCCATATAAAGATGCACAAATAACATTGGTTGCTTCTACTAAAGCGGATTCGACTGGTTCGCAATGTAAACAACAGTGTGAATGTCGGTGTTCTACCTCCCAAGCTTAGCGTCTCCCCTAGTAAGCATCTTTCATTATTAAGCTGGAATACTAGAGGCTTCAAACATCTTTTCTCTGATGCTGCCATTAAACTAAGAGAGTACAATTTTATATTATTACAGGAAACATGGCTAACTAACTGCCTGTCGTGGGATGGTTATTATCCCATCCTAAATCCTGCTATTTCTGCTATTAAAGGTCGACCAATGTCTGGTCTGTTAATGATGCTGAAAACAACTCCATCCATGAGTGTTATCTCACATGAAATCTTGACCCCGTATATCCAGTTAGCTCAACTATCTATTGACGATTGTCAGTACTCTTTGATTAATACATATTGGAATCCAGTTGCTCTCTCCACTGATTCCTATTTGCGCTCTCTTGAACGCTTATGGGAAAAAATATATCAATGCAAGAAACAAATGCATATAATTTTAGCGGGAGATTTAAATCTCCATTGTTTAAATAATAGTAAAGTATTATCTGACGATCGAGTACGAAGCTGGAATGCGTTTATACAATCGAAAGATATGTTCATGGTAAATGGATCATTTCCTGAGGACTCTCCTCCCCATCCGACATGGAAAAGGGGTAGTTCTGTGGCAACTATTGACTTCATTTATGTTAGCCGCTCCTTGTTCTATCTCTTAAAAGGGTTTCAGGTTCTGCCATCTTCGGTTAGTGATCATAATATGTTACATCTCCAATGGCCACTGAACTCTACTGATCAAAGAATTGCTCCACCTGTGACTCCTATAACAATGGAAGGTACTATTGATGTAAATCCTGGTCGAAACCGCTTACGATGGACCAGTACTAAACTATTGCATTTTACAGATTGTCTTAAAATATCAAGTAAAACCTCGCTAAACCATTGAAATTCTGATATTGATTACACAAAACTAATGTATCAACTTGCCGGTTCTACTAAGATAACAAGATCTTCGGTTGCAGCACATTCTTATAATCAAGATATGCAGAAAGCGAAAGCTTTATTTCGAAAAAATAAGAAAGCGATTCAAACTCTACCAGTAGATCAGCGCTTAGTTGCTCTTAAAGCAATTAAAACTAAACATAGGAATTGGAGAAGAACTTATCGTTCTCTATTATACCAGAAAGATGGTGAGGCAATGTTGGTTAAAATGTTGACTAAAAACGCTGCAGGATGTTGGTCATTAATATCAGACACATATAACACCACTCAATGTCAAATGCAGACTAATGATGTTGCTTCCTCCATATGGATCTCCCATTTTGCTGGTCTTTATGCTCTTCTCCCTTCTATCAATTGCGTATCTCCTGTAAAACTTGAGGGATCCTTCTCAATAGATTTTACAATGGACGATATTCTATATCTTATCCACAAAGCAAGTAGATCCCGTGCTCCAGGCCCCGATGGGCTTTCTAATGCCATGCTAAAAGAATTTCCGGATTTATGGGCCCCCATCCTGTTTGAAATCTTCTCTCAAGTTGTAATTACCCAAAAGATCCCTAAATCGTGGTGTACTTCATTGATCGTACCCATTTATAAAAAAGGCGATAGACAAAACCCCGCAAATTATAGGCCAATCGCCCTTTTAGATGTTCCAGGGAAAATCTTTGCTTCACTAATTCTAAGAGATCTCCAACAATGGATCAATTCATCGAACATGAGAGATAGGTTTCAGACAGGATTTGTAGCTGGTAAGGGAACGGCTATAAATATCGTCTCCTTGACTGCAATCAAGGCACTCTGCTGTCAGCAAAGGCAATCGTTATTCATTGCCTTTGTAGACTTCAAGGAAGCATTCGACTCTATAGACCGCAATCTAATGCTGCATAAATTGCTGCTATTGGGCTGCCCTTATTCATTGGTCAAGTTAATTTCTATCTTTCATGAAAATACATCAGTTCGTATTCGTCTTACTCGTGATGGGATACTAACCCCTCCCATTTTAACATATCGAGGACTGAAACAGGGATGCATCTTGGCAGCTACACTATTCAACCTATTCATCCTTGATATGGGTGAAAAATTTCAGAATGTTAACTCTGATGCTCCCAAACTAGACCAAGAACAGATACCATGGATCCTTTATGCAGACGATCTTGTTCTATTGTCAAAAACTCCGGCGGGTTTGCAACATTTGATTAATGGGTTATCGGAGTATACTGTAGAAAATGCTATGACTATAAACTTAATGAAAACTCAAATTATGATGTGCCAAAATCGTAAAATAACAAAACACTTTCAATTCAAGTGGTATATAAAAAAGGAGCAGATTTTCTTAACTTCAACATATAAATACTTGGGTATTATGATCAGCCAGGGTAACAATGATAAAGTGTTTCAAAAAGAACTTGAATTGAAACTGCAAACCTTAATTTCCCAATCTAGGGCTATTTTATATAAGTTTGGAAAGTTTACGTGCAACCATATAATATCATTTTATTCCATGAAAGTAAAACCCATTATCTTGTATGGCTCTGAAGCTGAATCGATGCTGCCCCGTTTAGTGTGGGATCGATTAGAAGGTAAATACTGGCGCTCAATTCTTAATTTGCCTACCTGTGTCCCCATTGCAATGATTCGTTTTGAATTAGGGCTGCTATCGCTATACAGTACTATTGCATGGAAATTGATAGCTTTGATGAGAAAATGCATCCTGTCATTACAATGTGTAGATATATCCTGTATCTTGGGTAAATATTTACTATATTCAGATCATCAATACCCAAAATGCTGGTTAAATACAGCTATAAATATCCTTTCTGATGCGGACATCTCCGTAGATACTTTAATTCATAATCCAACGCAAGCTAAAATTAAACTATATCGGCAAGATTGGATATATACCTTGGAAAAATGTTCCCATTCTAAAGACTGGAACATTGCCCAGTTTGGCCATAAAAAATTTAGAGTTGCGGAATCATATATTTTAAAATATCCATCTCCAAAATTTAGAGATGACTATATTTGTTTTCGTCTAAACTTGTGGCATACAAAGGATATTTTATTTAGGCGAAAACTAATTGATGCCAGTGAGAACATCTGTCGATTTTGTAAGGATCCTGCAATCGCAGAAACGCTGAAACATGTCATCGTCTAATGTCCTGCATTATATGCTATACGTTGTAAATACTATCTCCATTGCTTTACAGCGCAAATTGTAACTGATATGGAAGAATTATGGCTATTGATTTTTGGTACAAAGAGAATGTCAATTAAATTAGCTACAACAGGCTTTTTAAATGAATTATACCCAAAGTAATTGTGAATGCTTTCATGAGGGAACGGTGATAGAAGGGAAGGAAAGAAAGAAAAAAAGAGAGAAAAAGGAAGAAAAGAATGCTGCTGCTACTAAGGTCTTTTATATATTAGGTGTCAGGTGTAAAATTTTGAAATGTGTTATATATTGATGAATTGAATTGTAATATGTTTATAATATGTTTTTATTCATTTTGTAATTGTTGAAAGGTTGTTCCATACAGCCAAACAATAAATAATAAAAAATAAAATATAAATAAAAAAAAATAACATCCTGCTACATGGTACAGCAATTGGAAACAAAGGGGTGGCGTCCTGCCACGTATATTTGCATACAGTAATATTTTATTTTTAATTACTGTGAGACTTTTCTTATTTCACATATTACATATCCTAGAAACTGTGAAGTTGTGCTGTCTGCAGTACAGAGGTACAAGAGAATGATACAGAAAAACACATGTGACTCTTAGCTTGTTTATTCAGCTAATATCACAAAATATAAAAAAATTGGAAATGAATTACCCATGATATTACGATAGTTTTTTAGAACAACACTTTTCTAGCAATTTAGTGTACATATAAAAGTGGGAGTCTGTATACAGTAGAATAAAGCCACAATGCAGAACTCTCATAGCATGAACTTGAAGGTGCCTAAAAAACTTAGTACATAAAGTCAGTGCAATAAGCATATATAGTAGGGCACAAACAGTATCACATTTGTAGACATCACTTTTTTACAAACATCATCCCAATACTGATTTCAAATAGTATATTGGATGTCTTTCAAAGAGGAGAAAACCAAGTCTTTGGTCTACGTCAAGATGTTTATCAGATGTTTTTTGTAGGGACGGGCTTGCTGGCCTGGATGTAATGAGGGTCCCAGGACGTTTCGGCGTAAAAAAAAAGCCTTCTTCAAGGGTTTAGACCCAGTCTCCCTGTCAAACGAGAATAGAGTAAGGACGTAATTAGTGTTCCAAGAACACTCTGGTGTTGTCATAAAAACCAGGATACTGGTATGTGTCAAAACGATTTTTTAAAAACTCGGGGTTAACCCCTGGACATAAAGAATTTTGAACTGCTAATATTCCCTTCTCCTTCCCTAGACACATGTTCCAGGCTCAAATGGTACCAAGTACACTGGGACCCACGCCATTACTCACGGAGGGCTACCAACCACTTCCACCTCCTCTAAGCCAACCCTTTCAGGTCAGTGTATGAGTCAGTACAAGCCCGACATTTGAATATTAGCAGTTCAAAATTCTTTATGTCCAGGGGTTAACCCCGAGTTTTTAAAAAATCGTTTTGACACATACCAGTATCCTGGTTTTTATGACAACACCAGAGTGTTCTTGGAACACTAATTACGTCCTTACTCTATTCTCGTTTGACAGGGAGACTGGGTCTAAACCCTTGAAGAAGGCTTTTTTTGACGCCGAAACGTCCTGGGACCCTCTTTACATCCAGGCCAGCAAGCCCGTCCCTACAAAAAACATCTGATAAACATCTTGACGTAGACCAAAGACTTGGTTTTCTCCTCTTTGAAAGACATCCAATATACTATTTGAAATCAGTATTGGGATGATGTTTGTAAAAAAGTGATGTCTACAAATGTGATACTGTTTGTGCCCTACTATATATGCTTATTGCACTGACTTTATGTACTAAGTTTTTTAGACACCTTCAAGTTCATGCTATGAGAGTTCTGCATTGTGGCTTTATTCTACTGTATACAGACTCCCACTTTTATATGTACACTAAATTGCTAGAAAAGTATTGTTCTAAAAAACTATCGTAATATCATGGGTAATTCATTTCCAATTTTTTTATATTTTGTGATATTAGCTGAATAAACAAGCTAAGAGTCACATGTGTTTTTCTGTATCATTCTCCTGTACCTCTGTACTGCAGACAGCACAACTTCACAGTTTCTAGGATATGTAATATGTGAAATAAGAAAAGTCTCACAGTAATTAAAAATAAAATATTACTGTATGCAAATATACGTGGCAGGACGCCACCCCTTTGTTTCCAATCTCTACAGCTCCTAAGTCCTACCACTAACTTTGAGCAGTCCCTCCATTTACGCAACATGGTACAGCAAAACACCTACTTGAAAAAATTCACTATATCCAGAAAAAATATTTTGGAAGTGAAAGCCATTTACAGAATGAAATAGCTTTAAACCAATTAAGCAACAATTCTACACATGGCAACCTTTTGCTAAACACATACAAAAAAGAAATACTAAAATTTAAAAGTACATCAGCTGAAGTACCAAACCATGTATGTGTATGTTGCCGTAGAATTTTTTATAAAAGTAACACAAAAACTGTGGACCTATCATACAAAATAGAAGACAATAAAGATTCTAAATGGTTTGAATTAGCTCTCTACCTTCTAGCAGAAAACAAATATGAAATAACTGAGCCCTTAATACTTTGCAGTTATTGCACTACAAAACTTGACAACAACCAAACTCCTTCACGTTCTATCACAAATAATTTGGAATTATACCCAGTACCAAAACCTCTACAACAACTTAATTTATATGAGAGCATCATAATTCAAACAGTACACCCATTTCAAGCAATAATACACATTCAACCAAAAACAGCAAAATTACCTCCCTCTGAATTGGTAAAAGGCATTCGTGGAAAAGTAGTTTATTTACCATTAAATCTAAAAGAAAATGTGCATACTCTAGGAGTGCAACGTCCAATGCAGCAATCTTTAATTATATTAGTAAATGGAGTACCTACAAAAGACAAAAAAATATAGCAACAGCTGGTAGATTTATATAAAGTTAGACAACCCTTCCAATATCTTAAAGAGAATAATGAATATTACAAAGAAATTAATATTGAAGAAAACTTGAAAGATACAACTGAAATAATTCAAGAAACACAAGAAGCTGGTCAATTTGAGCTACTAGATCCTGCTACAATATCAAATACTTTAGACCAGTATACAATTCATCCTTTGCACTGTAATGACACCGTACAAGAAGTACTGGAAACTTACCAAATGCGTCAAACAAAAGGATCGCCAATCAGTATATGGGAAAAAAGTATAGAAGCACGTGCTATTCCTCTACTCTTTCCAACTGGCAAAGGAGGTAGGTATGATGATAGACCTATTCAAATATCAGCTTCAGAATACCGCTCATTACGGATGTATTCTGAAGATCCCAGATTTAGACAAAATGTGGAATACATATTCGACCTACTCTTTGAAAGTGAACTAGCAACTTTATGTTACGGAGTTGCACACATATTAAAATCAGGATCACACTTTCAAAATATGACAGCTACACAATTATTAGAGAAAGTGCAACAAAAGGATGAGGTTTTACAATCAAATATTACAAATCTATTAGAAAATATGCGTGGTACTAAAGAGTACTGGTTTCAACATCATGGAGATGTACGTTGTATGATCAGAAACCTTGGCCCACCCACTTGGTTTGTTACATTAAGTTGTGCAGAATATGCATGGGAAGATTTACACGATTTCCTACGCATATCAAATAAAAACAAAACAAACATAGATATTCTAACACCAGGAGAACTTTGTTCTTTGGATCCTGTTAATGTTTCAAGATATTTTCACCATCGCTTCATTGCTATGCTACATTTTATTTGTAATAAAACTGTTCCTCCCCTTGGAGATGTGCAACACTTCTTTTGGAGAAAAGAATACCAAGCCAGAGGAGCACCACATATCCACATGCTTTTATGGATTGAAGATTCTCCTAAATTTGGTCAAGACAGTGATGCCACTGTTTTACAGTTTATTGAAAAATATGTCACTTGTCAAATTGCATCAGAAGCCACAAATAGTGATCTTTGTGCACAAATTTTACAATTTCAAAGACACAAATGTGGAAAATATTGTCATCGCAAATGGGAAAACAAAGGCAAATACTATACCAAATGCCGATTTGGTTTCCCTAGACCAGTTACAAATACAGGTCAAGTAAACAACCTCATGTCTTCAGTTAGACATACTATTAAAGGAAAGTCACCTAAAAATACATATTACATAAAAAGAAAAGAAGAAGAAAAATATATCAATGATTATAATGCAATCATTGCCCACTTATGGAATGCAAACATAGATGTGCAGTACATTGCATACAATTCTACTTCAGTTGCATGATATGTCACAGCATACTTAACCAAAGCAGAAAAGACAGAGCTCCAAGATCTCTGAAATGAGCTGTCATAAGATAAAACAGTGTCTCAGAAATTATACAGCTTGGGCATAAAAATGCTCTCACATAGAGAATGTGGATCATATGAAGCAGCTGATCGTTTAACTGGTACTGCATTGTATGGTAAATCTGAAAATATAGTATGGCTAAGTCTTGGTCCAGCTAAATCTAGAAAAAGAGTTCTAAAATCATACAAAGATATCGAAACAATAGCCAAACGTGATTCCAACAGCCAAGATATTTTAAAAAACAATGTATTGGACACATACTACCCAAACAGAAGTAATACTTTGGAAACCGTGTGTCTATACCACATAGCACAAAACTACACATACAAAAATAATATAAAACCTGATGGAAAAAAAGGGAAATACAGAGTGACAAACTGTGAAGGCAGCTTAGTTAAACTCACTAAACCAAATTTAATTCATCATATCAAATTGTCATTAAAGACTCCTCAACATAAAGAAGTATATTACATGTCCCTGCTACAACTCTTTAAAGCATGGAGAAAAGAAGAACAATTACTAGATAACTATGACTCATATGAGGATGCTTTCAAAGCAAATGAAAGCACTATAACTGATGTAAACTTTACACAGTACAAAACAATGTTGCACAATGAACAGCAACATGAAGAAGAACTCCAAGCTCAACTAGATAAGGATACTCCTGACAGTAGTCAACCTTCTGTAACAGGAAGCCAAGAACCACTGGGAGAACCACTAATAACAAATGAGGCAGAATTAGCTATGATAGAAGTAGAAAACACCATGTGTCAGAATGAAGATAAGGAAGACTTAACTATACTACAATCAAAACTAAACAATGAGCAAAGTAGCATTTTTCAAGAAGTAACAAAACAAATTGCACATGGTGTAAAACATGAAAATAAAGAATGTTCGTGCCATAATGATAAACCTATACTACTGTACGTCAGTGGTGAAGCTGGTTCTAGCAAAACATTCCTAATCAAAATCATTAGTAAGTTCCTTCAACAATTGACAAACAACAAACTGTCAGCTGTTGTCACTGCCCTCACAGGTTTAGCTGCCTACAACATAGGTGGTGTTACATTACACCGATTACTACTATTACCAGTAGAACACCAGAACAAATTAGACTATTACAAACTTTCTGCAGAAGCTGCAATGGAATTACGCAGAGTATTGAAACAAATGAAAATGCTACTAATAGATGAAGTGGCCATGGTCTCCAACCTGTTGTTAGCTTTGATTCACCTCAGATTACAAGAAGAACTCAAAACAGACTATGAAGAGCTCTTTGCAGGAAAACACATTATTGTTTTTGGAGATCTTCTTCAATTAACACCAGTAAAAGGTGAACCTATTTTTGAAACATTAGGGCACAAACTCTGCCGTAAAACTGTTGGCAGCATTGGAAATGTCAACCTTTGGCACCATTTCCAATACAGATAATTAACAGAAAACATGCGCCAATCTGCAGATTTAATTTATGCCAACATTTTAAAAAGTTTGAGAGTTGGTATACTTTCTAAAGAAGCAGAAGCAACATTGAAAACCCGGCACATTAATGCACTTTATGGCGATAATGCATGTGCTACAGATGTTATGGAACAATTAGCCCACAAAAATGTCAATTGTATGGCCTTAATGCCAACTCTTGCAAGCTGTTTCAAATTCAATGAAATCATGCTAAGTAAAGAAATGCAACCAATAATGGAAATTAGCGCCACAGACAAACTAGATGTACATGGTATGACACTACCCATCTGTGACCAAGCCACAACAAGACTAAATAATTTAGAAACATCAATCTCAAACACAGCAGGCTTAGAAAAGATGTTAAAATTATCCTTAAATTGCAGAGTAATGCTTAAACGTAACCTTGACGTGGACCAAGGACTAGTTAATGGAGCACTGGGTACAGTTGTTGGCTTTCAAACATACCCACGTGACAACAAAATTCAGTTTGTCAATATACTCTTTGACAAACTTTCAGAAGTAAAACGGATAGGACGCTCAACAGCTAGATTCCTTCTCTTCAAAGATATGTATGTACGCAGAGAACAATTTTCTTTAACTCTTGCATACGCAGTCACAATTCATAAATCACAAGGTCTTACCCTAGACAAAGCAATGATAGATATTGGTAACACAGTCTTTAAAGAAGGCATGAGCTACGTAGCACTATCACGCTTACGTACACTTGACGGTCTATTTCTAATCAACTTTGATGCAAGTAAAGTAAACGCTGATATTCCTTGCATTTTAGAATATAATAGACTTCGCTCATTATACACTCCCCATCTAAACACATATTCTGTTCCACAAAAACTAAAACGTTTTAAAAGAAAACTAAATCAAACTGAAATGCAACAGGACGTCACTGCAAATCCTCCAAAGAGAGTAAAAGAAACTAATACTTCATCAAGTACCACAAACAAAAAATAATAAATTAGAGAAAGTAAACCAGGTACTTCTTTAAAGAAGGAAGACAAACTCCAAAAAATGCAGTTAGATACAGAACTACCTGGACCATTTAAATTCTCAAATATAGTTGGTGTAAGTTGCTATGCAAATGTAGCAATTAATATTCTATTTCAATTACCACCAATTGTTGACAACATTTACTCACACAGTACAGACCCATTGTGTTTGCAAATGTTAGTACTTCACAGAAATGCAGCAAACAATCCTGACAACACATATAGTGTTTTTGGAATAAGACGACAATTGGACTACTGTGCTGGAATGGTGAAATTCACTATAAACTCACAGGAAGATCCACACGGATTTCTAATGTACTTACTACAAGTACTGGAAAACAAAAACAGATTTCATACATGTGGAAACATACATGCACTCTCTGCAACAATGAGACACAAGAAGAAATCCCCAATGAACGCTTCATATATATAACAATACCAAATTGTGAATCCATTCCATTTCAGCAACTTGTACAAAATGCAAACCATGGTAGATTATGTTCGACCTGCAATTCAGATAATCGCTCCACGTTAGTAATACAAACACATAGTAAATACGTAATACTAATGCTTCTACGTTACAATGCAGATGGTACTAAAAACAACTGCGAGCTGACTGGATTCACACATGGTCAAATATCACTTGGTAAGAAAACCTTCACAACAATAGGTATAATCTACCACTCAGGAGCCACAACCAATTCAGGGCACTACACTGCATACATAAAAAAGAAATGTGGATGGTTTGAATGTAATGATAGTACCATTACTCTAAAGCAGAGATTACCAGCAAATCTTACAAACGCTTATTTGATGTTCTTAAAACCAAAATTTGATGAATAAACTGTATTTAAACCTTTAAGTAAATTTGTGTTACAAAAATATAAACTGTTAGAATACTCCAAAAGCTATCTAACTGCTCAAAGATTCTACAACAACTAATCAGATAAATGAATACCACTAAATTAGACCAAAAAATACACAGTTAGAATACGCCAATTGGTATCTAACTGTCCCAAAATTATAAATGTGTGTTAAAATAATATAAACTGTTAGAATACTCCAGAAGCTATCTAACAGCTCAAAGATTCTACAACAACTAATCAGATAAATGAATACCACTAAATTAGGCCAAAAAATACACAGTTAGAATACACCTATTGGTATCTAACTGTCCCAAAATTTAACAATATCCAAATAGGTAAATGAAAACGACTAAAATATATTAAAAAAATAGACAGTTAGAATACGCCAATTGGTATCTAACTGCTCCAAAATTTAATAATATCAAAACAAATGAAGAATCTGTTACTGTTCCAAAAAAAATACAACAAACCGAAGTATAAAGCACTAGCCAGAAACAACAAGTGAACACTGAAAACAAACAAACAAATAAACTGTAGCATAACAGAAAAAGGGTTTTTTTTAAATCCAACATGGATTTTTTTTTCTCCCACAGACCCAATGATTTTAGCAACAAATACAGAAACTGAGCAAATTGCACAGTACTCTGATTTGTACAATACTAAATATGAGGGTCGAAAAAAAATATAAGTATATTGCTTATACAATGTAATAAGTCATTACAAAATACTAATACTAACATGCTATTTTCTTTTATCACAGAAATGAAGAAGAAAAACATGGACTCCCATTACTAGACCGAACAGTAAGTATACAATAATAAGGACAACCATAGCAGCACATCACATCCATAGTATCTAATACCTTTGTTCCTTATACATTTGTTTTTCACCCAAAGTTATAAACAAATATGAATGTGATATGCTGCGGTGGTTGTTGCCAGGGCATAGAGTCTTGGGTGCATGGCCAAATGGCCATGCACCCAAGACTCTATGCCCTGGCAACAACCACCGCAGCATATCACATCCATAGAGTCAAACATTTCAACTATGATCTATGGGAAACTTTTAATGTCCGCGAACAATGTGAGTGTTCTTAGAACACTTTGAACTTGCCAGCGAACAATACGGACACCGTTTTCAGGACACCCCTACGAACATTTCAGAACAACGCGATAGTTCTTAGAACACTTTCAACTTAACAACGAACAATACGGACAGCGTCCTAAGGACACCCCCTACGAACATTCCAGGACACCGGGAGTGTTCTCAAAAACGTCTTCAGAACACCCCCATCTTGTTTATTTGCGAACATTTCAGGACACCGCGAGTGTTCTTAGGACACATTCAACTTGACAGAGAACAATACGGACAGCGTCCTCAGGACACTCCCTACGAACATTCCAGGACACCGGGAGTGTTCTCAAAAACTTCTTCAGAACACCCCATCTTGTTTATTTGCGAACATTTCAGGACACCGCGAGTGTTCTTAGGACACATTCAATTTGACAAAGAACAATACGGACAGCGTCCTCAGGACACCCCCTACGAACACTCCCCGGACACCGGGAGTGTTCTTAGAAGCGTCTTCAGAACACCACCATCTTGTTTATTTGCGAACATTTCAGGACACCGCGAGTGTTCTTAGGACACATTCAACTTGACAAAGAACAATACGGACAGCGTCCTCAGGACACCCCCTACAAACACTCCCCGGACACCGCGACTGTTCTTAGAAGCGTCTTCAGAACACCCCCATTTTGTCCATTTGCGAACATTTCAGGACACCGCGAGTGTTCTTAGGACAGACTCAACTTGACAGAGAACAATACGGACAGCGTCCTCAGGACACCCCCTACGAACACTCCCCGGACACCGCGAGTGTTCTTAGAAGCGTCTTCAGAACACCCCCATTTTGTTTATTTGCGAACATTTCAGGACACCGCGCGTGTTCTTAGAACACATTCAACTTGACAGAGAACAATACGGACAGCGTCCTCAGGTCACCACCTACGAACACTCCCCGGACACCGCAAGTGTTCTTAGAACAGTTTCACTTTGCTTGCGAACAAAACGGACACATATTGACTCCTTAGAACATCCCCTAGTCAGTTTATTTAGAAAATTTCAGAACACCCGTGATGTCCGCAAACAAATCGAACACAAAAAGAACGTCTAACACATAAAAAACAAAACTTTCATCCTATCTCACACACTCCCACCCTCCCCAAACACTCCTACACACCAACACACTCTACAAAATACACATTTTGAACAAAGTTTCACCCCGCTGTCTGGGGACGCCCGCGAATCCAATATGGCGGGCGCTACCGAAAAATCTGACACGCTCCACGCCTTCCAATCAGTGAACACTTTGCATGTCCGCAAACATCACGCAAGACGATTGGCCAATCAGGACACTTTCCGCGGAGCGAACAGAGAAGTGTACCCGCAAACCGAACACAGATATCACTAATTTTTTTTACCTACTTTTTGGTCATTTTAAAAAAAAACTACTGGACGAATTTTCACCAAATTGGCAAAAGCATGCTTTCGGGACCAAGCCACTGATCCTGGTCCAAATTTGGTGGAAATCCGTCCAGCGGTTTGGGCTGTAGACGCGAGCAACATTTTTTTCCCCATTCACTCTATGGAGAGTGAGTATAATGTATACAAATATGAGCATATAGAGGGAAGGTAGAGTAATAAAAATAAAACTATGACAAAGTGCTGATAACCATAATGATTATCATGCACAGAAAGGATTGCTCTCTTTCAAGCGTGTATCTTCCGCTATGTACATGTTTCATATGATGTGACAGGACCCCAAGTCTACAAATATAGTACCTTTTCAATTTTTACTTCCTGACTGTTACTGTAGAAAACTATGTGGCTTCGATATGTCAGTAAAGGATAAAAAGGGAGAGCCAGCCATGTGATGTCATCAGGTATGTCATCAATGACATTTGTGATGTCATCTTTGATGTCCTGGGAGTTAGTGTTAGCAGTGCACGGTGGCGCAAGTTATGGTTGCTTATGTTACCATAACTGGCGAATTTCAAGGGTTTTTCGGTTTTACTTGGAACCATAAAGTCCCTTTAACAAAGTTTTTTCACTGAATTTCATAGGTTTTTAGTAACACAACTTAACCATAATATCCCTGACGTGTAACATAGAACATACTAACCCCCTCATAGTGATTTTCATGTCCGCGGACTACCGCCTTATCCGCGGACACATCGAAAATCTGAGCGTGGTGAATGTAAATTTAAATAGTGTGCCCCATTTCCCCTTTGAAGTTGGCTCTGAAAAGAGCCGTTTTTTTTTTTTTTGTACAGATGCTTGACAGAACCCTGTTATTTTATATTTTTTTCTTGTTTTTTTTTCTTACTTTACTCCTAAAATCTTCACATAACCTTCTCCAAAGCAACCCTTACATTCCAAAATAGAAAGGCATTTCCGGTAAAAGATAAACAAATGCCATCTTCTTTAAAATTAACAGCATTACTGGCATCAATATTCTCATTATTACAGAAGAACATACCAGCTCTAAGCATGAAGGCACACATGCCTCGGTTGATGACACACCTAGCAATATTTTGCTGAGGACAAAAAACTGAACTATTGTCCCATATTGCCCTAGGTAGTAATCCAGAAAAAATTACTTTCGCATTTGGAAGGATCTTCACTGCGGCTGAACCAAGCGTTCCAAATCAGCCAACAAAGTAGGGGCACTGACGTTGCCCAATGGAAAGCATCATAGTGCAAAACTACCACATGCGGACTGTTCATCGTGGCCATATCCGCACAAACTTGTACAATTCCCTGTACATTGCAATCAGGCACAGTGCTCCACACCACCTCCACTCCTTTCACATCAAAGTTATTTGCAACATGCCTGCATTCAGCGTACTGCTGTAAACCATGCACAAACATATCTCCGAGCACCAACACCCTGACTTTCTCCACTTCTGCCATCTTCACCACACACAGTCTCTTTCAACACAAATCCACAACCTCGACATCTGATTGGCTGATCCGTACAGTCTTCTTTCCATGTTGGATTTCCTGGAAAAACCCGGATTTACCACGCCCTGTCCACGAACAGCCACGGTGTCCGCGGACGGCGTCCACTTTACTCTCTGTACCATTCCCTCATTGCATACAGCTAAGCAATCACACAATACGAATAATGTCCTCAGAACACCCCCATTTTGTGAATTTTCGAACATTTCAGGACAATTATCATTTCATTATTCTACATATTAACATTACAAATATTATACTTTTATCTTGTACTCTGCACACAATGCTATCTTTCTCCATTAGTAGCTCAGTATACTACATATAATCCCATAATACAATGCTATTTATTGATTCCGTTCAAAGCACTAATAACGGTATGATATTTATTGCAATATCCTTGACACTTTTTTCGGAACATTATAATAAAAATCCCTAGTACACAAATTCCATGAAAAGTGCATAAACATGTGATGTCATCAGTGATTTCATCAATGACATTTGCGAAGTCATCCATAGCTTACCATAACTTGCTATTTTCAGGGGTCTTTCGGCTGTACTTAGAACCATAACGTCCTTTAAACAAACTTTTTTTAATATCACGCAAACAATATACAAACATGGCGTGCAAAAACCAACTTCTACAGATGGCCTTACACAGAATGTTCCAAAGTATGAATTTATGCTCGTTCACAGTGAAGGTCAGCTGCTTCCATTTTTTTCTCGGGCCCCGGAGAGGCTCACGAAGCAGACTATAAGGTTGTATTGTGTTTTGACCTTGACAGACAGAGATTGTGATGAAAGACTTCTCTTGAAGGAGTGTTGCTAAAACGTAAGAGAAGATAAAGATGAAATTTCTGAAACGAAACCACTTTTACATATTATATCACTATGCGAAAGATCGTTGGCACACGCGGAGTCGTATTTTGGGACTGCACCACTCGTAGACAATGGAAATTACAATTGTACTGTAAGTAACCCTTTAGATTACTTTATACCAAATATAATTACAATAGCGTAGCATTAAAGACCGCTGAAGTTGAACTTGTTCGTTGAAAGTGGCATAATGTTTTCTACCACGCACTATCACCGCCGAATTGATCCCCTGTCGTTTAGAGGGCTCTGAAAAAGGCAGACGACACAGAGTGGGTTAATATAAATAATTTAACCGGTCTGTAGGCGGTCAAGCACTCTACTCGCTGTGCCACTTCACTGTAGCCTGTCAAGTGGCTCAGCGAGTAAGGCGCTCGCTTTGATATCCGTGCACAGCTTGCTAACGCAAGTTCGAATCCCGGCAAGGTGAAACTCAGCCTTTCATCCTTCAGTGGTCGATAAATGAGCACCACACACTGTGGTTAATAATAAGCACCGCTTACATACCTCACAGTTCTTAGCGCTATATGAATGGGAAAATATTATTATTTTATTATTAACATACTCTGTTGCACTATCTTCGATAGCAAATAGTTTCACGCCCTAATAAATAAAATGATGATTTTTAATGAAGATCGGCTGGTGAGACTAATTTATGTTTTTTAAAAAAGGTACGTGGCCCCATTTTGTCTATGTCACGATTTACAGACTCCAGCGGATGGGGTCTTCAACTGCCAGGTGCAAGTCCAAATATGCAACTTCATGACCCTCACCATTTTATGGGACAATCGCCAAGGACCAATATGCCCTTACGCAGTACTAGCGGCTACAAACAACATACCAACCAATACTGTGGTCTAATGGCTCGTTGTTGGAGCAACCTTCCGATTATCAGAGAGACCATTTACTGCTTTTATCATAAACCAACAGCCTATCTACAGCAAAGGAACAACGCGTGGCTCCAAATAAACTTTTGCTGATCGACAGCAGAGACAATAGCAAATCGCTGAATATTCACTAAACATTTCATGTGAAATAAATGTACTTTACTAAATGTACAATCCTGCTGTTTACTTTTGAACCACAGTTTCATATTCCGAATTGTGGCGCACTGAGTTGTAACCTGATCTAACACTCTCTGTACCGCAAAGGAACATTGCGTGTCCCAACATGAACTTTTGCGGATCGACAACAAAGACAAATGCAAATTGTTGAATATTCTCTAAACATTTGATGTCAGATAAATGTACTTTACAACATTTACAATCTTGCTCTTTGCTTTTAAATCACAGTTTCATATTCTGAATTGTGGCGCGCTGTGTTGTGACATAATGTGTGTTGTCTTCCGGGTTCTGTGTAAAGTCGCGTAGTACTGGAGACGACTGGGCGCGTTTCATTACGCACCCTGTAACGTCACGGAGAAAGGCGGGGAATATGAATGCTTTGATAATATCAGGCTTAGGGGCGGGAGATATGATTTAGTGTCGCAAAAGCAAGTCAGCCAGGTCAATAGCGCCAGTCATAGGATTATCACATAATGTCGACCCACACCAGCCGGATTTATCGTTTCTTTAGTGGACAAAAAGTCGGTTGACGCCCCTAGGAAATTGTACTATTAGCGAACAAAAGGAGTGCTCTTAAAACACTTTCACCCTGACAACGAACAATACAAACAACGTTCTCAGAACACCCCCATTTTGTGTAATTGTAACCATTTCGGGACACTGCGAGTGTTCTTAGAACACATTCAACTAGACAGATTGCAATACGGACAGCGTCCTGAGGACACCCCCAGTTTGTGTATTTACGAACAATTAAGTACACCACGAGTGTTCATAGCTCATTTTTACCTTCCTTGCGAACAAAAATGACACCTACTCCGTTAAACACCGCACCATTTAGTTTTTTTACAAAATGTCAGAACAGCCGTGTTCTCCGCGGACAAATTGAACACAAAAAAAAGGTCTAGCACATTAAAAAAACAAAGCATTGAACCTATCTCATACTCCACAACCCTCCCCAAACACTCTTACACACTAGCACACGGCACTAAATACAATTTTTTATCCACGTTTCACTGCGCTGTACGCGGTCATCGCCACTCGCCGTCCAATCAGCGAACACGTTGCATGTCCGCGGACATGACGCAAGCCCATGGGCCAATCGGGGTGCTGTCCGCGGAGCGAACAGGGAAGTCCGTCCGCGAAGCGAACGCAGATATCACTAATTTTCTTGCCTTACATTTTGGTCATTTTTAAAAGAACTACTGGACAGATTTACACCAAATTTACAAAAGCACGCTTTTGGGACCAGGCCGCCGCTCCTGCCGCAAATTTGGTGTAAATCCGTCTAGCGGTTCGGGCTGTAGCCGTGCGCAAAGTTTTTTCCCATTCACTCTATGGGAAAAAAAAAAGTTTTGGGACCCCCCCTATAACTTTTCCCCCCCTGTACGAATCCTAACCAAACTTTGCAAAAAAATTCAAAGTGACCAAACTACTTTTTTTGCAAAGTTTGGTGAGGATCCGTCCAGGGAGAGCGAAGTTATAAGCCACACAAAAAGTGCTCTTCCTATGGAAACAGCAACTTAACCATAACTACATGGCCACTACCGAGGCCATGTAATATATATATATATATATATGTATTATATATACATATATATATATTGTTTAATTTTTCCAATAAACCTTTTAATTTGCAAAACAAACCTACTTCTTGGCTCAGTGAGGTCAGGGGGATTCAAAGAGAGGGGCGTTATATAAGAGTTTATCATCCAGATTTAAGAACTTGACATACAAATATATAAATAAGGGCTTCCATTGGGCATCCCAGACTAGGCATTGACTTAGTTGGACTGCTGAATTGACGTCACTTACAACCCCTTGGTGTGAACAGAATGAAATGTCACACGTCCATTCCTCCAGGCAGGCTCTGTTTTGCTGGTCAATAGATACATGTCTAAATGTCCGGTAAAGAGGAAAAGTGCGGTAGCAGCAGGCATTCTAAATCCGGAACCCTGGCACCTCCTGCAAACAGCTCTGCAGGTCTCTGCCACGTCTGGTATTTTAAGAGCAGTAAAGATATTAAGCACAGTGAAGGATAGAGGCATATTTGTCCACTTAAACATTCTATTGAAATCTGTCAAAACAGAGCCAAGTTTAGAGGGACACAAATAGAACCTGATACTTCTCAGACTAAACATGGGATTCACAACGTCCATGATTGGCTGGATAATGACAGGCCAACTGCTACCTTACAAAGACTGTTGCTTCTGTCGAGTTTGTGGCAGTGTGTGGAGACCAACAAAGGTATCTCAGAAAACAAGTTCATGTGATTCATATATGTTCATTGATGGGCCAGGGTCCATGTTGGCAACAATTCTGCAGGGTGCCTATAAAAGCAAGTGTGTATGATTAAAATGCATATTATGCAGCAGAGGGGACCAGGCTGCTGATATCACACCGAGCTAGTGGGTGCACGTGGAATGGTTGGCTTTTGCTTTTGTGCACATATTTCTGGATCAGGCACGAGTATCCTGGATATGGGACATCCTTCTTTATTCACTGGTACCACATGGCACCCATGGGACAGTGGGTGTGTGGTAGTTCTCGAGCAGTGCTTCATGCTCATTAGACACAACTCCACTTGTGTACAGGTGTGTTATAAATGCCATATCACTTAATATCATACACTGGGCTCCAGGTGCAAACATGGGGCACAGAGTTCCTTGTGTTCCTTATCCAATTCATGAACGGGCGGGACGAGGGGGTGCAAGGGGGGTTGTGTGTCTGTGTGGGGGCATGTGGGGTGTGTGTGTGTATGTAAATAATAATACAAACCCACAATGAAATAAAATAAGATAAAATAACAAAAATGCGATAAAGTATGTACAAGTGAAAAAGCCAGCTTTTGCTCCATTTGAATGCTTCTGGCCGAGGCGTGGCCACCCATGAAGCGAGTCTCACCATCTCCTCAGCTGGGTGCAGATGGTACACACCGGCCAAATTGAGTGTAGGAAATGAAGAGGGGCACTCTGCGCTCGTGAGTCACAACTTACGTCAACAGATGCAGGCAGATCCTCGTGTTCCTTATATGTTGTACTTACCAGTGTGCGTATGCCCACTCCCTGCCTTTTCTGTACAATGCAGACGTTGCACATCTTGTTAAGCACAGTGGATCGCCCAATAATGACTCACCACCTACTTGCTGGATGTCATTATAAGGATTACATGCCATTCTGTGACTGTCAGTTGCATGGTCCCAATAATGGTGGGGCGACTGGGAGAGAAAACAAAAATAGGGGCAAGGCAAGCAGTGAGGGCTTCAGTGAAACAAAGCATAACTCCCCCTGCTGCAGCCAGTGCCCCTAATCCAAAAGCATATTAATAAACGTCCCATGCTGATCTTGGTCCCCCTCACCTGATCCAATCATCAAAGTGAGGCATTATCTTGTTTAAACAAAGAACTATGTGCCACAATCAGGAAACAAGCCAAGCTGCAAAGGACCAATTAGAAGCACGGTAAGCTCTGCAGAGCAGCCTATGGACAGTGCCAATCTGATATTGGCATGCAACAAATCATGGCACATGATTGCTCTAGATCGATCTAAACATAGCTAAAAGTAAAAGTACAAGGCATTACTTTCTACTCATCCGTAAGCAATTCTCTAAGGTAAGTCTGGTTTTACAAATGACTCAGTGTCATCTGAAAGTCACTTTCTTGAAAAACAAGCCATCTCAAAGTCAATGGGACTGGCTTTCTAAATGTAGTGGCTAGGATCTACTTTTTTCCCATAATGGTTACAAAATAAATATACCACCTACATTTGAAAAACTCGACTTATTGACTTTGCCAATGATGTTGTATAAAAGAGCCATGATGGATTAGCAGTATTGTGTTGGGAAGGGGACATGATCTTCCCGCACCCCAGTCGCTTTAGAATAAGACAAAGATTGAAACTGGTAATGTAAGAGACTAGGGTGTGTGTGGGTGGGGGAGACTTAAAGGTTTCTACACAAGTACATTATTGCATGCTTAATAGGTGCAGAGCACATGCGGGAATAGCGGCCATCTTAGATTTTAGCAGCCATATTGGAACAAAAACATATAACTCCATGCAGCAGTCAGCATCCTGGACCTAGGCCGCAGGCATGAGGAAAGGAATAGGTTGTATCCCAGGCACTGATGAGAAAGACTAGAGCTACACAGACCATACACACTTCATTGTCCTAAAATGTTCCCAACCTTCGCGCCGTGGGAAGAATGTGCCCTGTAAGGCCATAGGAGGAGGGCTAAGTGCCTTTGTGTGATACAAACCCAAGAGAAGGAGGGCATGAGCCTCCGACCCCCACCATTTCCAATGTATCAGCCAGCCCCAAACCACTGATCATGAACCTGTTGAACCCTCAATCGATCAAAAATATCAGGAAGCACGGCCTTCCTGCCTTCACTTCTAGGTCGCATGATTTGTGCTGCAAGGTGCAGGGAGGGATGGAATTATAGCCCAGACCGATTGTGGAAGACCTTGGAGAGGTGCTGGCCTTTCTGGGATAGAGTGAAGTGTGTGAGTTAGTATGACCATGGCTCTCCCCCCAACCCCCTGTTTGCGTGTACCAGGTGCACTGCAACATAGACTGGTGACTGATGACAAATGTATCATTCCCCATGTGGAAGAAGATGGATGGGCTGGGACCAACGGCCTGGCCTCTCCTATGGAGCAGGTGCCCTATGTGTAGGGTTGCACCAACCAGCCACGTGGGTTTCAACTGTATGTAATGATGTCACTAATGACTCTGTGTACCATTCTTAATGTGCTGCTCATGCCGGTTCTGGCAGAACGTTCCGCAGTAGCAGAGTTCTTTGTTGGTGCTTTTTTCCTTTTGTATGGAAATAAACCTTGTTATCCTTGCAAGAGTTCGATTGGGCCTTTTAACCTAGTGGGTTGTATTTTTTCTGTTGTGAGCGTCTAGGGGCATTCCTAAATTTGGTGACCTCAACATGATCCCAGTGACCCCTGTGATGACGGAGCCTTCCAGGCCACTTACCTGAAGGGGTCGCGCCCACAAGCAGCAACCAGTCTCAAGCACGCAACCTGCAGAGGTGTGCAGGAGACATTATTACAGAATTCCTGTCTGCTCTTTGAGGCAGGGCTTATCTCCTGGGAGTGTGCAGGCCATTATTGGGACCCCATGACGAGGGATAACAATGAGTGGTAGCATGCGTGGGAGAGTGTGGTATACATGAGTAAAGGAGGAGTGTTGTAAGGCTATGTGGCGTGAATTTATTTTTATTTTTATTTTGTGGCAAGTTAAGAGAATTTTACAGAGGAAAACCAGGCTTGTAGGGAGCCTTTCCGAGTGAGGGAAGATGATGGCGCCATTTGGTTTGCGATAAGGAGGCAAAAAAGTAGGAGCTGCATATAATTAGAGGGCTTGGTGGAAGTAGTGGTTCTTGTTTTAGCTTGTTATTTTAGCTCAATATTTTAGTGTATTACGATTTTTGGGTAAAAGGTGGAGGCCAGAGGTGGGCCGGTGTTAATAAATTGGTTTGGGAAGTGTGCAGCACCATTGTGTGTGTGTGTATGTGTGTTTGTTTGTGGAAAGGGGGTGGGGGCAAAATGATTAACATGGGGCAACGGGGATGCGGGGATGGTGGACTGGTAGTGACATTTGTAAAACCTGTGTGCACAGCACATGATTGCAAAGGTTGGGATTTTTTTATTCGTAACTTGCAAAGATGGCAAGAGAGACGCCATTGGAGTATATGTATAATGCATTACAATTATACAGAGGCATAATTGAGAAGTATCACACACAGTGGGAGGTAGAGACACAGGGGAGGATGCCCCACTCCTGGCCAGAGCAGGGCACCTACAATAGAGGGATATTAGACCACATGGGTACATTCTTAGCTGTTAAATACAAGGGTAAACAATTTCAAAAGAGAAAAAGAGATATTACATCCGTGGAAGATGATAGAGGATGTGGAGGATCGTGATGGGGGTGGGGGGCCCCAACCACAGAGGGCATAGCCATAAATGTGAAGTCCGAAACAATACAGGAGAACAAAGGGCTTTATACACTCATCACTCGCCCAGCCACGGGATACACAAACCCAACATATGTGCCTACCCCAGCTACTGACCCTCCTCCGTACATGCCAACACCGATTGCCATCTGGCCCCAATACAGTAAGGCACAGAAGGAGTTTGAAAAGGCACTGGAGGCTGCACGGGTGGAATTGGCCCGATTTAGGGTGACGCAGGGAGTGGGTTGGATGAATGGGGGGCAGAAGGCATTTTGTTTAGGTTAGACAGGACACCCATAAAGGATGTGCATGTTGAAAACGAGGGGGGTGGTGCCGGGCAAAAGGAGCACAGGATTTGAGACAGTGGGGTCTGGAATAGATGCAAACCAAGAACTGAGGGAGGATGAGTGCGATACCATGGACGAGAATGTGGACGATGAAGTGGATGCGCAGCAGGCACCGGGAGTTACGCCACTAGTGGAAAGCTTGTGGGGACCATGGTTAAGGAATAGATTTGACCAGGTGGCAGTAGCAAAGAAAAAGGAAAGTGCTGGATGTAAAGTAAGAAGAATTACAGGTACTCAGATGCTGCTGTTGCACAAAGGCCTAGGCAGAACACACTATGTGCCCTCGGTGCAAATGAATAAGAATAATCTGATTAAGCTGCTCCCGTCCCTTACTTCTAGGGCCAGAAAATGGATCTATGCATTCGAAAAACAGACAACAGGGATTCCCTTGGCTGTGGGGGATATGAAAAGTTCACTTGTTGCAACATTGGGGGACCAATCTGGGATTTGTGGGTTAAAGCCGGATATCCCGGAGTAAAACTAGATGATGACAAACATTATGGTGAGTCCTTTAATAACATCAGGACGCAGGTCTGGGACATGGTGCGGCGAACATACCGCAACATGCCAGACCTGAAGTCCTCATGCAGTGCACCATCAGGGACAACAAGGACCCTGCGCAGTATATCGTCAAGGTTCAGGAGATGTGGTGGGTGGAGATGTGGGACCAGTGGGACCAGTCAGTTCCTCTTTTTTACTTCATTATTAAAAAGGATTTAACCAAGGAAGTGCAGAAGGTGCTTTTAAAAATTGTGGACATTGAAGTGAAAGGGTGGGCTGATATACAAACTATCATTATGCATCACTGAAAGAGAATAAAAGAATGAGAAAAGGAAATAGCTCAATGATGGTAGGCTAAGGAAGCAAAACTAGTGCAGACGAAGTTAGCTAAGATAGTAGTTGAGGGGGCAGCATCATCAAACATGAAAGCAGAGGTGGCAGAGCAGCCCCCGGCAACTCCAAATGTCAGAATAGAAGCATTTTGGCCAGGAGGAGGAAAGGACAGTGGGGAAGTGGACCTCAACCCCCCTACCTGGAGTGGCAGCTAGGAAGTCAGCAATGCGGGAAGGGTGGATTGATAGGGGCAAGAGGAAGATTCAGAGGTATGGGACCTCGGGGAGCAGGTGTATGACCCTTGCAATGTTGTAGCTGTGAGAAGTGGGGACATTTCGCAAGGGAGTGTAGGAGCACACAGGGGGCGGGATACAATCCATATAGAAATTATTGCCCACCACCCCAGCACCAACCACAGGTACAACTCCCGAGGCCGACATCCATACCCTATGAGATACATCAGGGCTACACTCAATTACCACCTCAAACGCCGGGTGCGCAGATGCAACATCCTGAAGTGACACAACCATTGGTGCCCCAACAGAACACCATGTATGGGAGTAACATGCCATTGACCGATGCGGTGCGGAATGGCACAGTCATACCGTACCAAGGAGTTAGCATGGTGGGAAACAACCCTTTCATGTTTCCTGGCACCAACACATATTCCAACTCGGACAGCCCACAGAGAACTCTTGCATGCCCAGTCCTGTCCACAACAGTCCACACTGACGAGTAAGCCTTGGTGGGCGCTGAGATAGGTAACAAGCAATTCATCTTCATGGTGGACACTGGTGCCACTTAATCATGCATCAGTGAGGGAATCTTCCCATTATCAAGTGAAACTCTAGAGATGAAGGGTTCTCTGAAGCTGTCACCACAGTTTCCTATACAAAAGAAATGGACAACAAAGTAGGAGGAAAGATGGTGCGTGAACCTATGTTATATTCCGAGAGCTCACTGATAAACGTATTGGGGCGAGACCTATTGAGTAAATTGCATATGACCATTTCCTTCACAGACCAAGGAATAGTTGTGAGCCATTCCAGGGATGTGTGTCATAAGAGTGAAGGTCATAATGTATGCAATGGGAGGCAAAGCCGTTGTTTGCTGTATTCCTGTGGACCCTGATCTGTTTGTGTATGGCATAACAGTGCCCCAAATCGGCAAGGCTTGTTGATGAGTGCTATCTGATTTCATTTTCCAACCCGTGTTGTCCCCTGAATTGGTGGCAGAAACAATATTGTCCCTAGATCTACAGAGTCTGGTGGTGTCAGCTAAATGTATTGTTGTAATGGGAATCGACTCAAAGGGGTGCGAGTGGCACACAGTGTTGTGTATTGATCCAACAATGCCTTTTAGAAAAGTGACGGATGCAGACTTAATTGAGGGTGGAGCAGACGATGGCGAGATTCTGCTGGCAATTTCCATTCCTTGTGATATCATGGTACAATACCGAAAAGTGCAATGTTCTTTGATGGCTCTTGAAGCCCCCCATCTCACTGAAACAGACATAGAACAGGTCACTGAAAGGCTGTGGACAGCAAATGCTCTTGATGTTTGGTTCTTGCAAGGAGTGACCCCGGTTCAAATACCACTTGAGCCAGGAGCAGTGTTCCCCGGGTGAGACAGTATCCCTTGTCAAGAGAGACAGAGGAAGGGATACAGGACACCATTGTTGCCCTACTAAATCAGAGGATAATGGTACCATCTACCTCCCCATGCAACACGGCTATATACCTGATAAAAAGGCAAAAGAGGGGAGTTGTAGAATGATTCAGGATTTGCGTCCTCTTAATGAATTCTACAAGCAGAATGTCCAGTGGTCCTGAACTCTGCAACAATACGTTGTAACATCCCAAAGAGGCCACCCACTTTACTGTGGTGGATCTTAAAAACACCTTCTTTTCTGTTCCCTTGCACCTCGATTCACAGTATTTCTCGGTGTTTAAGCATGGGGGATGCACTTTGAACACACAAGACTGCCTCAAGGGTACTACAAGTCCCCCAGCTTTTTGACAGAATGCTACATGTCAAGTTAGGCAATATTCAGATGCCCAGTACCGTTATTCAATATGTTGATGATTTACTAGTGGTCAGTGTCAGCGAGCACCAGTGCAGGAAGGACTCCATAACACTACTACAACTTCTGACTAGCAAGGGATACAAGGTTAATAAGGCAAAATTACAGTACTACCTCCAGGAGGTACTCTGCTTGGGTCAATTAATCTCTGTGAATGGCAAAAGGATAATTCCTGATGGAGCCGCCTTTGTGCGTGCCATCCCACAGCCCAAAACAGTGATGGAAATGCAAAGGTTTTTGGGGCTATGCAATTATTGTAGGGTGTGGATACCTGATTATGCAGCATACATGAGACCCCTGTTGCAAGACCTCAAGGAAGGTCGGAAAGGTGACAACAAAATAGTATGGACAAAGGCATGCATACCAATTTCAATGACCTCAAGGAGGTCATGTCCACTGTGCAGGTATTAGCAACCCCAGACCTCATGCAAGAGTCCTATCTAATTTACCACTCCAACAGGCAACTGATGACTGTAGTGCTGACAGAGAAGAACACTATGGGCCACACACTATTGGCCTTTTACAGTGGTAGCCTAGATTCAGTAATGCAGGGATAATTTGCCTGTAAACAAGCACTTTCTGCTGCAGCATTTGCCATTGAAAGAAGTTCAACTATTTTTATGGGATGCTCCTCAACACTGTACATAGAGCATGCTGTTTTTGCCATTCTAGAATGCTCCAAATCCAACTGACCACGCAGCGAGCGTCTGCATACAAGATTATTTTATCAAGTCCAAACATTCACAATATACGATGAAAAACTGTTAACCCAGCCAACTTTTTGACACAAATGTGTTCCTATGAGGACTTAGTCAACCATGACTGTGTCATTTTTGAGGAAGAGGAAGATGGCATCCCACAAACACATGATAAGCCACTCAAGGGCGAGTGTCCTTTTTGTTGATGGCTGAGCCCTAATTTAGGAGGAAACAGGCCTATGGAACACGGGGGCAGCAGTGGTCCGTCTAGTAGATGGAGAATACAAAATGCTAGTGCAGAAGGGATACCAACGATTTCTGGTCTCAAACTACCAAACTCATTGCGCTTATTGAAGCGCTACAAGCATCCCAGGGGTGCAACATTACCATTTATTCTGATTCAGCATTTGTCACCATCACAGTGCTTGCAAGCCTTCCAAGGTGGAAGAGCAGGAAATTCAGGAGGGCAGACGGATCTCCAGTCAAACATGCTGCATTATTGTACAACCTCATCCACACACTGTCCCATCCATCTGCAGTGGCAGTCGTAAAGTGCTCCACCCACACTAATAACAGAGACATGGTCTCACTCAGTAACGCTGCTGTGCATGCCGAGGTGGAAACAGCAGCATACCTTCCAGTAGCGGAAGTTAAGTTTCAGAGTATAATGTACTAACACCTAACACAGAACAGTTGCGTGCACCATATAATGCCCAATCAATTGAGCAGCTGATTGAGTTGCAGGGACGAGCACCGCAAGCAGAAAAACTGCTCTGGAAATTCGATATATGCAGTCTCCAACAATTCTCTTATGGTGGCAAGAAATATCAGGGAAAGCTTAAATGTCCCGTGAGCTATTGCTGTTCGCTTTCAACCAGTTATATTATCCATCACAGGTTGTTGCAAAACAGCACAATGCAGCAGACATTCAAGAGGACTGGTTTGTCCTCAACCTACAGCAAATTTTGATGAACATGGTCATACACTGCACTATGTGTCAAAGTTATAACCCAGGCCTTACATTGAGAACTCTCAAAGGCACCTTGCACCGCCCTACTGGGCTGTTCCGGGAACCGCACATTGATTAACTGGATATAGATGAAAGGAGCAATGGTTCTTGTTACCTCATTGTGGCCATCTGTCCCTCCTCCTGATTGGTGGAGACAGAACCTTGTACACATCCAGATGCTAAGTGTGCCACCAAATTCTTAGTGCAGGAGGTATTTCCTTGATAGGGCATGTGCGCTACATTAAGGTCAGACAATGGCACCCATTTCTTTAATGACCTTTTCAAGGAGATTTCAAAATCACTGACCATCAGGCATCAATGGGCACCATTTATCACCCCAAGACAAAGGGAGAGTCAAGAGGATCAACGGCCTGTTAAAAAGCAATCTGTATAAACTGTGCACCACCTTAGAGAAGAACTGGATGCACTGTTTACCACTTGATTATTCAGTTTGCCCACACAGCCCTGCAAAGACCACCATTTATCACTGCACAAAGTGGTCACAGGGCTCTGCATGCACACCCCGCTCTGCCATGTTAGATGAGTGTTAGACGCTCATAGGTTAGCATCTATCTTGGGGGAGTGATGTAGTAGCTATTTGTCCTACCTAACAAAGGCAATTACATTTGTCTCCCAACATATCGTGCCTCCCTGGACAGAGGAAGCAAACGGCGCCACAGCGGAAACACCAGCAATGTCAACCACTCTGCAGTTGTTCCCTGGTGATTGGATCTATATTAAAAAGAAATTCGTCCTTTTCAAGTAATTTACACCACTCCCCTTGTGGTTAAAGTGAAAGAGCGGCACTACTGGATACACCTCTCTGATGTCCACAAAGCACCCCTGTCCCAGCCTGAACCAGACAATAAAAGTGCCCCATGAGCCCAGCGCTCAAGCCCCACCCTCCGTTACAGCCTATGTGCCCATTTAAATCAATAAAAGAATATCACCCAATATCCTCATAAAACTCAGTTACAAATTACATTTCCTAAGAGATTGCATTCTTGCAGTTCCCCATACTATTTTCTTTCTCTTTCTCTATTTATATCTCTCTCTCTCATTTCTCTCTCTATCATTCTCCTTTTTATCTCTCTCTAACTTTCTCTCTCGCCCTTTCTCTATTGTTTCTTCTCTCTATTTTCCTCTCTTTGATCTTTTACAATAAAAATTCCGTTTTAGGTGTTTTTCTCAATGGACCAAACTGGCTCTGATGATTTCGGTAATATTAGGAAATGTAATGTGTATGATACCATGTTGAAGTTTTCTTACTCGTATTTATGCACATTGCATCATATTGCTGGATTGTTCACAATATTTATGTTTGATTAGGCACATATGTTGGGTGTGCTTTTATATGGAGATGTCATATAAAAGAGGGGGAAGTATAAAATATAATGCTAGCATTATTGGGTCTATTCAGAATGTAAATTCTACAAAGGGTACAGACATACATGTATTCACATTTTCCATAATGCACAACACTGTGGCCAAAGATCCCAATGTTAATGATCAAATCAAAATTGGCAGTACTGTTCGTGACACCAATGACTCCATTATTTCTTCCAAGATATCTTCTGATCTCACCAGTTTTTTTTTTTTGTTTAATGTATATAACATAGTTTTAGCATGTAGAACAATGTAACGTAGTAGGTACAAATATGATAAATACTGCAGCCTTGGTCTAGATACAATAGAAAATGTGCTTCATCCAAAATTCTCAAATAGTTGATACACTGACATGAGCTGGGTGGGAAGGAGAAGGGTGAATGGAAGTTGTTAGGTTTCTTTGTTGATACCACACTTGTCGGAAGCACCCAAGATATTAATCTCACAAGAATTATCAATTTTAGAGCCTCAATGCCTGGTTCATCTGGCAATGTGTAGGCTCCAAAAGTATCCAGTGTTTGCAGAGGACATACTTGAATTTACAAGGAGGTAAATACATAGACAGCAGGTGGCAAGAAACATCAATTAGTTGTGCAGCAGGAAGCCGACTGGAATTCGAAGACAAAATGTTGGCTCAAGTGAATAAATCATGTGCACAATTCTGGAATGAACATATCGCAAAACTAATGTGGATCGAAGCAATGGAAAAGCTAGTAAAAGTGCACCGGCAAGAAACTCATGCACTATGCTTTTGCAATGAAGAAACTGTTTTGGTGGGGGCAAAGCTGAGATGCAATAAGACACTGTTCATTCCAGACTTCAAAATAGGTACCGCTGCAGCAATGTATATAACTGTTTGTGTGGACATCAGACATTCTTCCACATCCCGCCATCATGGAGGGGGTTCCTGCTCACTGGCCACGTTGCATTCAGCGATTCTCTTGATCCCTGAATAACACCTTGCAGTGGGATCAAAAACCTTGCCTGCCCCAACCCCAGCCACAATGGGGCCCACCAGAAACTTATTGCAGCCCCCACCCATCATCTGTGTCTTATCTGAGAAAGAAAAGAACAACAAGTTGCACAGAAAAAGAAGATCAAATTATCTGTCTCAAGACTTCTCTGAATTTCTCAAAGAAATACCCAATGAATATAGACTGTTTAGCAAACAAGAAACATTTATCACATCTCCAATACTGCATAGGGTCCAAACAGCCACAAGTGCCAAATAGCTCCAAACAGTGCGATGGGAGGTCATACAGCTGGCCAATGACACGGAACAAGGCCTCAACGCAATCAAGGTTGAGATGTGTGCCATAAGACTGATGACCCTCCAGAAATGATATGTGCTCGAACTGCTGGCGGGGAAGGAAGGGGGAGTTTGCTGCAAAATTGGTGATTCTTGCTGTACATGTTTGCCTCCAAATGATGTAGAGAATTCCTCCCTGACATAAATAATAGGAGCACTGCAAACCCTTGGATCGCACATGCAGACTGAAGCTTGCATACAGCAAGAAGATTGGTTTGATGACCTTTTCTCGTGGGCACTGTCTTAGATGGGAGTGATTGTCAAGCTGTTGGTGTCTGTGATAGTGTTTGTGTTAGTACGTTTATGCACCTGCCAGCTGGGGCTTCGATGCTGTGGCAAAGCAGTACCTAGCAGTGCCATGATGATGGTTTCAAATTGGGGTGTCAAATGCACTTTGCGGTACGAAACCCAGCGCTGCCCAAACTGGTGACCCAAAAAACCACACATGGTGGTGATAGAGCAGTGTGTACACCCTCCCAGCACTATCATCACACCCCCACCTAACCACAAGAATTACAGAGCATTGGGTTGATTTGGCAGGGGATGGGGGTTGTATATACATGACTTGCACCTCTGAGGCATATTCTCAGTCTGGTGAGAATTTTCATCATGTATATAGGGCACGGGTTTCAAAGAAGGGATCACCACCTTTTTTGGAGGCTGAAAGGTTGGAGGAGGAATGCTGGTGAGGGACAAATAAAGGTTGGCTTATGAGGGAATGTGTTAATGTAGAATTAACACAACAGGAGAATGTTGGGAAGGGGACATGATCTTCTGCACCCCCAAGCAATTCAGAATAAGACAATGATTGTCACTGGTATGTAAGAGACCAGGGGGAGCGAGTGCCCTTAAAGCTCAGATAGCTCAGTGACAATGTGCTCGCCCTGGAAGCAAGACAACATGAAGCAACACAGTTTCGGTCCCTGGGTCCGTGCTTAGAAACCTCTGGGTATTTAAGCACGTTACAAATATGCAACTAAGACAACAACAAAAAAATCTGTAACAGCGCCTTGATGCCCCCCGGACTGTGTGAGTGCTTTTAAAATGCAAATAAATAAAATAAAATAAATCTCAGACATTACTTGGTCAATAGCTACAGCCTGGTTTGCGGTCAACAATTACTGCCCTTTCAGAATTCTGATCTTTTTGCAATTGTATTGTGTTTGTATTTTTATTTATGCCCATAGTCATCAATACATTCACATACAACAAAAATATACATACATAAAAAAAAAGTCAAAACACACAAGGTAGACATGACCGTCAGCTCCCCCACTAAAACAAATACAAAATATGCTCTCTGGACAAAAAAAGGCTAAAAGGCTAAAAAGCTAAAAACAATTCAATACCTGAAAAATAAAAAAAAGGCTGTTCATGCCAGGGGAATGTTTCTGAAGTGGGTGTACGGAATGAGCATGAGTGAGGGTGTAAGAGGTGTTGGTGGAACTCAATGTGTTGTGTGGGGCAGTGCTGTTGGAGTGTATTAAGGGAGATTAAAGGGATGTTCCCCCCAAAGTAAGACAAAGAGCCATTCCATACGTTGGCATACCAAAGACCCCTGTTTTAGTGACCACTTTGTGTGAACTGGTTATCAAAAACGCAGTCACTTACAATGTTTCAAGCAGTTTGATATGGTGATCACTTTCTGATGAGTAGTTGGTATGTCAAAAAAGAGGCAGGAAATAGAAGACATTGCCTGAATAGGAATCTCCAGCCTTGCTACAAGCACCTCCCTGATGTCCACAAAAAAGTAACCTATGCGATTATGGTTACATTTACTGGCAAGAGTGGTGAGAGGCAGACTGTAATGCAGTATTGTGTGTTTACACATAACAATTGCCACTATAACACTGTATTGATCTGCAGGTAGTCATCCATGGCTGGTAAGTTGCTTTGGAGTCTAGGTGATGTCAAGGTGTCACTGACATAGTCAGGTTTTCAGACCTTTCCTGAACAGGAGGAGGGAGGGAGCGATTGGATTGCCACTGAGATGGAATTCCACAGGAAGGAATCATTTTACGTTTTGTTACCATGGATCCATCTAATTTTGAGTTTGCCAATGGCTTGCCAATGATCCTACTGTACATCTAGCGTGATCATATGGAGGCATTTAACTTAGCCCAAGGCCAAGTTAGCCTTGTCGGCCCTTCCCTCAATTTAGCTATACCAGATGGTTACACCCTATCCCACCATGACTGCACTACTTTGAGAGGCGGCGAGGTCGCTTTCCTACCCAAGGACTCACTCTTTACTTGGTTAGCCCAAAACCCAGACTTTGAAGGTGTTGAGTCCTTGCACATAAAAATCAGAATGAACGCCGAATCCACAGTGAATTTTGTTCTTATACATCGTCCGCCCAGGCTTTCACATAATTTCATTGCTGCCATTTCTAACTATTTGTTATCACTTTAAAAGCCAAAACCCAGTTTATTCTCCATGGAGACTTTAACTATTGGTTAGGCCATAGCGATGACCCGCTGGCTGCTGAATTAGAGGCAACCCTCTCTGATCTGGGTTTCGAGCAACAAATCCATACATCCACCCACCAATCGGGCCATACCCTGGATTATGTTTCCTCGGTTAATGTTCCATGTCATGATATCCAGATCAAGCCATGCCCCTGGTCGGATCACTCATTTATTCACTTCTCCATTATGGTACCATTCCCAAAAAACTTAAAACACATATGCCCAATTTTATTACTACACGTAATTTCAAACATATCACAGAGGACAAAATTGAACCTCTCTGAGACCCTGCAATTAACTTTACTGAGCACACCTCCGTACTGGACATGTCATCCATCCTTCTTGACAACCTTGTCAGTATCTGCTCTTCCCTGTCTCCGGCCAAGTCTAAAAAAATCTCTAAGTCCCAACAGAAGCAACTTATGGTTTATCAAGGAACAACAAAAGTCCAAATTCCTCACTGCCAAGTTATTCCATCAATGGAAATCTAACCCCAACACACTCTCTCATGATGCATATAAATTAGCCGTTAAGTCCTATAGAACAGAGGAAACGGCTGCAAAAAAGACTTACCAAAACCTTCAGATTCATAACGCTAAATCAGATAGGAAAGAACTTTTTAGAATCCTTAAAGATTCATAATCTACTGATGAACCTCAGGGACAATTGCCACCGTCAGACAATAACTGGTGCCAACAAGTCCAAAATGGAATGCATAACAAACTTTTGGGCATCAGAGCCAATATTGTCCTAAAACAGGCTGCCAATCCAGACTCAGTCCAATGCAAATTTTTAATCAGAAATCCTGCAGTCACCAAATTTAATTTCCACCCAATTTCTGAGTCGGAGTTGAAGACCATCATTGAACAACTCAAGCCCACTAAATGTAAAGCCGATCCTTGCTCCTTCCTAATCATAAAATCTTGACCCCCTCCATTGTTAAAAGCTATTTGCAATTTATAAATGCATCTTTACTAGAGGGCTGCATTCCTGATAATTTTAAATCGGCCTGGATCACCCCCATTCTTAAGAAGCCCAGTCTCGGCCCCAAAAATCCGCTCAACTATCTCCCAATTACTAATACTCAAATCCTTCTGAAGATCTTTGATCGCATAGCTTACTCTCAAATAGCTCTTCATCTGAATCTGCATCCCATCCTGAATATTTACCAGTCAGGTTTCAGACAGGGCTATGGCACTGAGGCCTCCCTTCTGGACCTCAAGTCACGTCTCCTTGCAAGCATGGATAAAGGTTTGGCCACCCTTCTTGTCTCGTTGGATTTATCCACGGCTTTCAACTTGGTCGACCACCCCATTATGGTTTCCAGAATGGTAGAGGTCTCCAATTTTTCACCCTCTGCAGCATCCTGGATTAAGTCCTTCCTGGTGAATAGACAGAGTCGAGTTTGCCTCGGGGACTCTGAAGCGGCCCCAATTCCGGTGCTTTTTGAGGTTCCCCAGAGCGCTAGTACCTCCCTGCTTCTATAACATCTACACAGCTCCCTTCTTTATGGTGCTTGAGGAGGAAGGTATCTCATTCACAAACTACGCTGATGATACACAGGTTCTAGTCCAACTCTCTGGAGTGCATTCCCAGGAAGAACAAGAGTTAAATAGAATTTTGTATTTAATTGAAAACTGGATGATGGCCAACAATCTTGCTCTGAATAGAACAGCTGATGATTGTGGCTAATTCCAAGTATCTCGTCAAATTGGACCCCTTCTATAAATCATTTAGGCTAGGCCTAGTGGATATTTCACCTCAACCAAAACAGAAAATATTAGGTGTTGTCTTGGATCAATCTCTCAATATGAGAGCTCATGTGAGCAGTGTCATCGCTGCATCCTCTTACTACGTGAAACTATTGACTCATTTGAGACCTTTTATCTTGCAGGCAAATGCTGAGACCATCGCGAGAGCCATAGCTGGTGCAAAGATTGATTACTGCAGCAGCCTCCTGGTGGGTCTGGTAAAAACTGATTCCAATAGACTTCAAGTAGTCCAGAAAGGGGCAGTCCATATAGTTACGGGTCTAGCCCGGCGTGATCATGTCTCAGCTGCCAGACACACCTTACATTGGTTGCCTATGGAGCCACGCTTTAAAGTCAGACTATTAACGATGGTCTGTAAATGTAGACTTGGCACAATGGCCAAATACCTGCAAGATCACATCCAGGATAAAGTCAATCGTAGGGCTCTTAGGTCATGCAATCAGAATCTGCTAGCCCTCCCACACTGTAAACTCAAGAAGGTCAACAATGGGGCCTTCTGTACTGCGGCACCCAAACTTCGGAACCTCTTCCACAGACTCTCAGACTGCACCCCTCTATCACCTCGTTCAAGAAGGCAACTAAGACCTGGCTCTTTAACTGATCATTTACTCTTACGTCGACCTCTACCTCGGCCTTTGTCCTCTTACTCCTGATTATTTGATCTTTTGTGTCACTTTTTCATCTGTCTGTCATGTATGCACTCTCATGCTACAGGGTTAACGGCTGCACGTTAGAAATTGATTAAAGTAAAAGTAAAGGGGGATACAGGCTTTTTTAACAGGAACTTAGCGGGTATGTTTAACCTGTGTAGTTCACATATGCTGGGGGAGATGTGATTTAACCTGCATGCCCCACTGATGAGGTCTGGCACCATATGGTGGAAAGTCCTGATAGTAGGGAATTTCCCCCATCTATGTGAGAGATTACAAGAGACTACACTACTGTCCATAAGTATCTGAGAGATTTCACTGAATTGATTAGTTGGGGGGTAGATCCATCCAATTACACACCTTTCACATCACATCCAGGATAAAGTAAATTGTAGGGTTCTTAGGTCATGCAACCAGAATTTGCTAGCCCTCCCACACTATAAACTCAAGAAGGTCGAGAACGGGGCCTTCTGTACTGCGGCACCCAAACTTTGAAATTCTCTTCCACAGACCCTCAGACAGCACCCTGTCGGGGAGTTTCTCCCGGGGTCGGCTGGGCCATCAGCGGACCTCCGGGCTGGGAGGCCCCAACTCCTCCCGTGTTTCCCAAAAATGAGTATGAGACACACGCAAGAAGCAAGGTGGTTCTGCTGTTTATTGAACAACGGCAGGGATGGGTCTAGGATCGTACGCGTCCGTCCAGACTCTCAAAATTCGTGGGGCTCGCAGGCCCCTTTTTGCCTCAGTATGACGCGCTACTTGGGTCACCTGGGAAAGTTAGCGAAAAACCTATCACCACTCTGGATTGGTTCCTCGAGTGGTAGGGTTAGTATAGCATACATATAGAGAACGTTGTTAGTGGTTGAGGGTCAGTCAGGTGGTATACTTGGGTTGTCCCTTCTATTAGATACTTGAAAATTGTTACACAAAGACCCCTAATGATTGGCTAATGTTAGTGGCGTCAGTGATGAGTGCCCCCATGTTCTGATTGGTCCACTCGCGAGCCCCCCAGCCTGGGACCATCGTTGTTCCCAGCTCGCGGTGTACCTGTCATTTGCAACAATATGTAACTATGTGTACGTGCAGACAATGCGTGGATTTGCTCATAGGCCTGAGAGCAGACCATTCCCATCGCTGTAGGTGTCCATTGGGTCATTTCATTGTTGCAGCCTGTGTCCCAGACGTGGGACCCAGGCGACTTCTCCCTCGTGGGTCTGGCACCTTGTCAGGTTTGGCTTGGTCACATGAGGAGAGACCGTGGCTGAGGCAGAATTCTGCACATTTAAAGTTGTATTTGCCTCTGCGTGCCTGGTTTTGCTTACAGGTGTTACCTTGGCGTCGGCTGGTAGCATACGAGTTGCAACATCGCTCCCTTGGCTGTCAGCTCTTGCTGGGCTCGTTCTGCATGGTCAGCACTTGTACTCTTGCTCGTTCAGTGTCCATGGCGGCTCTTGCTTGCGGCCTACTTGGTCTTGGTTCATAGGTGGGGATATGTAATTCACAGTACTTGTGTTGCAGTGTCACATGGCTTCATAGGCAGTATCATGTCTTCGTTGTATTTTCATCACGATGCAAGGGTCGGGAGAAGCGTCAGCAAGCATGTAAACGAGTGCTTTGTGCGTCTTGCGTTTCTGCATTTCGGAAAACCTATGTGAAAAATAATAAAGATGCGCGTCAGTGGGTGTATCCGTCACCTACGTCATAGCACTGAGTATATTCTTCATGTGGATTGGTGTGGGAGTGTCCAGTGTGCATGGTTGCACGTGTGTTCTTGACAGTTGGCTAGGTCGTCATGGCATCTCTAACGATGTAGGTGCTTGTTGTTGAGGGCTTAGTCGAGTTCATCCATGCCGCAGGTGTCGGCCTGAGTAGGGCAGGCTGGTGGGCAGGCTGGTGGGCACATCCGTATGTTCTTGAACCAGGGTATTTGGTTGTCTGATAGATATACAAATTCATCTCGTGGCGGGTGTCTGGGCCGTGATCCTCTGGGCCAGGGTCGCGAGGAGATTGGGGGGAGTCTTTTCTCCCATTCTCCCACTTCAACCCCTCTATCACCTCGTTCAAGAATGCACTTAAGACCTGGCTCTCTTACTGATCACTTACTCTTACGTCGACCTCCACCTCGGCCTTGGTCCTCTTACTCCTGATTATTTGATCTTTTTGTTTCCCTTTTTCATCTGTCTGTCATGTATGCGCCCTCATGCTTCAGGGTTCATGGCTGCACGTTAGAAATTGATTAAAGTAAAAGTTAAGGGGGATACAGGTTTTTTTAACAGGAGACTAGCGTGTATGTTTAACCTGTGTAGTTCACATAGGCTGGGGGAGATGTGATTTAACCTGCATGCCCCACAGATGAGGTATGGCACCATATGGTAGAAAGTCCTGATAGTAGGGCATTTCCCCAATCTATGTGAGATATTACAAGAGAAAACCCTAGTGTCCAGAAGTATCTGAGAGATTTCACTGAATTGATTAGTTGGGGGTAGATCCATCCAATTACACACCATCTACACACCTTTGAGTGTGAATCTGCACTGCTGGACGACCTATGAGGATGAATTCTGTCTCGGTGGGGTTAACCTTTCAAGTAGGTGCTTCATATCCATGTTTGAATGATAGCAATGCCAGCCTGGAGGTCGAGTTTAGGTGTAGTTCAGTTCAGAAAAGTTTATTTCGGAATCACAAATCCATAAAACACATGTGTCCAAGCAATACATACAATTAATAAAACCCTTCCCTTAAGAACATCCACAAAAACCACATTATACATCTGCAAAAACAGTCACATAATAAAATACCAAATAAAATACATTATAAACTGCCATTACCGCAACAATATCAAACCTACAATTTGAATACCCTTCCCAATGTAGCTAATCGGGGGAGTCAACAACACTCTTCCCCCTGTAACCTCAATAACCCTTTTGTAAAATACATTGCTCTTTCCAAAAAGGTAAGTAAAGCCCATGCAACCAATACAGAGTCTGCGCTTATAAGAAATGAAATAGCCTCTCTGTAATGGCGAATCTTAGTTTCCTTAAGGACTGGAATTATTGTCACTCTACGTCTCCTTATGTACCCCGCACAAAATAGTAACAAATGCACCAAACTTTCAGTAATGTACCCACACACCGGACAAACAGCAGTATTCACTGTGTTCCCCCACAAACTGAGACAATCGAACCTAGCCCTAGTGATTAGGCACCGATCTTTTTTATTCGAACCCCAAATTAAGTAGGGTTGAATAACCAAAGGCCAACTAATCATTGCATGCAATTTAACAGTGTTATTTTCATACTCTAAAAGTATTCTCTTCTTGGCAAACACTTTGCCTAAAACAGGTTTATAACCATTCACCTCTGTTTTAGTTAAAAGGGCAGCTGGAGGAAAAAGAATACTTAAATTGGCCTCTTCTAGGGCTTTATCTATATAATCAAGCTGTGGAATTCTTTGCCACCCCATCCTCCCCAATACAGATCTAATAATAAAATGGCAAAGAGAGGCATGTACATTCGCCCACATCCAGACCCAGAAGAGTATTGGGGCCAGCGCCCACTGATCCTCCCAAAATTTCAGACCCATTTCTTTGTGGATAGAAATACTCGCTGAAGAATTAGGGAGTCCCAGAAGTCTCCTGAAAAATTGGTTCTCCTTGACTTGTACCTCATCCGCCTTCTGGAAATCCCACAAAGGTGCCCCATATAGTGCAACTGCCTTTGCTTGGGCTACATATATCTTGGCTACCACATCAAGCGTTGACCCTCACAGCGGGACATAAAATGAAAAATGCCCCCTATTTGTTGGCTCAGTTTATCCGATTGTTTGATTAGATGCGACTTCCCAGTGAGAGCTTCTGAAAATTGAATCCCTAGGTAATCAAAAACCTTCACCCTGGGGTGACTTCTCCATCACATATCATGGGTTGCATTAATGCCGGCCATTTTCTACCCACACGGACCATTACAGCCTATTTTTTAGAGTTGATCTTTAACCCCAAATTGCTCATGAAGACTGCATATGCATTAATCAGGATCTTTAATGTTCTCGAGGTTCTGGCTAACAGTACGGTATCATCCGCATATGCCAGCACTGGAAACGCCGACCCCCCCAGTACCAAAATGTCTGCCAAAATATTTAGCAAATGCTTCAAGAGGCCGTTAATATAGAGGCAAAAACATAATGGGGCCAGGACACAGCCCTGCCTCACCCCACACCCGACCTTAAAGCAAGCTGTGCAAGGCCCCCTGGACCACTGCGCACACATGCCTCATTGTCACTGTAAACTTCCATCAAAACCCTCAATATGTTCCCCGGACAACCCATGGACCTAAGCACTTGCCAAAGCTTTGACCTATCTACCTTGTCAAAAGTCTTGCTCAGGTCCATAAACGCTAAATACACCACCTCTCCCCTACAAAAGACTGAGTTGGCCACAAGGAGATACACATTGAGACTCTGCTCTATAGTTCCTACTCCTGGGCAGAAACCAAACTGGATGTCGGATAAAACTGACTGCTCTGTCAGCCAGGATTCAATATGCCCTAATAGTACTCTTCCAAAGATATTAAAAGAAGTGTCCAATAATAATATTGGCCTATAGGCACTTGGGTTTGTATGATCCCCCTTCTTGAATATAGGAAATATAATAGCCCTTTTCCAAGATGAAGGATATCTACCTGATTCCATGCACGCGTTAAACACAACCGTCTGGAGAGGAGCCCACAAATCCAGGGGGTCCTGAAAGAGCTCAGAGTACAGCGCGCGATTATGGGTTTGCTGCTTTATAGCCCTAGTCACCTCATCCAGCCCAAACTTTAGGTAGGAGGAAATTGAATCTGCACATCCCCTCATATTCTCTCCCCTAAACAGATTCCCAAAGTGATCCAACCAGTCTGTTTCCATCACATGAGTATCACTATTCTCCTTAATCAAACAACCACCAGGTCCCTTCTTCACAAACTCCCAGAAGGCCTTCTGGTCATTCCTTTAGTTTAGGTATAGCTAACTGACGTCTGTTTGTTTGTGTCTTGAGATGTCGAAGTTGGTTTGAAGACTGCCGAGGGATTCCATTTATAGATTGAATAAGACAAGAGAGAGGATATGATCCAGAAGGGTAATGGGGGTCTCCACTCCATGCCTCCAAATACTGAGCAAAGATATTTTTATGAATATGTTAACATTTGTACTTTTACCTAAACCTCTTTTTTCTTCAAGCCCAACTTTTTCTGGGTAACTGGTAGGCGCAGGACTAAAATCGACCGTTATTGCTTTTCTTGTGCCTCTGATTTACTAAATATATTTAGAGTTGTTTATTAGTTTCATTGAAAAGTGAGCTAAAGTTGTCCCTGTCATGCATGCAATTGAGGCATCATAAAGTGATGCTCATAAGATCTAAGTGAAATTCATATGTTCAGATCTTCCTACAGTTGGTCTACTAGGGGCTCTGCACATTTGTAGTGTATTTATCACCTGATTGCAGTAAAATGCAAGTTATATGTAATCTGTAACATGACCATTTGTAAGGATGTTATAATCCCTTTAAGTGAGTAATATTCTGATAATTTCCTAGAGCTAACATTCGTATTATAAGTGAGTTGCAATGTCCCATCTCTCTTGTAATAAGGCTCAGTGCCATCTACTCACTTGTGATAGTATATTAATACCGTGTAGTGATATCACCTTGACTGCCAATTAATCCTAAGTAGCAGTCAAATGGTGCAGACAGTGTGTTCTCTTGTGTTGAGGAAGAAAATCCTTCAAGTTAAATAAAGCGAGCTCACCGAGGCTTTCTTTCCAGACTAGTCAATGGAAGTGTTTCTGAATTCCGGAAAGGCTTGTTTCAGAAGAATCTTAGAAGTCAGCGACAAGGAATCCTCTTCAAAGACTCAACTGAAAATGTGCTGCAGAGTTTTTAAACTGGTAAAAAAAACTCCCTAGCAGGCTTGCAGATACAGTTTATTCGTCAGTAGGGCGTGTATCCATGTATACTGAAAGGCCTGCTGTGCGTCACAAACACAGGCCTAAAGTCCTACAGGCCTCAAATTACCATATAAAATCTCCCGTTAACGTCAGGGGTGTATTAAAACAGACAGTTGCTCTCCTCTCGGAAGCCTGCAGACAGACAGTGACATGTTAAATAAGCATTGGCAATACCAACAGTTTGCACGTTTGTGTAGACACAGGAAAGGCACTTGCCAGGCACTGACATAGTGGTATTAACTGGTCATTAATGGTAGCGGGTGCACAATGGTACACGTACCTGGGCACTTAATAGCTGCGCCTGGCATATACCTAATACTTATACACAAGACAAAACTGTTGGCTTTGCCAACGCTTGTTTTTAACAGGACTTCAATGAAGGAAACACAAAGTGATTGCAAATAGAGTGGCTAAAGGCACACCTTGTTATGACATTTTTATCACACCACAGCCTCAATTAAGTAATTAACTCTAATAAAACTGCTTTGGAAAAACATTGGCAGGAACTTTGAGGGCATTGTTTGATGGTAAGGCTTGAATACAATGAGCACTAAGAGTTCCCATGAGCAGGCGGTTTGGGCTGGGAGAGGGATGAATTTGTGGGAATGGCCATAGGGATGATCATGGCGATGGGCAATCAATGGGAGGACTCATAACCAAACAATACCTATAGACTGTTTGTCCCTCCTCTGTGTCCCTCCCCATATGCCTTTCCTCCCTATCTGTACTCTATTTCAATAGCTAGGCAGCAAAACCTAATAGCACATACTACTAAAAAAGCAGGTTATGTGGATTATTTAAATTGAGGCACATGTCCCCTATCCACGACCACTTTTTTGGGGTTTTTTTTTTGCTTTAAAGTGATACAAACGTCTTCTGCCCAGCTCTGTGAGATATTTAAAGTGAAACACTGAAAGTAGTATTGTAGTACAAGAAAGCATTCAAAAAGGTTTGTTAGGCAAGTGTTTTCTATTAATACAACAGCTTCAAAGATACACATCTTCAGTGTTTTTTCTAAAAAAAAAAAACATGGTATTATATGAAATAAGGCACCCCTACCATATGTTATAAGTCACCTCGGAATTCTGCGACCTTATAAATTGCAGCCTCATGTTTGTATTTGGTCAAAATACTCCTTGGTGACTTGCAGTATCCGGATAACTTATGATAGGGGGTACCATAAAAAAAGGGATTGCTGGTACTTCCAGTCTGTTCATTCCTTAAGTGTTTGTCACACACACGTTAGGCACGGTCTTCACGTTAACATGGCGTGGACAGTGCTCATACTGCTGGTTTCAGTCCAAAGCCCTGTGCATTTTTCACGTGTAAGTTCAGTGACAGGATGGCTGAAACATCAAACATGTTATTATAGACACGCTAGAGTGGGACACATCCCATAGAACTGGTTATTTGAGCCATGTTCATTCTCAGTTGACGGGCTCCCGCATTATTATAACATTTGGCTGAAAAGCCAGCCCAAACATATTGTAATAGGCCTGATAATTTTTAAACCGTTAATGTGCACAAGTTCATTCAGAAAGTGTTGTAACACCACCGCAACATTTGTTTTATATTATGATGTAATGATTTTAATTATTAACTTCTTAAAATCTTGGCATATATTATATCACATATTATATCACATATGTTACACTAATGTTTTCTCCTGCCTTTTCCTAAAATGTATTTATAGGAATGTGTACAAAATATAATTGGTATGTCCTGCAGAAGCAACAAATGTCAACTTTTGATAAACAATCTGGCTTAATTAAAAGTAATGAGAAAAGCAGCTGCACTGGTTCAATAAATACATCACTTAAAGGAAATGAGATACTAGCTCCACACGAATAAACTTTTTTTTTGTTGAAATATTGAAATATCGGTGATATCTCATGTTGGATCAAACGAGAATTATCAGAACCAGTTGCAAGGAAAACCCTGACCCTTGTATGCTCAGTGTTTCTCCGACGGCAGTGATAACCCATGCCCACTAGGGTACATTCCATGCAGAATTGTGTATGCTGTTTTATAATTTAATTTTTGAAATCAGAGTTTTCAGAGCACCTAGCAAAACCATCTGCTTCATATTTTCTACTAGAACTAAGCTAAGCTTGTCACAAACACACCTTTTCAGGATTCCACAAATTTGACCATATCAGCCTACCCTTATGGAACTCCATTATCTCCCGGCTGTAAGCGCGTATCATATTCAAATCCTGATGCACCTTCTACAATGCTGTCACCCTGAAGTCCCCAAGCTACCTCACTTAGAAACTTAGCATCTACAGAGTCCAACGATCCACCACAGGTAAGGACATGTACAGACTTGAACAATGCCATTGCAGGAAGGAGAGCCCTAGAAGACAGACCTTCTCTATCCATGCCCCAAGATTCTGGAACCTCCTCCCATCATCAGACTTTCTCCCTTGCTTTACAGGTTAGAAGGAGCTCAAGACCATCCTATTCAAGGAATAGCACCTCAATAACACCTAGGTCCACGCATCCTCACCTCCCTACCCTACCTGAGATTGGGTGATCTGCTCCCCACTGTTTCCTCCCCTGGTTGCTTGAAATTCCCTTGCTGCCAAATGGCCCACACCCTTTCCTGATTTGTTAGCTCCCCACTTCCTGTTTCTCAATTTCCTTCACAGTGTTCCCGAAGCTAGTGTAGGGGAGGAGTGGTCCAAAAGACCCCCCCCTTGCCTACATCTCCACCCCGGGTGAGGGTCATGGCTCATCGGGCGTTCCCTCCTACCACCAGGGCCCAGGTGGTGGATGGCTCACCTGCTGAAGACATTGCCCGCACATATTAAATTTAGCTAGGCCTCAGAAACTATTTCTTGTTTGCTAAAGATGGTGTGAGCTCAGCGCGCTGTAGCTCGGCCCCCACCTCCGGAAAGTTTCAGTCCTCCCTGTCTCCGCAGCACCATGGTAGATCCGCTGCAAGCCCGTTCCCACGAACAAGACGGGCATGATCTAGCGTAATACATTAACAGTGTAACAGTTCACCTTCCGCCGTGTATCGCTGCTCCCACAATGACCCGGTCAGCAAGGCCTGGGCGATGGGAAGATCTGTAGAATGGTCATCTGCTAAAAGCAGACAGGTACCCAAATATGAATGTAAGAAACCACTTTTTAACACATGTATCCTCTCCATACAACCACTCTTACTAAAGAAATCTGTGAAGTTGTGTAATTATCGTACATGACACCAGCCGTGAAGGACCCACACCCCTGCAGGGGTGTGCAAATGATAACAGCATTTCCAGGGGATTATTCTTCATAAGTATCACTGAAAGCCCCACGCCCCGGGGTCCCGCACCACAACTGAACTGATGCTGCTAGAGTACACAAGAAAACGAATGTAACCATACCAAGGACACATGTGAAGAGTGTGCGTGAATGCACTCGTCACACGTGTATGTCTAGGCCCCTCATGTGCCACCCCCGCCACGTACAGTGGCGGGTTACTTTCTATGTACTCCACCAACCCTAATACTACCTCACTCACTGTAAATGTATATGCATATAACTAAATACTGTAGTTGTTAAAACATAGTGAATGAATAAGGTGCTCAGACTGGGTATAATCGAGACACATCCAGCAAAGTTTAAATGCATGTTTCAAAATGATTTGAATAAGTATTATAAAGTGGTCAAATGTTTGTGAAGTTTTTACCTAAAATCGGCAACACACGAGGGAGATACCTTTGTGAAATACGTGCAAGGCCATTCCCCCTCCCACCCTGCGAAGGCTGCTAAGGCATGAGAACAGAGGCCCGCGCTGCGCTACTCCGCCTCCCCCAACCAGACTGGAGCCGCTTCAAAGATTTGTAGCCCCCTCTGCAGCACCCAAGGCCGCGGCCCGCCACCTGCATTATTTACAGCACAGCAGTAAACCTCTGCCTGAACACACGCTTCCAAAAGGCGCCCCCCCCGTAAGCCCCACAACCCACCGGATCATCTTATACTTATGGCCTTGTGCAATCAGGACACCCAACACTTTGACAACACACAGCGGAACATCCATAACAACTTCTAACAAGGCAGAAAGACCTGTACCGCCCGTCGCAGGCCCTGAAGCTTAGCCCCTCGACCTATGGCCCCGGTCAACAGGACACTGGTAACCATGTCCTGACGTATTACCTCCAGACCCCTCACAAGGTACATTCCTCCTGTGTTGCATTAACCTGTAGAATAACCTATTGGAAGATTTACTAAAGAAGATAATATTGCAATGACTGAATGACTGCGGTGTGCATGGCCCAGGGCAAATAAGTCAGGAAAGGACATTCATCTCTGACACTGGCCACGATGGCACAACAACACCGCCCAGATGAACCCAGCCAACCTGCCAGGCCCAGCCCAACCCGCGAGGCTGACCAGTGACGTCTTCCAGCCAAAGCCAACCACATCGCAGCAGCACCTATAGTTAGTCGTTGCCACCCAATCCCATTGAACTTGTGCCCCCTATAGTGTGTAGGTTCTCATGACGTTTTTTGTAAATATATACGCCTGTCTTTGCTATTGTCAGACAGAGCGCTCTCGGAGTTTTTCAGAGTTCTTTGCATGCCCTATTCTAATCGATAAACTCCCATTTAAGCTCACCCGCACTCTGTCCTGGCTTTATTCCCGATTTGGGAGAGTCTTTTATTGTCTCTCATTGCGGGGAGGATCGTGCTGGTTGGGGACGCATACCTTCAGTGGTGACCCCGAAAGCATGATCATTATTATTATTATTATTATTTTTCCCCGACCTAACATTACCGTCCCCTTTTGGCACGAGAATCTCCGGTCGAAAAGGGATACGCACGGTGAGCCGGCTCCGGGAGGCTGCCCGCCAACGGGGACCGGTACACTAAGAAGTGCGCACTCAATAGAGAAAGGGTACGGGATCCCGGTTGAAAAATCCCCTTTGAGTACCGCTCGCCGGAGCCTGGGCTGACTGTTGAGCTGACGGCAACACTGCCTGGACGGACCCAGTTTCGGAGACTATCGGTTCAAGACGGGCACGTGAGTATTGAGTGCGAGCGATTGTAAAGGGAGCAGGGAAAGAAGTGTAGGACAGGTAACGAAGAGGGGGTACGTAGATCTACTAAGGATCATCTTAAAATTTCCTTGCTTTTTCTTTGCATATGGCCATTAGGATTAAGAGGTGAATAAGAGAAAAAGTGACGGGAACCTAGCTCCGAAAGGGGGTGGAAGGCGGCGCCGCATAGTGCTATATTGACTAGTACTGGGAATATATGAGGAAGTGGAATATAAGATAAAAGTGTTCAGCAAAAGGGGGCACTGAGAATATATTAGCGACCGCTATTACTTCTTTCTTTTCTTTTCTTTAGGGGTAGGGGGAGAATAAAAAGTGAGATTAGCACAAACTTAGGGAGAAAGTAAGAGAAAAAGAGTCCTACTAGAAGGGGAGAGAGCAGGCTAATATATATATATATATACGCATCCATATATCCAAATAAGACGGACAGGGACAGCCGGCTAGGGAGGAAAGGGAGGGCAGCTTGAATGGTGAATTGAGTGGTACCAAGAGGTGTGTGCACCTCGTATGTGTCAGAAGACAATTTGATGTTGTGAATGTGTAGAACGGTTATAAATGTATAGTAGTTAAATGGTCATGGTAAGTGTGACCGGATAAAACTTTTTGAAGACAACGTTGATACAGTGAAGTGAGTGGGTACCTTTTTGATTTCCGAGTTAATATTGTCAAAATAAATGATGGGTTGCTCTTGTATGTGCCCCCCAAAGAGAATAGAGTAGAAATTGTGTACAGCCAGTTTTGTATTGTGCAGGCAGGGGGGGGGAGAGCCCAGAGGAGCCCAATATTGAATGAGAAATAGAAAACGAAAAATAATAGTGATAATACATTTACATTGTAGTTGCAGACACACAGAGACACGCAATCACTAGGAGGGCACAGAGATGGGGGCTGAAACACCCCTATCACATATTTGTAAGAATCTCCCAGGGTACGCGGAGTGGATTAAGAAATATCACGACCAATGGGTAACCGAGTTGAAGGGAGAGGGGTTACCCCAAATATGGCCCGAGGGAGGGTCATTTGATAAAAGTGTTCTGGATATGGTGGCCACATGCATTTGTTTGAAGTACAAGGGGAAGCAGTTGCAAAATAGGAGGGAAATATTAGATCTTTGGAGGTTATTTGAAGAGATACCACCGCCTAAAACACCAGCATTAAATCCTGATCTCCCGTCCACCACGGACAATCCACTAATGATACAGAAAGATGTCAAAGAATTGTCAAGTGTAGCGCCACCAGTAGAGGTAATAAGCTTGTACCCGATATTAAACAAACCTGTGCCCGCAGAAGGATACAGTGACCCCACATATGTGCCTCCCCCGACAACTACTACACCCCACCGGCCCACGGCACCCCCACCATATGAAAGTACGAGAGAGCAAGGCCAGGCTAGTACACAAAGGGTGGACATAGAGAAACTCACAGATGATTTACAGTCAAGACTCTCAATAGCAAAAGATGAGCTCTCGAGAATAAAAGACATGTGTGGACAAACAGCACTTAATACGGCTAGATCAGGGCGCACGTCTAGAGCGCCAGGTGAGTATAGAAAACCTGAAGAGAGGTGGAAAAAAGGCGAGATACTGTTCAGAATTGAAGAAGAACCGACACGAATAATTGAAATAGGGACACGAGAAGGAGATACTGACAATGAGGAAAGGCCTATGGGGGACAGAGAGGAATTGCTATGTGACATAAGGGACGAGTTAGAAGAAAGCGACAGGTTGAGCGTGGCAATGGGAGGGGGAAGCGAAGGGGGGGATGGTACATGTTCAATGAGAACCCTGGATGATGAGTGGACGGGGCGATTAAGGAACAGAGTGGGGAAAATAGCATCACTGGGAACCTCAGCAGCCAAAACGGGTCCGGATGCAACGACGAAAGGAAGGCTACAGCTCCCGTTGATACACAGGGGAGGAGGGAGGCCTAACTATATCCCATGGGCGCAGATGGATAAAGCCAATTTATTAAAGCTATTGCCCCCGTTATCAGGAGGGGCAAGTAAGTGGATATACGCCTTTGAGAAACACACTGCCGGGGTACCCCTAGCTATAGGAGATGTGAAGAGTTTGCTCGTATCAGCAGTGGGCGATCAGGCTGAAAGAGTATGGGTTAAAGCCGGTTTCCCGGGAGTAACGTTAGCCTGTGACCGCCATGACGGGGCCTCCTTTAACACAGTGCGTGCCAGGGTGTGGGATGCCTTACGCGAAACATTCCCAGATACACCGGACTTACAATCAGTGATGCAGTGTACAATGAATGACGGGGAGGAGGCTATGGATTACATTTTTCGGGTCCAAGAGATGTGGAGAGCAGAAACGGGCACGCCCTGGTATCAATCGACATCTTTATTTTACTTCATTATAAAAAGAGGGCTCCCAAAGGAAGTGCAGAAGGCGCTCGACAAGATAGCAGGTATTGAAGCAAAGGGATGGCCAGAGATTCAGAGCCTAATAGTACACCATTGTAAACGAATAAAGGAGAGGGAGAAGGAGGTGGCGCAGAAAAGATTGGCAGACGAGGCGAAGTTAGTACAGACAAAGTTGGTGAAGGTTGCAGCAGCAGTAGCCGCGCTCCCACACAGCAGGGAGGGAGATGAGGAGGAGGAGGGGCTGATAGCACTACAAGGAAGGGTGGCAACTAATTGGGCGGGAATAGGACAGCGGCAGTGGAATGAGCAGGAGCAAGGCGGAGGTCCGCAGTGGCAAGAGTGGACCCCTCGAGGGGGACGAGGTGGGTACAGGGGCCGAAGAGGAGGTGGATCAGGGTACGGGGGAATGGGAGGAAATGGATGGCAAGGTCCTAGAGGAGCGCAAGGAAGTTGCTGGAACTGCGGGAGATGGGGGCATTACTCTAGAGAGTGCAGAAGCAGACCCAACAATGGGTTCCAAGAGGTAGAACATTATGGCCATCCCCACCCGGGAAGCCCATATGGTCTCCCAATGGGACAACAGCAACTAAGAAATCCAGGCCAAGGTAATGCTGGCCAGCAACAGGGACCCCAGTATAGAACACAGAACCACCCACAAAACAATGACGGTATGCAATACACGCCAGGTAACCCTTTCACGACAACAGCAAACGGGGCCCCCGCACCAGCACCTTACAACGGCATGTCAGTGGTTTCAGGAAGTGTCTTTAATGAGGGGGGGCGATGAGACACCCGCATAGGACAGCCCACAGAGAACACTTGCGTGTCCAGTTCTACCACCTACAATGCAGCAGAGGAACCATTGGTAGGGGCACAGATAGGAGACAAGCAGTTCATATTCATGGTTGATTCGGGAGCGGAGAAATCATGTATCAGAGAGGGCCGGTTCCCGTTATCTAACCGGAAGTTAGAGACGCAGGGGTTCTCTGGGGCTGTAATTGAAGTTCCTTACACCAAAGTTTTGGATGTAACAGTGGGGTGTAAAACTGTGAAGGCACCCTTACTGTATTACGAACATTCCCCAATAAATTTGTTAGGGAGGGATCTCCTGAGTAAACTTAACATGACTATATCATTTACCGAGAGGGGAATAGTGTGTTCTACACCCGGGATTTGCCCCTTGCGTGCGATGTTGGTAGTGCAAGCCTACACAACCACACAGGAAATACGAGGGCTGCCACAAAATGAGGAAATGTTTATTGAAGGGCTAAAGACTTTGGCCCTCATAATTCCAGAGCTAAGAAGAATGGACTGGAGGATTCCAGCTGAGTTCCTCTTCCGCCCCATAGTGTGTCCCAAGGATCAGTGGTATCATTGGACTTGCACGCTGTACAGGTATCAGCGAAAAGGATCGCTGTGATTGGAGTGGACAGGGAAGGATGTGAGTGGTGCACAGTGCTGTGTACAAACGCCAACATCGCCCTACGAGAGTTAACAGATGAGGATCTCTTTTCAGACACAGAAGGGGATGGTGAGATAGTAATGGAAATAGCGATGCCCTGTGACATTTTGATTCAAGCCAGGGAAACCCCCGTCCAATTGATGGCAGTGGTAGGAGCACCGCCGTCATTTTTTGATGACAACATGAGGCTCGTACCAAACAATTTATGGACAACAGGCCCCCATGATGTAGGGCTGTTGCACGGAGTACAACCTGTGGTAATAAAACTAAAGCAAGGAGCAATTTTGCCCCGAGTTAAACAGTATCCATTGTCCCGTGAAGCTGAAGAAGGGATAAAAGAAACAATAAATGCACTACTAGCACAAAGGATAATAGTGCCTTCAAACTCCCCATGTAACACATGTATTTACCAAATCAAAAAAGCGAAAGGAGGGTCTTGGAGGATGATACAGGACTTACGCCCCCTCAATGATGTGATTCAGAAGGAGTTCCTCTAGTCCCGAACCCTGCATCAATACTATGCAGCATCCCGAAAGTGGCATCACATTTCACAGAAGTAGACTTGAAAAACGCATTTTTCTCAATACCCCTGGCTGAAGAGAGTAGATACCTCACAGCATTCACACTGGGGGGTAAGAGATATGAACACTGCAGATTACCACAAGGATACTGTGAGAGCCCGAGTATATTCAACCGCATACTGCATGAAGACTTGGGAAACCTATCAGTTGAGAGTACGATTATTCAGTACGTAGATGATCTATTAGTGTGTGCACATGACGAGGTAACATGCAGAAAGGATTCAACAATGCTCCTGACCCTACTGGCAAACAAGGGGTACAAGGTAGACAAGGAAAAGTTACAGTACTGCCTGACAGAGGTCTTATACTTGGGACAGCTCATATCAAAAGATGGAAAAAGAATAATTCCCGACAGGGTAGAAGCAATAAGATCAGTAGGAGAACCCACAACAGTGAAAGACATGCAGAAATTCTTGGGGATGTGCAACTATTGTCGAGCATGGATATTAGATTATGCAGCATACACGAGGCCCCTCCTACAAGCACTCAAGGAAGCACAACAGGAGAATAAAAAATTAGAATGGTCAGAAGAAATGAGCACATCATTTCAATCATTGAAAGAGCTAATTTCAAGCGCTCCAGTACTAGCAAACCCTGATTATGGACGCAAATTTTACCTATTTTCACACTGCAAGGGAACACTCATGACAGCTGTACTGACACAAAAGACGTCCTTAGGACACAAGCCATTGGCTTACTATAGTGGTACTTTGGATGCCGTGATGCAAGGCCATTTCGCGTGCGAGCAATCACTCGCTGCAGCCGCGTTCGCGATTGAGAAAAGTGCCACAATAGTAATGGGTTGCCCTGTGACATTGTTTGTGGAACATTCATTATTTGCAATACTTGAGAGATCAAAAAGCACACTGACCACGCAGCGGGCGACAGCCTACGAGATTATATTGTCTAGCGCCAACATCCATACAGTGAGATGCAAGACAGTGAACCCCGCCACATTCATTACAGAAGCGTGCACACTAGAGGACATGCAGAACCACGATTGTGCAACCTACACAGGAGAAAGAGGGGAGGACACAGTGGTGTGTGAGAACGCTCTAAGCGAGGGGGAAGTGTACTTTGTGGACGGGTCTGCATCAATTGACGTGGACACGGGAGAAAAACACGTTGGCATGGCAGTAGTGAGGTTAGAAGACGGTGAGTACGAAACACTAGTACAATACCGTCTCCCATCACATTACTCCGCACAAGCAGCAGAACTGATTGCGCTCATAGAAGCACTACATGCAGCAAAGGGTTGTGCAGTGACAATATACACAGACTCAGCTTACATGACGACGACAGTACATGGAGGTCTAGCAAGATGGGGGCGTAGGGGATTTCGACGGGCAGACGGAACACCAGTACAGCATGCAGAATTGTTGAAAGAGTTAATTGAGGCCCTACAAAACCCTACTGCAGTAGCAATAGTAAAGTGCCAAGCACATACATCCAACACAGACGTTGTATCTTTGGGGAATGCGGCAGCGGACGCTGCCGCCAAGGAGGCTTCCTATTTTCAAAAATATGACGTAGGTAAATACATGCTTCAGCATAAGAGAAACGAAGAGCCCCCAGAAGGGTACAACATGATGCCCATATCACAAATACTAGAACTACAGGAAGGAGCTAGTGCAGAGGAGAAATTGATGTGGACAAAATGGGGGTGCAGCAAGTCGGGAACAGACCTACTGTGGCGGCAAAATAACTCAGGGAAAGTGGTAATGCCAATACAGTTACTAGAAATTGCATTTCACCAGCTACACTTCCCTGCACATAATACCAAACAGCACATCGCAGCAGAAATACAGGAAGAATGGTTTGTGCCCTGTCTCCAGGAGCACGTGTCTCGATTAGCAATGGAATGTACAACATGCCAAATATACAATTCAGGAATGACATTACGCACGCTCCGGGGAACAATTCCTAAACCCATTGGTCCATTCAGAGAACTGCATATAGATTACGCAGACATGGGGGAAAGGTGTAATGGCGCACGGTACATGATCGTGGTTGTTTGCCCATTCTCAAGGTGGGTGGAAGCTGGACCATGTGCACGGCCTGATGCCAAAAGCGCCGCCAAGTTCCTAGTGAGGGAAATATTCCCGCGCTGGGGAATTTGTGACGTGATTCGCTCAGATAATGGAACTCATTTTGTAAATAAACTTTTCAAGGAAGTAACTGCATTATTGGGAATAAAACACAAATTGTGTTCGATTTATCATCCTCAAAGTAATGGCGTAGTGGAAAAGATGAACGGACTGCTAAAGGGCAGGCTATCAAAACTCTGCTTTTCATTGAAAAAGAACTGGATCTACTGTCTGCCCCTTGCGCTATTTGAATTGAGAAATCAGCCAAGTAAAGATCACCATTTGTCCCCGCACGAAATCGTGACTGGGAGACGAATGCACACAGCACACTCTCCGCTGCGCGAACACTCAGATGCACACAGAAGCGCCGCGATATTAGGAGAAGAATTCAAGGACTATTTGAAAAAACTATCAAGGGCAGCGCGCGTAATATCACGGCAGCTCTCCCCACCCTTCACTAGAGAGGAGGGAAACATAACAGGGTATGTTAGAGAACCTGAGCAGCAGCTACAGCTAATGCCAGGCGAACTAATCTATGTCAGGAGTTTTGTGCGTCGATGGAATGCACCACGGTTCCACGGCCCATACGAGGTAGTGTTCTGCACGCCCACAGCTGTAAAAGTGAGGGGCTTGCGGTACTGGATACACTTGACAGATGTGCGAAGAGCTTATAATAATGTGCAAGAGGAGGCAGATGAGGAGGCACAGACAACAGCAACCAATTTAACTGAACAAAATGTCTGAACATTGACTTGTGTGTGTGCGTCAGCAATGAACACAAATGGGAAAGTGACTGATAAAGTATTGTTGCATTCTCTTGTTTATTTGTTTTTTTTTTGTGTTTTATCCTATCATGTGATTGATGAAATGATCCAATTATAACTTGTTAACACCCTTGTCTGTGAATTCCCCTCCCTACAACCCTACCCGCTTCCATTACCCGTCAACATATAACGGCCCTAATGGTGCCAACAAACAGGCCGATTCATGGAATAATTAGCGCGGCGCAAGTGGGCAAAAACGTGCGAATCGCAGTGGAATAGCGAAAATCGCAGTGAACGTGCGAAAATCGCACGAAAAGCAGCGCACGTCGATTCATGGAAGTCCGTGCGCGAGAAAACCAGCGGATGTGCGATAAAAAGTGCGCGGCGCACGTTAGCGCACAGGCCATCTAACAGCGTGCGCCAGGTCACAGCGAAAATCGCACAGGCCACAACGAAAATCGCACATAGCGCGGCGCACGCAATAAAAGTAGGCGGAACACGGGCGTAACACTCGGAATGGGGAACAACTTGCCAAAACGTGGGCGTCACGGGGGAAGTACAGGGCACAAGTGCGCGGAACGCCCACACGCTCGCCTACAACACGTATTCATGGAATAGAATAGGGGAAAAAAGCGCACGCTCAAACCAGCACACAGGCACAAACACGACCGCCACAAGAAAGGAGGCGGTAGCGTCTCTGCGGCTGTAAGAAATGTGCGCCAAAAGGTGCGCCAACAAATAGCACCTATATACTGCCATGATGAATGTCCCATACTGTGGCCCTCCAGGAAAAATGACGTGCAAAGGGGTACCCACAAACACGGACACCCGCTGACAAAAAATACGTGTGCATGTATACCGGGGTGCGCGGGAAGTGTCACACGCGATTTGCAGGGTACGTGCATCACAGGGGTTCGCGTGAAGTTATTCACGCGATCGGGCCTGGGGGAGCGGGCTACGTGTATTACAGGGGTTCGCGGGAAGTTCCTCACGCGATCGGGCCTGGGGGAGCGGGCTACGTGTATTACAGGGGTTTGCGTGAAGTTCCTCACGCGATCGGGCCTGGGGGAGCGGGCTTCGTGTATTACAGGGGTTCGCGTGAAGTTCCACACGCGATCGGGCCTGGGGGAGCGTGCTACGTATATTTCAGGGGTTCGCGTGAAGTTTCACACGCGAATAGCCTGGGCGCGTGAATTTGAGGGGTGCGCGGGAAGTTCCTCACGCGATCGGGCCTGGGGGAGCGGGCTACGTGTATTACAGGGGTTCGCGGGAAGTTCCTCACGCGATCGGGCCTGGGGGAGCGGGCTACGTGTATTACAGGGGTTCGCGTGAAGTTCCTCACGCGATCGGGCCTGGGGGAGCGGGCTTCGTGTATTACAGGGGTTCGCGTGAAGTTCCACACGCGATCGGGCCTGGGGGAGCGTGCTACGTATATTTCAGGGGTTCGCGTGAAGTTTCACACGCGAATAGCCTGGGCGCGTGAATTTGAGGGGTGCGCGGGAAGTTCCTCACGCGATCGGGCCTGGGGGAGCGGGCTACGTGTATTACAGGGGTTCGCGGGAAGTTCCTCACGCGATCGGGCCTGGGGGAGCGGGCTACGTGTATTACAGGGGTTCGCGTGAAGTTCCTCACGCGATCGGGCCTGGGGGAGCGTGCTACGTATATTTCAGGGGTTCGCGTGAAGTTCCACACGCGAATAGCCTGGCCGCGTGTATTTCAGGGGTGCGCGGGAAGTTCCACACGCGAATAGCCTGGGCGCGTGAATTTGAGGGGTGCGCGGGAAGTTCCACACGCGAATAGCCTGGGCGCGTGTATTTCAGGGGTTCGCGGGAAGTTCCACACGCGAATAGCCTGGGCGCGTGTATTTCAGGGGTTCGCGGGAAGTTCCACACGCGAATAGCCTGGGCGCGTGTATTTCAGGGGTGCCCGGGAAGTTCCACACGCGAATAGCCTGGCCGCGTGTATTTCAGGGGTGCGCGGGAAGTTCCACACGCGAATAGCCTGGGCGCGTGTATTTCAGGGGTGCGCGGGAAGTTCCACACGCGAATAGCCTGGCCGCGTGTATTTCAGGGGTGCGCGGGAAGTTCCACATGTGATTTGACAGTGTGGCTCCTCCCAGGTGTACCCTGTACACCCTCCACGGCCCCTGCAGGCAGCCCACACCACAGGGGACTACCCTGCATCCCTGGTCATGTCCCGCAGGCAGCCCACCCAACATGGGCATGCCCCCCAGCAAAGGCACATGTCTCCTTGAACTAATGAACACCAACACATGTCCCCTTGCACCCCCACCCCCCAGCACTGTGGGGCACCTGCCAGCAGGCCCCCACCCATGTCCAACTCATGTCTCCCACCACCCCCAAACCCCAGCCACCAGGGTCACCCTCCACCAGGGCCCCACTCATGTCTCCCACCACCCCCACCCCCCAGCACTGTGGGGCACCTGCCAGCAGGCCCCCACCCATGTCCAACTCATGTCACCCACCACCCCCAAACCCCAGCCACCAGGGTCACCCTCCACCAGGGCCCCACTCATGTCTCCCACCACCCCCACCCCCCAGCACTGTGGGGCACCTGCCAGCAGGCCCCCACCCATGTCCAACTCATGTCTCCCACCACCCCCAAACCCCAGCCACCAGGGTCACCCTCCACCAGGGCCCCACTCATGTCTCCCACCACCCCCACCCCCCAGCACTGTGGGGCACCTGCCAGCAGGCCCCCACCCATGTCCAACTCATGTCACCCACCACCCCCAAACCCCAGCCACCAGGGTCACCCTCCACCAGGGCCCCACTCATGTCTCCCACCACCCCCACCCCCCAGCACTGTGGGGCACCTGCCAGCAGGCCCCCACCCATGTCCAACTCATGTCTCCCACCACCCCCAAACCCCAGCCACCAGGGTCACCCTCCACCAGGGCCCCACTCATGTCTCCCACCACCCCCACCCCCCAGCACTGTGGGGCACCTGCCAGCAGGCCCCCACCCATGTCCAACTCATGTCACCCACCACCCCCAAACCCCAGCCACCAGGGTCACCCTCCACCTGGGCCCCACTCATGTCTCCCACCACCCCCACCCCCCAGCACTGTGGGGCACCTGCCAGCAGGCCCCCACCCATGTCCAACTCATGTCTCCCACCACCCCCAAACCCCAGCCACCAGGGTCACCCTCCACCAGGGCCCCACTCATGTCTCCCACCACCCCCACCCCCCAGCACTGTGGGGCACCTGCCAGCAGGCCCCCACCCATGTCCAACTCATGTCTCTCACCACCCCCACCCCCCAGCACTGTGGGGCACCTGCCAGCAGGCCCCCACCCATGTCCAATCCATGCCCCCCTGCACCTGGGTCCCAACATTCCCCAATCATGTCCGTAATGCCCATCCTCCCCTGCCAAAAGGCCCAACCAACTATCACACCCACCCACATATCAAAGGCAATTACATGTTACACCCCCAATGTAAATAATGCAATTTAACACATGTCTGTCACACACAATGGCTGCAAGTGAATGACAAAACACCCAACATGACATGCCTGAAAGCAATGAGATGATACGACACATTGAAGATTAAAAAAATAATATGTATTGAACAGCAAATAAGAAAAAACACAAAGCAAATCAAACAAAACAAGATGAATGTCCATGAAAAAATTATGAAAAAATAAAATAAGCCAATCAAGAAGATAATCCTGGGTCCATGAGCCCTACCAAATTAAACCTAACTGACTACTAACTAAAAAGGGAACTATATACAAAAAAGTGGTGCATTGTCCAATCGCAACCCAAAAAAAATTCAAAAAAACAAAGGAAACCTAACCCTAACTATACAACTATATACAAAGGCAGCGGGCTATTCGGACGGCTCACTGGTTGTTGTCATGGGCCAGGGCATCCTCGAACTCCTGCTCAATGGCTTGGAGGCGGGCATGTTCCCTGGCCCCGAGGTCCCGCAGGGATAACGCAGTGTCAAGCTCAAACTCCCTGCGAAGACCCTCGAGGCACTCAGCCCGCCTCAGCGCCCTCCGCATGGAGTCCTCCGCCCTGACCATCGTGAGCCGTTCCTCCTCTGCCCGCTGCCGCTCCGCACCTATCCGCTGGCACAACCTCTCCCACACGGAAGCCACTCCCATTCCAGGGTTCTCCTGCCCTCCGGCCGATGCCTGCACCCCTGATGTTGATGGCCCCGAGCCATGATGCCTCCCACGTTGAGCCTGCTGCTGCCTCCGACGCAACTGCCTGTGCCAGCACGACGGCATCCAGGCTGATGGAAACCACCGACGCCGTCGTGCACGTGCCCTGCCCGATGATGCCGTCACATCCTCCATCTGCTGGGGTCCAGTTGCTCTGGTGTCCACCCCTGCTGGATCTCTGACTCCCGACTGTGGCAGGGATGGGATCCCCACCGAGCTGGCTGCATTGGTCGGGGCAGGTCCACAGGGGGCCCTGGTGGCATCTGGGCTGGAAGACGGCAAGGAGAACGACTGGTGGATAGCCTGCACAGAGGAGGAGAGGGCCGCCACATTGGCCAACACATGCAGGAAACCCCCGAACATGGCCGATCCCAATTGGGCCACGTCGGCACGGTGCACTTCGTGATGACGTGCGTGCTCCTCCCGGGAAGCACGCACGGCATCACGAATCGCAGCCGTGCGCAACGCGACCCCAATCAGGACCTTCTCCGCACGGCCAGGGGTTCCCACGTCCGCAGGTGGAGGGGAGTCAGGTGACATGGACATCCCCTCTACCTGCGGACAGGCCTGGGACGGGGCATCCCTGCTGGTGCATGGTGGTGCACTCACAGGGTCAGGGACAGCGACATGCACAGGCCCCTCCACGGTGACCTGTGCTGCCTCCTGCCCCTGGCCCTGGACTGCACCACTTGCACCAGCAGGGATGCCCCCACCAGGCCCCATGTGTGCCCCAGTGGCGGCCTCCTCCTCCTCTGTGCAAACCACCAACCTGGATGGCTCCTCACCGTCTCCCACCGTAGCAGGCCCCTGTGGGGGCTCACCCACCCCTTCCGCTGCAGCCGTGGGGGCATCCCCGCCGCCTTGCTCCACAGCGCCGTCTCCGCCCTCTTCTTCACTAGCCGCTGCGTAGAGGGAGACAAAGAACACAAGCATCAGGGCACTGTACAATGGTCCCCTAGACAGGAAGCAATAGCAGATGAGCACCACTGTCAAAGTACACTTCCATCATGTCCCTCCACAACACATGGGCCAGTCCAGGCAAAACACACACAGTAACAGGCATGGTGCATGCCATGGACATTTCCATGCATGTCCAATGGACTCTTGAAACATTCAATGATATGTAACTCACATGCATCATGGCTCATGCCCATCACATGCACACACATCACCTCAGTCACATCCATCTGGCCCCAAACACACCAAACACAGCGGATACAAGGGTCATTTTGCTGCTTTACTGAATCTCTGCATTGTCACACACATGTGTCATGCATCCATGGCATGCACAAGTCACAGACACGCAGGTCAGGCACACAGACATGGCTACCATATATGTACCTGGCATCAGCACCCATCCCTCACCCCCACCCATGTTCAGGTACAGAGACTGGCATGCTCTCATGTTCATAATCTGATTAGGGCTCCCCATGCGGCATTTCAACACATGCAACAACCATGTGCATCACACATCACTGGTCGCACATGCATTACCATGATGTCCCTGCACACATACATGCATACATGGGCTATGGCACACATACAGGCAAGTATCATAGAACCAGCACACCGCAACATGCCCTGTCTCACACAGTAATGCATGGACACTTACCGCTCAACTCCAGACGGGCCTCCCTCTCAAGGATCTGGGCGTGGAGCGCTGGGCGTACGCGTTCCAGGACCCTCATCTGGATGGTACTCATGCGGCCCCGGCCCCCCTCCACGAGGCGCCGGGCCTTCACAAGGGTCCTGGACCTCAAGTCCTCCCAGCGCTTCTTGATCTTCAGGACGTCGCGGGTTGCCACCCCCTCCGCGTTGATGGCAACCACACAGTCGGCCCAGATCCTCTGCCGTCCTTCCTTGCTGGCGCGGGACGATCCAAAGAGGGCATCATACTGCCCCAGGACATGCTCCACCAGGACACCAACTTCGGTGACAGTGAAGCTGGTGCCCCTCTGCCCCTCTGGCCTGGGGTTGCCACTGGTGCCAGATGTGGAAGTGCCCGACATGGCAACCCCAGAGGCAGGTGTGGGTGGGCAACTGGGTCCTGGGGCTGGGCTGTGGAGCGATGTAATACCAGTCGGGAGTCTTCAGTTCCAGCAGGGGTGGACACAGCAACTGGACCCCTGCAGATGGCTGATGTGCAGGCACCAAATGGCAGGGCACGGTGGCAGCAGGCAGGCAGGCAGGCAGGCAGCAGCAGATGGCACGTGGGAGGCTGCTCGGGGCACTGGGGGGCAGTAACTCGGCCTTCTGGGCAGGAGCGTGGGCTTCCGTGTGTTTTCGCGTGGCCAGCTTGATACGGAGTGATTTGGCACGTGAAAATCCTGCACGTCAGCGTGAAATCCGAGGAAAGGCCCTTAGCGCGTAAGCGCGTCAGCACGCATACGCGATTCTATTGGACCAGAGTCCCTCAGCGCGTAAGCGCGTCTGTGACGTGACCCGCACGGGTGTTCCCCACTCAGGACGTGATGACGGGGCACACGTGGAGATACTGCACGTCAGAGTGTCATCGTGTGTAATTGGACAAAAGTGCGCGTACACGCGATTGGCCTATGTACGTGTATTTAATGGGTGCGCGGCCACTTACACACGCAAGTACGTCAGCGAACCTGTATCCCGTGGTGCGTGTGAATTTCCACACGCTATTGGACTGGGAACTGGATTCCAGGGCTGCGCGGGTCACACGCTGTATCCCGTGGTGCGTGTGAATTTCCACACGCTATTGGACTGGCAACAGGATTCCAGGGCTGCGCGGGTCACACGCTGTATCCCGTGGTGCGTGTGAATTTCCACACGCTATTGGACTGGCAACAGGATTCCAGGGCTGCGCGGGTCACACGCTGTATCCCGTGGTGCGTGTGAATTTCCACACGCTATTGGACTGGCAACAGGATTCCAGGGCTGCGCGGGTCACACGCTCGCCTAGAACACGCGCTAAGCATAAATTGCGGACTTTAACAATAACAAGCTCAGACGCCAGGATGAACATACCGTTCCTAGCAGCAGTGGCAGTGGGCTACCAAAGGAGGAGGAGGAGGATAGTCAGGGCCAGAATATTCACACCCAGAACCAGCCTTTTCGGGATGCCTGATGACCAGGTGTATGGGAGGTACAGGTTTCCACCACACATCATACTGGACCTGGTGACTGAGTGGGAGGATGACCTCACATCACCCACCCTGTGCTCCCAAGCACTCAGCCCCCTGGAGAAGGTCCTCAATGTACTGCACTTCTTAGCCACTGGATCATTTCAGCGGACAAGTGCCATAGTGGGTGGGGTGTCACAGGCCACCCAGTCACGCTGCCTACACCAGGTCTTGAACATCATGACTGCACGCCCATCAGTCCGCAGGCACATATACCTGCCCAGAACACCTGCAGAAAGGCATGCTGCCGCCCTGGATTTTTACGCAGTGGCACGATTCCCCAAAGTGCTAGGTGCCATCGACTGCACCCATGTGGCTCTACGTCCCCCCAGGGCATCTGAGCACATCTATAGGAACCGCAAGCACTGGCATTCCATCAACGTGCAGGTAGCATGTAATGCCAAGGGAATCATCACCTCAGTATATGCCAACTATCCCGGCTCCACCCACGACAGCTTCATTTACCGAATGTCCACCCTAAGCCGGGACCTAGAAGCTGGGCGGCATGGCGATACATGGCTGCTTGGTGAGTATGTATGCCACTGCACATGCATGCATGTTGGATACTGAGCAAAGTCACAACCTCACCAATGATACCAATCCCCACCTCCACAGGGGACAGTGCCTACCCTCTCAGCCCCCACATGATGACGCCAATTCGGAACCCCACCACGCCACCCCAGGTAAGATTTAACACAGCCCACATTACAACCAGGGGCATAGTGGAGCGCACATTCGGAGTGCTGAAGTCACGCTTTCGCTCCCTTGACCGTTCTGGCGGGCAGCTGTTATACGCTCCCCCAGTAGTGTGCAGGATCATAGTGGCAGCATGTGTCCTGCACAACGTTGCAACACGCCGGGGCCTGGCCGTGGACATGGTGGTGGCCCCACATCCCCAACCACATGCACAGCCGCTGCGCATGGGAGGGGAAAGGGCACGGGGGGAGGCAGCCCGTACACAGCTAGTGGCTAATTACTTCACATAGAAATCACACCCCTGTGGAGTGCACACTGCCCTGGCACATTCCATCTGACAATCAATGATGACTCAACCTGACACTGATCCTGAATGTGTGGAGAATGAACGGGGAATTCCATGTCAGCCTGAGATTGTTCACCTGGAAGTGTCACAATGTGTGCATCCCTACCCACACAGACACCACCAATGCAGTTTTGTCAAGTTACACATTGAAGCAGCTAAAATGAATACCCACTTGCAAAATGCAACAAGAGGACAGTGCCATGTCAGCCAACCCAACCCCAGCACTGCCACACGACACACCGTGCCATGTCATGCTAATTGCAGGTAAACAAAGTAATCCCCACAACATGACATCACTCTCACTATGTACAGTGGCACTATTAGAAACCTGCAACACCTGAAATGCTCACAGCAATGCCGGACCAACAACATACTTGAGCACGTAGTACCATTAACATGACATCAAAAATGTAACATATTAGTAGTCTCACCACCTGGAAATGCCTGCACTCCCACCACTACCAACTGTGCAGTGTTGGCGCCATGTAGAGTTGTAGGTGCACTGCTGCCAACATGGTCCCCATCGCCAGACTAGAGGTCCTTGTGTGGACTTGAGGAAGGGACCTGCAAATTGGGAGGTAGACACAGAAGAAGAGTTACACATCAATGCAACATGCAGTGTACAACACAACAGCAATATGCACTAGGAATGTATACACAGTATTGACTACAGACTGGCCACACAGGTCATGGGAGTCCAACGTCACTGTGTAATTCACTGTCACTTGGGCACACCCTTTGCAAGCCCATGGAAACGGGAAGCAGGAGGGGTGTGTGTGACTCAAACCCAAGCATCTGAACCAAATACATTACAAGCCTGCATGTGCCCAGCCACAATGCAGCGTATGCCCACAGGAACCACGGAAGCCAACAGATCGGAGCCAACAGATCGGAGCCAACAGATCGGAGCCAACAGATCGGAGCCAACAGATCGGAGCCAACAGATCGGAGCCAACAGATCGGAGCCAACAGATCGGAGCCAACAGATCCTCCCAAAAAAATTGGGAATAAAAGAAATCAAAATAAAAATAAAAATAAGAAAAAATCAAAAATGGCCATTGATGGGCCCGGGGGGGGGTTGGGGAGGCCACCCAGGAGGTCCGAGGACAGGATGCACACCAGAACCCACCTGCGTGGATCCTGGGAAAATAAAACACCTCCATGGGCTCATGGCCCACACGGCTACCCTATTGTGGGAGTGTCACTGCTGTCGCTATTATCACCCTGTGCAGCTGCATCCGGAGGTTGTTGCACTATGGGAGGCAGCCCACGCAAGGCCCTAGTCTGCTCCTCCATGGCTGCAAGCATGCGGGTGTGGTAGGTCTGGTTCTGGAGGATGAGTGTGCGGAGGTCCCCATGCAACAACTCACGGGATGCCCGGACCTCCGCCCTCGTTGCCTGCATCTCAGCTGAGAGCGTACGGGTGAGACGCTCCAGCTGCTGTTCTGTCCTTTGGTGTGTTGAAGCCTCAAGCTCAACAAGAGTCGTCCTGAGGTGTAGGAGCTCCTGCCTCAGGGCTTCCCTGTGGCCCTGGGACTCAATGGAGATGGCCTCCTGCAGAGTCGCCAGTGCCGCCCGCCTGTCCCTGTTGGACCCCAACATGTCCTCCCTGTGTGACTGGCAGATGGAGTCAGTTGCCTGCTCTAGTCGCTCCATCAGCCTTTCTGGGGGGACAATGGAAGTGGCCACCCTATCCATGGCCTGAGCCATCATCTCGGATGATGCAGCCTGTTGGGTAGCCATACCGTAAATGGATTGCTCCCATGCGGTATTGCCAGGTGGCGTACGGCCACCACGTCGGCGGGCACCACACCTGTCTGGGGCAAGGCGAACTGCGCCTTGCTGTGCCGGCACTGCCTGAGGCTGCAGGACTGCATTCCCCCTCTGATCTGCTGGCCCAGGAACAGGATCAGATGTCGCGGAGTGTGACCCTGCATCCGTAACCACCAAAGGCGTAGCTGCCAACACTGACATCCCCATGGAGGGTACTGACCCTGGTGCAGGTGGGTGAGACAGAACAGAATCCCTCCCTGGAACACTCACCAGCGACGGCACGTAGGTCTCATCCGAATCAACACCTGAGTACAGCTCGGGGGAGGTGCAGCCAGAGACACCCCTTGAGAGCACGACCTGCAGCACTTGTGGGTTCTCCCCCACCACCACACCACGTCCCTCACTGGTGGTTGGTCGGCCCTGGGACACCTCCTGGGTCTGCACCATCTCCACAACCCCAGCAGTATCAGGTGCGTCTTCCCCTGCAAAGACATGAAAACAAAGTAATGGAAACAGGCATTAGCACCATGGCACACATTGAGGGCTGAGAAGCAAGAGAACCAGTACTTGATTGACATGTCCCACATGACTAGAACCCTCCCATGCATGCACCCTCACTGCGTATGAAGTGCAGGCAAACGGCACACACTGATGACACCAAGATGGAAGATGAACAAATTTTCTGCATGCTGCCTGGCAGTGGCATCACACATTGGCCTGTGATTGGCAGGTGAAACACACATGCCATCACACAGATGGCATGTACCATTGCTATTGAGTGAAGATGGAGAGGAGGGCAGCACCTATTCATTCAGTCCAGTTCCCGCATGTAATAGCTTTTCTGATTCTAACAGGTCAGATTTTTCACCTGGAGCTGCCAGTCTGTAATGGTCAAATTGCACAGGGACATGTGTGTACAAATGATATCCAGGTAACAAAGTCACTCCCCTTTACCATACCCATGTCAGACATGTGACTAGTGGACAGCGACATGCCTAGTGAAAGTGGTGGAATGCAAACAAACTGACTGAATGAACAGTGAAAAAGAAGCAAATCTGTTGTGTCAAGGTGACACTTCAAGGGCAACTGGCGTGCAGTTGTGCTAGATGTCTACTGTTGGCAGAAGGGATACTGCTATGGCCAAATGCAGCTGCGCAGGAAGTATTGCATGAAGCACATGGCTGACCCATACGACTGAGGCGCACACACTCTCTCCTGGCACCCAAACAGAAGCCCTCACACACACACCATGCACATGTATGACACACACATGCATGTGCACTCACCGGACAATGCCTCGTAATCAGCCAGATCTCCCACGCCTTGGATCTGTTCCTCCGTGACGTAGGTCCCAGCGACTGACTCATGTGGAGTGAGTTCCATGTCTACTACTGGAGACCCACCTCCAGTCACTAGAGTTGCGGCATGACTTGAGGCCAGCTTACTCTTTGCCCTGCGCTTTAGGTCATTCCAGCGCTTATAGCAATCATTGGCTGTGCGCCTCACGATTCCAAGGGCACTTACGATGTCCGCAACGGTCTGCCAGTGTGCCTGGCGTTGTGCAGGTGTGGTCTTGGATCCTGCAACAATGACCATCTCGTTGTCATGTCCGGACACATACTCGACAAGTGCATTCAGTTCGTCATCCGTGAAGCTGGGCTTCCTGGACGGGCCGGACTGTGTAGCCGTGTCTGGGGCATCAGCCTGTGCCGGACGAGCACTCTTCCTCTTCCGCTTGGAAGGTGGTGGTGATCCTGAGTGTCCTGCGCCGCTCTGGACACTAGGGGCAGGAGCCCTGGTGGACTCTGTATCAGGAGTGTGGGATTGCACACTCAGCATGGGAGTTGGTGCAGGCATTGGCTCGAGTGTGATGGTGTCAGGGGGAATCTCAGCAGCATGGACTAGGACCGACACTGTCCTGGCTGGGTGTGTGAGGGCTGGGGTGGATGGAGCCGCAGCTGCCCCTGCAGCCACTCCGCCCTGCCTCCTTGGTGCAGTAGATGACCTTGCTGCCCCAGATCCACGTGGCATGATGGCATCAACGTGCACCAGCGCACGTGTCGTAGCCCTGCTGACCTGGAAGTCAGCCATGGAGTCAGCCAGGTCTGGTGCCACAATGGGCTGGTCCAACAAGGGCTGAGCATGGATGGTGTCAGCCACTTCAGCCTCAACGGGAGGGGGGGATGGGGGGGAGGGGGGGGATGATGGGTGCCCTTGACTGGTCCTCCACACATGGGGGGACAGGCTCACCCTGCAAGTTACGACCACGTCCCCTACCGGATCCACCACGGCCACCACTTGTGGCTCTTCCACCTTTGCCACCCTTACGGAATCCTCGCCTCCCAGCCATGGCACTGATATTAATGTGCGTATGGGAGTGGCTGTAGACAATTGTCCTGGGCAATTGGGGGTCAAAGGGGTTGGGTACCAGATGGTAATTGTACCCTAGTGCTCTAGCACGGCTGATTGTAACCCCTGGGGAAAGATGACGGGTCACGCAACGCACAGGAGGCCCAAAAAAGGGAGATGACGTGCACGCAACCCCTCCTAGACCACGTGTGCAGAAAGAAAAACCTGCACTACGCTGTGGCACCCAGTAACACAAGAATGAACGTATGCGTGTCACACGCAGCCTAGAATGACCTCTGAAGGGGTAGGCAACACACGGGGCAAGCACAGAAGTTGGATACGTGCGTGACTCACCGTCTGCCAGGTAAAAGAGCGTGAAGAATGAGCGCGTTTGGCTGGCTAAACCCCCGCCAAAAGAAGATGTGTACGCTGTCTGAGAAGACAGGACAACAGTAGAAGGGGACACTGTTTGAGGGAACAGGCCCAGGTAAACCAGTAAAAGAGAATAAAGAGAAAAAGCTGTCAGAGGTAACAGGGAATACGAACTGGAAACGCCGTGAAGTAAATCGCGTGTGAAACGACAAGAAGTACAGATTTCACCCACTCGCTCTCCACGAAAAGCACGTACAAGGAAATGTTGTTCTACATGTACCTTATATACAGGCCCACACGTACAGCGTCACTTACGCGGCGTGTACGTTCACCAATCACACGCTTTGTCACTCCTGCGTGTAGATCCATTTTCACCAATCACACGCTTTGTCACTTCTACGTGTACATCCATTTTCACCAATCACACGCTTTGACACTGGGACGTGTCACGCAACAATTTCCTGCACGTGCAGGTGACTATAGGCGCGCATATGCTGTTGACGGGTTTACGCGCTAAGGGCCTTTGCTGACGTGTGGGATTTCACTACCTATCAGGCTGTCCACGCGTTCACACACGAGAGACCACGCTCCTGGCCAGGAGGCGAAATTACTGCCCCCCAGAGCCCTGAGCACGCTCCCACCTGCCATCTGCTGCTGCCTGACTGCCTGCTGGCCACGTGCCCCACAGTGCTGGTGGGTGGGGGTGTTGGGAGACATGGGTGGGGGCCTGGTGGAGGGTGCCCCTGCACTGGTGGGGGTGGTGGGAGACATGGGTGGGGGCTTGGTGGAGAGTGCCCCTGGTGGCGGGGGGTGGTGGGAGACATGGGTGGGGGCCTGGTGGAGGCTGCCCCTGGTGGCGGGAGGGTGGGGGTGGTGGGAGACATGAGTGGGGGCCTGGTGGAGGCTGCCCCTGCACTGCTGGGGGGGTGGGGGTGCAGGGGGACATGAGCAGGTGTGCAGGGTAGTCCCCTGTTTTGTAGACTGCCTGCAGGGGCCGTGGAGGGTGTACAGGGAACACCTGTGAGGACCCACCCAGCCTAATCGCGTGTGATGATTCCCACGCACCCCTGTAATACACGTACCCTGGCTAATCGCGTGTATAACTTCCCGCGTACCCCTGTAATACACGAACCCTGGCTAATCGCGTGTTAAACTTCCCGCGTACCCCTGTAATACACGTACCCTGGCTAATTGCGTGTTGAACTTCCCGCGTACCCCTGTAATACGCTTACCCTGGCTAATCGCGTGTTAAACTTCCCGCGTACCCCTGTAATACACGTACCCTGGCTAATCGCGTGTTAAACTTCCCGCGTACCCCTGTAATACACGTACCCTGGCCAATCGCGTGTTGAACTTCCCGCGTACCCCTGTAATACACGTACCCTGGCCAATCGCGTTTTAAACTTCCCGCGTACCCCTGTAATACACGTACCCTGGCTAATCGCCTGTTAAACTTCCCGCATACCCCTGTAATACACGTACCCTGGCCAATCGCGTGTTGAACTTCCCGCGTACCCATGTAATACACGTACCCTGGCTAATCGCGTGTATGACTTCACGCGTACCCCTGTAATACACGTACCCTGGCTAATTGCGTGTTGAACTTCCCGCGTACCCCTGTAATTCACTTACCCTGGCTAATCGCGTGTTAAAGTTCCCGCGTACCCCTGTAATACACGTACCCTGGCCAATCGCGTTTTAAACTTCCCGCGTACCCCTGTAATACACGTACCCTGGCTAATCGCCTGTTAAACTTCCCGCATACCCCTGTAATACACGTACCCTGGCCAATCGCGTGTTGAACTTCCCGCGTACCCATGTAATACACGTACCCTGGCTAATCGCGTGTATGACTTCACGCGTACCCCTGTAATACACGTACCCTGGCTAATTGCGTGTTGAACTTCCCGCGTACCCCTGTAATACACTTACCCTGGCTAATCGCGTGTTAAAGTTCCCGCGTACCCCTGTAATACACGTACCCTGGCTAATCGCGTGTTAAACTTCCCGCGTACCCCTGTAATACACGTACCCTGGCCAATCGCGTGTTGAACTTGCGCGTACCCCTGTAATACACGTACCCTGGCCAATCGCGTTTTAAACTTCCCGCGTACCCCTGTAATACACGTACCCTGGCTAATCGCCTGTTAAACTTCCCGCGTACCCCTGTAATACACGTACCCTGGCCAATCGCGTGTTAAACTTCCCGCGTACCCATGTAATACACGTACCCTGGCTAATCGCGTGTATGACTTCACGCGTACCCCTGTAATACACTTACCCTGGCTAATCGCGTGTTGAACTTCCCGCGTACCCCTGTAATACACGTACCGTACCCTGGCCAATCGCGTGTTAAACTTCCCGCGTACCCCTGTAATACACGTACCCTGGCTAATCGCGTGTATGACTTCACGTGTACCCCTGATATGCACGTTACCCGCTTTGCGTTCCTTGTTTGGCTGCCCTGTAAACTGGTCCAGAGTTAGCGCAGCCCTTTGCGATGATTTAGCGATTTTGCTGGCTTTTCCTTGCGAGAGGGCGTTCTTGGGGGCGTTACTGGCGCTGCTGCAGGGTCGCTGCGATACTCTGCGCCACGGCTGGTTTGGGAGCATGTAATCCATGAATACGCTGTGCGCGGAAATCGGTTTTATCGCACGTGCCTGGCGCAGTCAATCGCACGCGGACACTCTGCGCCAGCCGATTGCGACACTTTTCTGCGAAATTCTATGAATTACCCTGAAAATGTTTACATGCATGCACTTAATGCACTTTTGTATCTTAAACAGGAACTACCATGGCATCTAAAAGGCAGCCTGCAACGGATAGAAGTAGTAGAATGAGAGAAATATTAAATGAGAGATGCAGATATTCGTATGAGTGCGGATTATCTATATGCATTACAATGTTTTTTATGCTAATGTTTAGCTTGGTTACATATTGGTTTATAGCGTTCATCTCTATCGAGATGAACGAGGGGGGAGGGATTAACAGCACTACTGGGACCAATGTAACTGTAAGTGTCAATATGAGGGAAGGTGATTTTCTGGTATGGGATGGAACTAAACTTGTATGGGGTTATCACACCACACCATACAATACTATCATATCGGAAAAAAAGAGCCACAGGGTGGAGTGCAAAACAACACAGTGTCTCCACCCGGGATACCTAATTACAATGCCCGTAGTTTAAATGACCGAAACCCGTCTGCCATATCATGGTTGTATAACACCCCCACCAGCCAGCCTGCCCCCACCCTAAAAAATGACCTGCAAGATAACGTCAGGGACGAAAAGGAAAAGCTGTTAGCAATACACGAAATATTATATGATGCATGGGACACGGGGGGCGGGAATGAGAAACGGGGGTCTATTTTATCCTTCGTCCAGGAAGTTGGGAAGTACATGAGGAACAAGAACAACAGACGAAAGAGGGAAGCAGGGAGGAGGAAGTATGATGAGTACTATGGGTTAGGTCTAGATAAGATAGAAGACCCACGACACCCCCACCAAACAAATAAATGGTATGCAGATATGAGTGCCACAGCTAAACAAACAACAAACGAGAGCTGTTATGTCTGCTCCCTCATCCCTCACGCTTCAGGTACACCCAAAGTATTGTTGCTCAAAGAGTTGCCAATTATAGATGCCCAATGTCTCCTTCATCTCACGTTATGCAGGATTAAGAACACCTTCCAGGCACACGAAGTTACTTTTCAAATGCTGCAGAACGAGAAAACGTGCTACCCAAAAACGACAGGGGTAGTATGCTTGAAAGAACCATTTTTTGTAATACAAGGGACACTTTTTTCTGATAATAAGTGGAAGGATGAAGAAGTAATGTGCAAAGCGGAAGCACTGAGAGGTGTGGCACCAGAGAAATTGCAGTGGATAGAAGAAACATGCACACCAGTATGGAAAGAACACATTTCAAAACTAACTTGGGTAACCGCCATCGAAAAACCTTTCAAACCACAGAGCGAAATAGACTATGAACTGTGTTTTAAAGGAGGGGGGAAGACCTCCATGGGAACAAACAAGAACTGTAACAAGACCCTCACCATCCCAGATCTGAGAAAAGGGACAGCGGCCCTTATGGACACGTACTGGGTATGCGGCAACCAGGCATACCTACACCTCCCCCCGTCGTGGAGTGGCAGCTGCTCAATGGCCACTCTGCACTCAGCCCTAATGGTAATACCAGAAAGCCATATTGACGGGAACAATAAGACACCGGAACGCCGGCAACAGAGTGCAGCCCAGCCAACTTCGGAGTCACAAATGTATGTCCTGTCTTCCGGAAACAAGGGAGAAATGCTGAACCGTAACAGACGTGCGTCAAACTACATATCAAAGGAATCATCAGAACTATTGGCTCAGATCCCAGATAAATATCGATTATTTAGCTCAGCAGAAACATTCTTTGCCTCACTTGTCTCAAGTGTCCAAGCAAGAGCAAATGCAAAATGGCTCCAGATAACACGATGGGAATTGATTCAGCTGGCAAACGACACTGAAGAAGGATTTAACGTAATAAAAGTGGAACTAAGAGCTTTACGACTGATGACCATGCAAAACAGGTATGTCCTGGACCTGTTGACGGCGATGGATGGAGGTGTTTGCCGAAAAATCAGAAGTGCCTGCTGCACTTTCGTACCTTCCGAAGACGCAGAAAATGGCTCCCTGTCCCATGTGATCGAAGCAGTCCACAACCTAGGAGAAAAAATGAAAATGGAAGGCGGAGCAGAAGACAGTACATGGTTCGATAACATCTTCTCCTGGGTCCCCTCATGGCTTGGAACAACTGTGAAGTTTTTGATGCCAGCTGTGGTGTTCCTCCTTTTAATTTTTTGCCTGTGCCAGGTGGGTCTTCGAGTTTGTGCTAACGGAGTACCAAATGGTGCAATGATGATGGTGACAATGGGCAACACCCGTGGGACAATACAAAACATGCAGGAAGTACAGGTCCAAACAGGAACAGATGACACACCAAGATATCAGCTAGTGCCTATCTATCACGACAAAGATATCATAGATAAAGCATGGCACACCACCAGTAGAGAGCCCCGTGTATTAGAATGGTACCAGGAGGTGTGGGTAGACTTGGCGGGAGATGGCGGATGTATCTACCTGACTTGTACCCCAGATGAATATGCCAGAAGAGGGGAAAGCTTACGGGGGGTGTGCAGAGCATGGATGCCCATAAAAGGCACACCTGCATGGGACGAGGCAGTGATGGACGAAGTGGAGTGTAGAAGGTTGGAGGAGTTAAAGTATTCGTTACTTAAGTAACGAAAGGGGGGAAATGTAGGGGAGGAGTGGTCCAAAAGACCCCCCCCCTTGCCTACATCTCCACTCCGGGTGAGGGCCATGGCTCATCGGGCGTTCCCTCCTACCACCAGGGCCCAGGTGGTGGATGGCTCACCTGCTGAAGACATTGCCCGCACGTATTAAATTTAGCTAGGCCTCAGAAACTATTTCTTGTTTGCTAAAGATGGTGTGAGCTCAGCGCGCTGTAGCGCGGCCCCCACCTCCGGAAAGTTTCAGTCCTCCCTGTCTCCGCAGCACCATGGTAGATCCGCTGCAAGCCCGTTCCCACGAACAAGACGGGTATGATCTAGCGTAATACATTAACAGTGTAACAGTTCACCTCCCGCAGTGTATCGCTGCTCCCAAAATGACCCGGTCAGCAAGGCCTGGGCGATGGGAAGATCTGTAGACTGGTCATCTGCTAAAAGCAGACAGGTACCCAAATATGAATGTAAGAAACCACTTTTTAACACATGTATCCTCTCCATACAACCACTCTTACTAAAGAAATCTGTAAAGTTGTGTAATTATCGTACATGGCACCAGCCGTGAAGGACCCACACCCCTGCAGGGGTGTGCAAATGATAATAGCATTTCCAGGGGATTATTCTTCATAAGTATCACTGAAAGCCCCACGCCCCGCGGTCCCGCACCACAACTGAACTGATGCTGCTAGAGTACACAAGAAAACGAATGTAACCATACCAAGGACACATGTGAAGAGTGTGCGCGAATGCACTCGTCACACGTGTATGTCTAGGCCCCTCATGTGCCACCCCCGCCACGTACAGTGGCGGGTTACTTTCTATGTACTCCACCAACCCTAATATTACCTCACTCACTGTAAATGTATATGCATATAACTAAATACTGTAGTTGTTAAAACATAGTGAATGAATAAGGTGCTCAGACTGGGTATAATCGAGACACATCCAGCAAAGTTTAAATGCATGTTTCAAAATGATTTGAATAAGTATTATAAAGTGGTCAAATGTTTGTGAAGTTTTTACCTAAAATCGGCAACACACGAGGGAGATACCTTTGTGAAATACGTGCAAGGCCATTCCCCCTCCCACCCTGCGAAGGCTGCTAAGGCATGAGAACAGAGGCCCGCGCTGCGCTACTCCGCCTCCCCCAACCAGACTGGAGCCGCTTCAAAGATTTGTAGCCCCCTCTGCAGCACCCAAGGCCGCGGCCCGCCACCTGCATTATTTACAGCACAGCAGTAAACCTCTGCCTGAACACACGCTTCCAAAAGGCGCCCCCCCGTAAGCCCCACAACCCACCGGATCATCTTAGACTTATGGCCCTGTGCAATCAGGACACCCAACACTTTGACAACACACAGCGAAACATCCATAACAACTTCTAACAAGGCAGAAAGACCTGTACCGCCCGTCCCAGGCCCTGAAGCTTAGCCCCTCGACCTATGGCCCCGGTCAACAGGACACTGGTAACCATGTCCTGACGTATTACCTCCAGACTCCTCACAAGGTACATTCCTCCTGTGTTGCATTAACCTGTAGAATAACCTATTGGAAGATTTACTAAAGAAGATAATATTGCAATGACTGAATGACTGCAGTGTGCATGGCCCAGGGCAAATAAGTCAGGAAAGGACATTCATCTCTGACACTGGCCACGATGGCACAACAACACCGCCCAGATGAACCCAGCCAACCTGCCAGGCCCAGCCCAACCCGCGAGGCTGACCAGTGACGTCTTCCAGCCAAAGCCAACCACATCGCAGCAGCACCTATAGTTAGTCGTTGCCACCCAATCCCATTGAACTTGTGCCCCCTATAGTGTGCAGGTTCTCATGACGTTTTTTGTAAATATATACGCCTGTCTTTGCTATTGTCAGACAGAGCGCTCTCGGAGTTTTGCAGAGTTCTTTGCATGCCCTATTCTAATCGATAAACTCCCATTCAAGCTCACCCGCACTCTGTCCTGGCTTTATTCCCGATTTGGGAGAGTCTTTTATTGTCTCTCATTGCGGGGAGGATCGTGCTGTTTGGGGACGCATGCCTTCAGTGGTGACCCCGAAAGCGTGATCATTATTATTATTATTATTATTTTTCCCCGACCTAACATTACCGTCCCCTTTTGGCACGAGAATCTCCGGTCGAAAAGGGATACGCACGGTGAGCCGGCTCCGGGAGGCTGCCCGCCAACGGCGACCGGTACACTAAGAAGTGTGCACTCAATAGAGAAAGGGTACGGGATCCCGGTTGAAAAATCCCCTTTGAGTACCGCTCGCCGGAGCCGGGGCTGACTGTTGAGCTGACGGCAACACTGCCTGGACGGACCCAGTTTCGGAGAATATCGGTTCAAGACGGGCACGTGAGTATTGAGTGCGAGCGATTGTAAAGGGAGCAGGGAAAGAAGTGTAGGACAGGTAACGAAGAGGGGGTACGTAGATCTACTAAGGATCATCTTAAAATTTCCTTGCTTTTTCTTTGCATATGGCCATTAGGATTAAGAGGTGAATAAGAGAAAAAAGTGACGGGAACCTAGCTCCGAAAGGGGGTGGAAGGCGGCGCCGCATAGTGCTATATTGACTAGTACTGGGAATATATGAGGAAGTGGAATATAAGATAAAAGTGTTCAGCAAAAGGGGGCACTGAGAATATATTAGCGACCGCTATTACTTCTTTCTTTTCTTTTCTTTAGGGGTAGGGGGAGAATAAAAAGTGAGATTAGCACAAACTTAGGGAGAAAGTAAGAGAAAAAGAGTCCTACTAGAAGGGGAGAGAGCAGGCTAATATATATATATATATATATACGCATCCATATATCCAAATTAGACGGACAGGGACAGCCGGCTAGGGAGGAAAGGGAGGGCAGCTTGAATGGTGAATTGAGTGGTACCAAGAGGTGTGTGCACCTCGTATGTGTCAGAAGACAATTTGATGTTGTGAATGTGTAGAACGGTTATAAATGTATAGTAGTTAAATGGTCATGGTAAGTGTGACCGGATAAAACTTTTTGAAGACAACGTTGATACAGTGAAGTGAGTGGGTACCTTTTTGATTTCCGAGTTAATATTGTCAAAATAAATGATGGGTTGCTCTTGTATGTGCCCCCCAAAGAGAATAGAGTAGAAATTGTGTACAGCCAGTTTTGTATTGTGCAGCCAGGGGGGGGAGAGCCCAGAGGAGCCCAATATTGAATGAGAAATAGAAAATGAAAAATAATAGTGATAATACATTTACATTGTAGTTGCAGACACACAGAGACACGCAATCACTAGGAGGGCACAGAGATGGGGGCTGAAACACCCCTATCACATATTTGTAAGAATCTCCCAGGGTACGCGGAGCGGATTAAGAAATATCACGACCAATGGGTAACCGAGTTGAAGGGAGAGGGGTTACCCCAAATATGGCCCGAGGGAGGGTCATTTGATAAAAGTGTTCTGGATATGGTGGCCACATGCATTTGTTTGAAGTACAAGGGGAAGCAGTTGCAAAATAGGAGGGAAATATTAGATCTTTGGAGGTTATTTGAAGAGATACCACCGCCTAAAACACCAGCATTAAATCCTGATCTCCCGTCCACCACGGACAATCCACTAATGATACAGAAAGATGTCAAAGAATTGTCAAGTGTAGCGCCACCAGTAGAGGTAATAAGCTTGTACCCGATATTAAACAAACCTGTGCCCGCAGAAGGATACAGTGACCCCACATATGTGCCTCCCCCGACAACTACTACACCCCACCGGCCCACGGCACCCCCACCATATGAAAGTACGAGAGAGCAAGGCCAGGCGAGTACACAAAGGGTGGACATAGAGAAACTCACAGATGATTTACAGTCAAGACTCTCAATAGCAAAAGATGAGCTCTCGAGAATAAAAGACATGTGTGGACAAACAGCACTTAATACGGCTAGATCAGGGCGCACGTCTAGAGCGCCAGGTGAGTATAGAAAACCTGAAGAGGGGTGGAAAAAAGGCGAGATACTGTTCAGAATTGAAGAAGAACCGACACGAATAATTGAAATAGGGACACGAGAAGGAGATACTGACAATGAGGAAAGGCCTATGGGGGACAGAGAGGAATTGCTATGTGACATAAGGGACGAGTTAGAAGAAAGCAACAGGTTGAGCGTGGCAATGGGAGGGGGAAGCGAAGGGGGGGATGGTACATGTTCAATGAGAACCCTGGATGATGAGTGGACGGGGCGATTAAGGAACAGAGTGGGGAAAATAGCATCACTGGGAACCTCAGCAGCCAAAACGGGTCCGGATGCAACGACGAAAGGAAGGCTACAGCTCCCGTTGATACACAGGGGAGGAGGGAGGCCTAACTATATCCCATGGGCGCAGATGGATAAAGCCAATTTATTAAAGCTATTGCCCCCGTTATCAGGAGGGGCAAGTAAGTGGATATACACCTTTGAGAAACACACTGCCGGGGTACCCCTAGCTATAGGAGATGTGAAGAGTTTGCTCGTATCAGCAGTGGGCGATCAGGCTGAAAGAGTATGGGTTAAAGCCGGTTTCCCGGGAGTAACGTTAGCCTGTGACCGCCATGACGGGGCCTCCTTTAACACAGTGCGTGCCAGGGTGTGGGATGCCTTACGCGAAACATTCCCAGATACACCGGACTTACAATCAGTGATGCAGTGTACAATGAATGACGGGGAGGAGGCTATGGATTACATTTTTCGGGTCCAAGAGATGTGGAGAGCAGAAACGGGCACGCCCTGGTATCAATCGACATCTTTATTTTACTTCATTATAAAAAGAGGGCTCCCAAAGGAAGTGCAGAAGGCGCTCGACAAGATAGCAGGTATTGAAGCAAAGGGATGGCCAGAGATTCAGAGCATAATAGTACACCATTGTAAACGAATAAAGGAGAGGGAGAAGGAGGTGGCGCAGAAAAGATTGGCAGACGAGGCGAAGTTAGTACAGACAAAGTTGGTGAAGGTTGCAGCAGCAGTAGCCGCGCTCCCACACAGCAGGGAGGGAGATGAGGAGGAGGAGGGGCTGATAGCACTACAAGGAAGGGTGGCAACTAATTGGGCGGGAATAGGACAGCGGCAGTGGAATGAGCAGGAGCAAGGCGGAGGTCCGCAGTGGCAAGAGTGGACCCCTCGAGGGGGACGAGGTGGTTACAGGGGCCGAAGAGGAGGTGGATCAGGGTACGGGGGAATGGGAGGAAATGGATGGCAAGGTCCTAGAGGAGCGCAAGGAAGTTGCTGGAACTGCGGGAGATGGGGGCATTACTCTAGAGAGTGCAGAAGCAGACCCAACAATGGGTTCCAAGAGGTAGAACAATATGGCCATCCCCACCCGGGAAGCCCATATGGTCTCCCAATGGGACAACAGCAACTAAGAAATCCAGGCCAAGGTAATGCTGGCCAGCAACAGGGACCCCAGTATAGAACACAGAACCACCCACAAAACAATGACGGTATGCAATACACGCCAGGTAACCCTTTCACGACAACAGCAAACGGGGCCCCCGCACCAGCACCTTACAACGGCATGTCAGTGCTTTCAGGAAGTGTCTTTAATGAGGGGGGCGATGAGACACCCGCATAGGACAGCCCACAGAGAACACTTGCGTGTCCAGTTCTACCACCTACAATGCAGCAGAGGAACCATTGGTAGGGGCACAGATAGGAGACAAGCAGTTCATATTCATGGTTGATTCGGGAGCGGAGAAATCATGTATCAGAGAGGGCCGGTTCCCGTTATCTAACCGGAAGTTAGAGACGCAGGGGTTCTCTGGGGCTGTAATTGAAGTTCCTTACACCAAAGTTTTGGATGTAACAGTGGGGTGTAAAACTGTGAAGGCACCCTTACTATATTACGAACATTCCCCAATAAATTTGTTAGGGAGGGATCTCCTGAGTAAACTTAACATGACTATATCATTTACCGAGAGGGGAATAGTGTGTTCTACACCCGGGATATGCCCCTTGCGTGCGATGTTGGTAGTGCAAGCCTACACAACCACACAGGAAATACGAGGGCTGCCACAAAATGAGGAAATGTTTATTGAAGGGCTAAAGACTTTGGCCCTCATAATTCCAGAGCTAAGAAGAATGGACTGGAGGATTCCAGCTGAGTTCCTCTTCCGCCCCATAGTGTGTCCCAACGCAGCACCAGGATCAGTGGTATCATTGGACTTGCACGCTGTACAGGTATCAGCGAAAAGGATCGCTGTGATTGGAGTGGACAGGGAAGGATGTGAGTGGTGCACAGTGCTGTGTACAAACGCCAACATCGCCCTACGAGAGTTAACAGATGAGGATCTCTTTTCAGACACAGAAGGGGATGGTGAGATAGTAATGGAAATAGCGATGCCCTGTGACATTTTGATTCAAGCCAGGGAAACCCCCGTCCAATTGATGGCAGTGGTAGGAGCACCGCCGTCATTTTTTGATGACGACATGAGGCTCGTACCAAACAATTTATGGACAACAGGCCCCCGTGATGTAGGGCTGTTGCACGGAGTACAACCTGTGGTAATAAAACTAAAGCAAGGAGCAATTTTGCCCCGAGTTAAACAGTATCCATTGTCCCGTGAAGCTGAAGAAGGGATAAAAGAAACAATAAATGCACTACTAGCACAAGGGATAATAGTGCCTTCAAACTCCCCATGTAACACATGTATTTACCCAATCAAAAAAGCGAAAGGAGGGTCTTGGAGGATGATACAGGACTTACGCCCCTCAATGATGTGATTCAGAAGGAGTTCCCTCTAGTCCCGAACCCTGCATCAATACTATGCAGCATCCCGAAAGTGGCATCACATTTCACAGTAGTAGACTTGAAAAACGCATTTTTCTCAATACCCCTGGCTGAAGAGAGTAGATACCTCACAGCATTCACACTGGGGGGTAAGAGATATGAACACTGCAGATTACCACAAGGATACTGTGAGAGCCCGAGTATATTCAACCGCATACTGCATGAAGACTTGGGAAACCTATCAGTTGAGAGTACGATTATTCAGTACGTAGATGATCTATTAGTGTGTGCACATGACGAGGTAACATGCAGAAAGGATTCAACAACGCTCCTGACCCTACTGGCAAACAAGGGGTACAAGGTAGACAAGGAAAAGTTACAGTACTGCCTGACAGAGGTCTTATACTTGGGACAGCTCATATCAAAAGATGGAAAAAGAATAATTCCCGACAGGGTAGAAGCAATAAGATCAGTAGGAGAACCCACAACAGTGAAAGACATGCAGAAATTCTTGGGGATGTGCAACTATTGTCGAGCATGGATATTAGATTATGCAGCATACACGAGGCCCCTCCTACAAGCACTCAAGGAAGCACAACAGGAGAATAAAAAAATAGAATGGTCAGAAGAAATGAGCACATCATTTCAATCATTGAAAGAGCTAATTTCAAGCGCTCCAGTACTAGCAAACCCTGATTATGGACGCAAATTTTACCTATTTTCACACTGCAAGGGAACACTCATGACAGCTGTACTGACACAAAAGACGTCCTTAGGACACAAGCCATTGGCTTACTATAGTGGTACTTTGGATGCCGTGATGCAAGGCCATTTCGCGTGCGAGCAATCACTCGCTGCAGCCGCGTTCGCGATTGAGAAAAGTGCCACAATAGTAATGGGTTGCCCTGTGACATTGTTTGTGGAACATTCATTATTTGCAATACTTGAGAGATCAAAAAGCACACTGACCACGCAGCGGGCGACAGCCTACGAGATTATATTGTCTAGCGCCAACATCCATACAGTGAGATGCAAGACAGTGAACCCCGCCACATTCATTACAGAAGCGTGCACTCTAGAGGACATGCAGAACCACGATTGCGCAACCTACACAGGAGAAAGAGGGGAGGACACAGTGGTGTGTGAGAACGCTCTAAGCGAAGGGGAAGTGTACTTTGTGGACGGGTCTGCATCAATTGACGTGGACACGGGAGAAAAACACGTTGGCATGGCAGTAGTGAGGTTAGAAGACGGTGAGTACGAAACACTAGTACAATACCGTCTCCCATCACATTACTCCGCACAAGCAGCAGAACTGATTGCGCTCATAGAAGCACTACATGCAGCAAAGGGTTGTGCAGTGACAATATACACAGACTCAGCTTACATGACGACGACAGTACATGGAGGTCTAGCAAGATGGGGGCGTAGGGGATTTCGACGGGCAGACGGAACACCAGTACAGCATGCAGAATTGTTGAAAGAGTTAATTGAGGCCCTACAAAACCCTACTGCAGTAGCAATAGTAAAGTGCCAAGCACATACATCCAACACAGACGTTGTATCTTTGGGGAATGCGGCAGCGGACGCTGCCGCCAAGGAGGCTTCCTATTTTCAAAAATATGACGTAGGTGAATACATGCTTCAGCATAAGAGAAACGAAGAGCCCCCAGAAGAGTACAACATGATGCCCATATCACAAATACTAGAACTACAGGAAGGAGCTAGTGCAGAGGAGAAATTGATGTGGACAAAACGGGGGTGCAGCAAGTCGGGAACAGACCTACTGTGGCGGCAAAATAACTCAGGGAAAGTGGTAATGCCAATACAGTTACTAGAAATTGCATTTCACCAGCTACACTTCCCTGCACATAATACCAAACAGCACATCGCAGCAGAAATACAGGAAGAATGGTTTGTGCCCTGTCTCCAGGAGCACGTGTCTCGATTAGCAATGGAATGTACAACATGCCAAATATACAATTCAGGAATGACATTACGCACGCTCTGGGGAACAATTCCTAAACCCATTGGTCCATTCAGAGAACTGCATATAGATTACGCAGACATGGGGGAAAGGTGTAATGGCGCACGGTACATGATCGTGGTTGTTTGCCCATTCTCAAGGTGGGTGGAAGCTGGACCATGTGCACGGCCTGATGCCAAAAGCGCCGCCAAGTTCCTAGTGAGGGAAATATTCCCGCGCTGGGGAATTTGTGACGTGATTCGCTCAGATAATGGCACTCATTTTGTAAATAAACTTTTCAAGGAAGTAACTGCATTATTGGGAATAAAACACAAATTGTGTTCGATTTATCATCCTCAAAGTAATGGCGTAGTGGAAAAGATGAACGGACTGCTAAAGGGCAGGCTATCAAAACTCTGCTTTTCATTGAAAAAGAACTGGATCTACTGTCTGCCCCTTGCGCTATTTGAATTGAGAAATCAGCCAAGTAAAGATCACCTTTTGTCCCCACACGAAATCGTGACTGGGAGACGAATGCACACAGCACACTCTCCGCTGCGCGAACACTCAGATGCACACAGAAGCGCCGCGATATTAGGAGAAGAATTCAAGGACTATTTGAAAAAACTATCAAGGGCAGCGCGCGTAATATCACGGCAGCTCTCCCCACCCTTCACTAGAAACATAACAGGGTATGTTAGAGAACCTGAGCAGCAGCTACAGCTAATGCCAGGTGAACTAATCTATGTCAGGAGTTTTGTGCGTCGATGGAATGCACCACGGTTCCACGGCCCATATGAGGTAGTGTTCTGCACGCCCACAGCTGTAAAAGTGAGGGGCTTGCGGTACTGGATACACTTGACAGATGTGCGAAGAGCTTATAATAATGTGCAAGAGGAGGCAGATGAGGAGGCACAGACAACAGCAACCAATTTAACTGAACAAAATGTCTGAACATTGACTTGTGTGTGTGCGTCAGCAATGAACACAAATGGGAAAGTGACTGATAAAGTATTGTTGCATTCTCTTGTTTATTTGTTTTTTTTTGTGTTTTATCCTATCATGTGATTGATGAAATGATCCAATTATAACTTGTTAACACCCTTGTCTGTGAATTCCCCTCCCTACAACCCTACCCGCTTCCATTACCCGTCAACATATAACGGCCCTAATGGTGCCAACAAAATGTTTACATGCATGCACTTAATGCACTTTTGTATCTTAAACAGGAACTACCATGGCATCTAACAGGCAGCCTGCAACGGATAGAAGTAGTAGAATGAGAGAAATATTAAATGAGAGATGCAGATATTCGTATGAGTGCGGATTATCTATATGCATTACGATGTTTTTTATGCTAATGTTTAGCTTGGTTACATATTGGTTTATAGCGTTCATCTCTATCGAGATGAACGAGGGGGGAGGGATTAACAGCACTACTGGGACCAATGTAACTGTAAGTGTCAATATGAGGGAAGGTGATTTTCTGGTATGGGATGGAACTAAACTTGTATGGGGTTATCACACCACACCATCCAATACTATCATATCGGAAAAAAAGAGCCACAGGGTGGAGTGCAAAACAACACAGTGTCTCCACCCGGGATACCTAATTACAATGCCCGTAGTTTAAATGACCGAAACCCGTCTGCCATATCATGGTTGTATAACACCCCCACCAGCCAGCCTGCCCCCACCCTAAAAAATGACCTGCAAGATAACGTCAGGGACGAAAAGGAAAAGCTGTTAGCAATACACGAAATATTATATGATGCATGGGCCACGGGGGGCGGGAATGAGAAAGGGGGGTCTATTTTATCCTTCGTCCAGGAAGTTGGGAAGTACATGAGGAACAAGAACAACAGACGAAAGAGGGAAGCAGGGAGGAGGAAGTATGATGAGTACTATGGGTTAGGTCTAGATAAGATGGAAGACCCACGACACCCCCACCAAACAAATAAATGGTATGCAGATATGAGTGCCACAGCTAAACAAACAACAAACGAGAGCTGTTATGTCTGCTCCCTCATCCCTCACGCTTCACATACCCAAAGTATTGTTGCCCAAAGAGTTGCCAATTATAGATGCCCAATGTCTCCTTCATCTCACGTTATGCGGGATTAAGAACACCTTCCAGGCACACGAAGTTACTTTTCAAATGCTGCAGAACGAGAAAACGTGCTACCCAAAAACGACAGGGGTAGTATGCTTGAAAGAACCATTTTTTGTAATACAAGGGACACTTTTTTCTGATAATAAGTGGAAGTATGAAGAAGTAATGTGCAAAGCGGAAGCACTGAGAGGTGTGGCACCAGAGAAATTGCAGTGGATAGAAGAAACATGCACACCAGTATGGAAAGAACACATTTCAAAACTAACTTGGGTAACCGCCATCGAAAAACCTTTCAAACCACAGAGCGAAATAGACTATGAACTGTGTTTTAAAGGAGGGGGGAAGACCTCCATGGGAACAAACAAGAACTGTAACAAGACCCTCACCATCCCAGATCTGAGAAAAGGGACAGCGGCCCTTATGGACACGTACTGGGTATGCGGCAACCAGGCATACCTACACCTCCCCCCGTCGTGGAGTGGCAGCTGCTCAATGGCCACTCTGCACTCAGCCCTAATGGTAATACCAGAAAGCCACATTGACGGGAACAATAAGACACCGGAACGCCGGCAACAGAGTGCAGCCCAGCCAACTGCGGAGTCACAAATGTATGTCCTGTCTTCCGGAAACAAGGGAGAAATGCTGAACCGTAACAGACGTGCGTCAAACTACATATCAAAGGAATCATCAGAACTATTGGCTCAGATCCCAGATAAATATCGATTATTTAGCTCAGCAGAAACATTCTTTGCCTCACTTGTCTCAAGTGTCCAAGCAAGAGCAAATGCAAAATGGCTCCAGATAACACGATGGGAATTGATTCAGCTGGCAAACGACACTGAAGAAGGATTTAACGTAATAAAAGTGGAACTAAGAGCTTTACGACTGATGACCATGCAAAACAGGTATGTCCTGGACCTGTTGACGGCGATGGATGGAGGTGTTTGCCGAAAAATCGGAAGTGCCTGCTGCACTTTCGTACCTTCCGAAGACGCAGAAAATGGCTCCCTGTCCCATGTGATCGAAGCAGTCCACAACCTAGGAGAAAAAATGAAAATGGAAGGCGGAGCAGAAGACAGTACATGGTTCGATAACATCTTCTCCTGGGTCCCCTCATGGCTTGGAACAACTGTGAAGTTTTTGATGCCAGCTGTGGTGTTCCTCCTTTTAATTTTTTGCCTGTGCCAGGTGGGTCTTCGAGTTTGTGCTAACGCAGTACCAAATGGTGCAATGATGATGGTGACAATGGGCAACACCCGTGGGACAATACAAAACATGCAGGAAGTACAGGTCCAAACAGGAACAGATGACACACCAAGATATCAGCTAGTGCCTATCTATCACGACAAAGATATCATAGATAAAGCATGGCACACCACCATTAGAGAGCCCCGTGTATTAAAATGGTACCAGGAGGTGTGGGTAGACTTGGCGGGAGATGGCGGATGTATCTACCTGACTTGTACCCCAGATGAATATGCCAGAAGAGGGGAAAGCTTACGGGGGGTGTGCAGAGCATGGATGCCCATAAAAGGCACACCTGCATGGGACGAGGCAGTGATGGACGAAGTGGAGTGTAGAAGGTTGGAGGAGTTAAAGTATTTGTTACTTAAGTAACGAAAGGGGGGAAATGTAGGGGAGGAGTGGTCCAAAAGACCCCCCCCTTGCCTACATCTCCACTCCGGGTGAGGGCCATGGCTCATCGGGCGTTCCCTCCTACCACCAGGGCCCAGGTGGTGGATGGCTCACCTGCTGAAGACATTGCCCGCACGTATTAAATTTAGCTAGGCCTCAGAAACTATTTCTTGTTTGCTAAAGATGGTGTGAGCTCAGCGCGCTGTAGCGCGGCCCCCACCTCCGGAAAGTTTCAGTCCTCCCTGTCTCCGCAGCACCATGGTAGATCCGCTGCAAGCCCGTTCCCACGAACAAGACGGGTATGATCTAGCGTAATACATTAACAGTGTAACAGTTCACCTTCCGCAGTGTATCGCTGCTCCCACAATGACCCGGTCAGCAAGGCCTGGGCGATGGGAAGATCTGTAGAATGGTCATCTGCTAAAAGCAGACAGGTACCCAAATATGAATGTAAGAAACCACTTTTTAACACATGTATCCTCTCCATACAACCACTCTTACTAAAGAAATCTGTGAAGTTGTGTAATTATCGTACATGGCACCAGCCGTGAAGGACCCACACCCCTGCAGGGGTGTGCAAATGATAACACATTTCCAGGGGATTATTCTTCATAAGTATCACTGAAAGCCCCACGCCCCGCGGTCCCGCACCACAACTGAACTGATGCTGCTAGAGTACACAAGAAAACGAATGTAACCATACCAAGGACACATGTGACGAGTGTGCGCGAATGCACTCGTCACACGTGTATGTCTAGGCCCCTCATGTGCCACCCCCGCCACGTACAGTGGCGGGTTACTTTCTATGTACTCCACCAACCCTAATACTACCTCACTCACTGTAAATGTATATGCATATAACTAAATACTGTAGTTGTTAAAACATAGTGAATGAATAAGGTGCTCAGACTGGGTATAATCGAGACACATCCAGCAAAGTTTAAATGCATGTTTCAAAATGATTTGAATAAGTATTATAAAGTGGTCAAATGTTTGTGAAGTTTTTACCTAAAATCGGCAACACACGAGGGAGATACCTTTGTGAAATACGTGCAAGGCCATTCCCCCTCCCACCCTGCGAAGGCTGCTAAGGCATGAGAACAGAGGCCCGCGCTGCGCTACTCCGCCTCCCCCAACCAGACTGGAGCCGCTTCAAAGATTTGTAGCCCCCTCTGCAGCACCCAAGGCCGCGGCCCGCCACCTGCATTATTTACAGCACAGCAGTAAACCTCTGCCTGAACGCACGCTTCCAAAAGGCGCCCCCCCGTAAGCCCCACAACCCACCGGATCATCTTAGACTTATGGCCCTGTGCAATCAGGACACCCAACACTTTGACAACACACAGCGGAACATCCATAACAACTTCTAACAAGGCAGAAAGACCTGTACCGCCCGTCCCAGGCCCTGAAGCTTAGCCCCTCGACCTATGGCCCCGGTCAACAGGACACTGGTAACCATGTCCTGACGTATTACCTCCAGACCCCTCACAAGGTACATTCCTCCTGTGTTGCATTAACCTGTAGAATAACCTATTGGAAGATTTACTAAAGAAGATAATATTGCAATGACTGAATGACTGCGGTGTGCATGGCCCAGGGCAAATAAGTCAGGAAAGGACATTCATCTCTGACACTGGCCACGATGGCACAACAACACCGCCCGGATGAACCCAGCCAACCTGCCAGGCCCAGCCCAACCCGCGAGGCTGACCAGTGACGTCTTCCAGCCAAAGCCAACCACATTGCAGCAGCACCTATAGTTAGTCGTCGCCACCCAATCCCATTGAACTTGTGCCCCCTATAGTGTGTAGGTTCTTATGACGTTTTTTGTAAATATATACGCCTGTCTTTGCTATTGTCAGACAGAGCGCTCTCGGAGTTTTGCAGAGTTCTTTGCATGCCCTATTCTAATCGATAAACTCCCATTTAAGCTCACCCGCACTCTGTCCTGGCTTTATTCCCGATTTGGGAGAGTCTTTTATTGTCTCTCATTGCGGGGAGGATCGTGCTGGTTGGGGACGCATGCCTTCACTAGGTTCATGCTCAATAAATATATAATTATCATGATAATGATAATACAAATAATAATAATGATACTAATAATCTTCCAAGACTGTGAACTTTCTTTTTCCCCCAATAGGCATACCTCAGTGGTCACTAAACATCTGACAGGTACTTATAATAACTATGGCTGTTCTTGGTTAGAATCCATTGAGTATCATCAATAATTAGCAATGATAGTCTTTCTACTTAGTTCTAATCTTCCCAACCATGGCTTAAGGGACTGGCAATAGGCATGTTGAACAAGGACCAGGCATTGTTTACCTCTGTAACATGTTGTATGCTTTGGCCACTAGCTTGTGTGGGGCAATTACTTATTCTCATTAAATTCTTATATTGGTCATCAGAGAATTTTGTAGCACTTTAATCTGTCACTCTGAGAGATATTTGTCATTTGTTGTTCAGGCTCCTCTTTCTTCAAGACGGTCTCAAGTCTGCTGAGGTGAGTTGAAGAAATAGGATTTACTGTCGAACTGAAGCATATTCTTAAGACAATAATGTTTAAGAATTCTCTTCACTTCTTCATAGAGTCTTCTGATTCTTTCAAACATTTGAATTTTGTCTGGAAGGTGTGGTTTGCTGGATCTGTCATATGTTATCTTACTTTCGACCCTTTCATGTAACAATTGAACGTTCTTGCTCCTTATGTTTAATAGGTTTTGCTATTATTGTTGTTGGTGGTGGCCATAAATGAGGTTTCTGGACTGGGTTCTATATATTAATATTTATTTATTCATGTTATAAAACTTGCCTGGAGTCTTTTTCGTTCCATTAATCCAAGAATCCATTATTCAAGAAGTGTTTGTTGGTGTCTAGGTCCTCTGCTGCTTGGGGAGGCAAAGCACAGACAAGTTGCTACACCTTAATCTCCTTTCTCTGTCCGTTTCTCTGCTTTGTTGATGAGTTGTTTGGTACTCAGGGTCCTCCAATTATGCACAAAGCTTGGTGACCTCTTTCTCCAGTTCTTGTCTCCTACTCGAAACTTTGTAACCCATTACTGCACATTCGGAAGGAAGTTACATTACTGGAATATATGTATGCCAATGTTCCCTATCTTTTTATCGCATGATCCTCTTGTTTTCTGAATGGCATTACAAGTCTCAGTATTTGCTCTTGAGTTGCTTCTGGATCAACAACATTTTTCATATTGAAGGGTCTGCAGTCATTTTGTTAGTCGGGATTATGTTTGTTGAGCTTTTCACTTTTCTTCCCCTGAGAATTCCAGTGCCCATTTACCCTCAACAGGGTTACCAATGTTTCTCTTAGTGTGTGTGGATCTTCAGAAGGCGAGTTAAGAGATTAAATGGTATCTGATGATGTCAGAGGCAGAAGGTCAGGAAATTGGGGCAAAGAGACGCTGGAGACCAGGAAACACTGGTGACTATGTGATTCTGACCCCAGAGGAGCCATTTAGGGGATACCCCAGGACCTCTTCCCAATCCCCAACTTTCCTACCCAGTCATCATACATTCATAAATCCACCCAGATATGTCAATGTGATAGGATGACACTCTGAATATGATAAAGGACCATGCACAGGACATTGAAGGGGATGCTTCTAACTAAGTGCTGTCTGTAAGTCAGACCACAGACATTCTTGCTTACTTACAGTGTATTTTTTGCATCATGGTTTAAAGGGTGAGCCATGAGTAGACAGGGACACCCGAGTCAATGGTATTCAGAGGCCAAGAGGCACTCACACAAACTGGGGCAAACCAATAGTAGAAAGAAGCAGCTAACATGACAGGGCTGCCATAATAGAATATGGTGGCTCTCCCATGTATTGTCTTGGTCCTGGCATCAGTGTGGCCACAATAGCCATCCAAATACCATTAGACGCAACTGGTCAGTGGGAGGTTCCAATACCAATCATCCAAGTCTGTGTTTCCACTGCCAAAAGGTCCCAGGTATCCCAGATAATATCTGGATTGCCCCAATACCCTTATGAACCTGGATGTAAAAGAGGCCAGGTCAGGACTACAAACAGTTTGGAAGGACACTGAAAGAGAGGTGGTGTATAAAATGAGCTAGGATTGATTTGATTTGATTTAGTATTCATTGTGCGCACAAAAACCCTAAGGCAACTTGGCTGTATGAACCATCAAGTAGAAGAGCCAAAGCTGTTCATTAAAAAATGAAGATCATTATGACATGCCGAAAGACGAGATGATTTTCTGTAAGCCTCAATTCAAATGCGAGCGAGTTCCAGAGTTTGCCGGCTGCCGCAGATAATGTGTGACCATCAAAACACTAGAGGACCCGATCCTCAGGATCGCTATAATAGCATTATCCAGAGAACGAAGTGCCCACTGGGACCATAAGGAAAAAACTTTTGTTGCAGGTATTCAGGCCCCAGTCTAAAAAAAGCCTTACAAACAAGGCATAGGGATTTGAACTGTACTCGTTTCTCAAAAGGAAGCCAGTGCAGTTGGCGAAGGACATGGGTAATATGAGAGAAGAATGAAACCCGAGACACCACACATCCCGCAGAGTTTTGGAGTAACTGAAGCCGTCAAATGAGATAGGAAGGTTGAGCTAAATAAAGTGAATTACAGTAGTCAGCTCCACTCAGAACGAAGGAAGCATCCATTGGAGCATGCTGAAGTAGGGGTGGTGAGAAAGGGAGTACTTTCTGAAGTATATTTAATTTAAAATGCCCAGCTTGCCAGACAACTGAAAGCTGTGCATCTAAGAAAAGTTAAGCAGAATGCTTGATAGCAATGTCTCTCACCACTAAAACAAGAAGAGGAAGGCAACCAAGAGAGAAAGGCCAGAAATTCAAACTCGATAGAGAGACAGCAGAAGGGGGACCCACCACAAAGACCACTGACTTGTCCCCATTCAGCCTAAGCCAATGATCAGTCATCCATCCACCCACCACCTCCAGGCACTCCCGCAGCTGAGATGCAGCCTCCATATGTTGAAGATCAATACAAACAATAAACTGTATATCATCACCATATGAGTAGCACCTGAGGCCATGGGAACGGGCTAGATGGACCAGAGGCTGAATATACACAGGTGAAGGGTACAGGGTGGAACATTGAGGAACACCACGAGAGAGAGAGGGGGGGCAGAAAAGTTGAAAGAGACAAGGATTGAGTACACCTAGTAAAAAAAGAATATAGCCAGGCCAGCACATGGCCGGACACCCCAGCCTCTATTAATTGATCAACCAGGATAGCATGGTTGAGAGTGTCGAATGCAGCTGATAGAGCTAAAGGTTTCAGTACACCCAACTCACCCTGCTCGGAGAGTTGGGAGAGATTGTCGGCAGTGCCAACAAAAACACTTCCCATGCCACGGCCAGTATGGAAACCCGACTGGAATGGATAAAAAAAACAGTTTTTTCAAGAAAGAAAATGATAAAAGGGGAGAGAAGTGGCTCAAGCAATTTCATAAAAAAGGGGAGCAAAGATATGGGATAAAAAATAGAAGGCACAGAGGGGTCCATAGAAGGTTTTTTAAGAAGAAGGATCACCAAAGCATGTTTTAAGTGGGTGGGAATGATTCTAAAATTGCAAACATGGTTCACTGCCTGGGTAACCCATAAAGGAGTCTGAAGAATCATGTTTTTCATAATTTTCAGAGGAATAGGGTCTAGAGTGGAAGCAGACTTCATTTTCAAATTATTCCTCACTATTTCGTCAGGGCTAAAGGTGGGGAAGGCAGAGCACAGGCAGGTGTAAAGAACCAGGAGGTGCAGTCGAAGGGTGCCTAATCCTCGATCTCAAGCTAGAGGAAGCAATTTTATTACACAGCCACGGTAGTGGCCATGTAGTTATGGTTAAGTTGGTGTTTCCATAGGAAGAGCACTTTTTGGGCGGCTTATAACTTTGCTCCCCCTGGACGAATCCTCACCAAACTTTGCAAAAAAAGTATATGGCCCACTCTGAATTTTTGGTGAGGATTCGTTCAGGGGAGAAAACGTTATAGGGGTGTCCCAAAATTAATTTTTTTCCCATTCAGACTGAATGGGAAAAAAATTTGCTCGCGCCTACAGCCAAACCGCTCTATGGATTTTCACCAAATTTGGACCAGGAGCAGCGGCTTGGTCCCAAAAGCATGCTTTTGCAGATTTGGTGAAAATCCGTCCAGTATTTCTTTTTAAAAATGACAAAAAATGGGTCATAAAAAATTAGTGATATCTGTGTTCGGTCCGCGGATACACTTCCCTGTTCGCTCTGCGGACAGTGTCCTGATTGGCAGATCGGCTTACGTCATGTCCGTGGACATGCAACGTGTTCGCTGATTGGACGGTGTGGAGCGTGAAGCGCGTCAGATTTTCGGTGGCGCCTGCCATCTTGGATTCGCGGACGTCCGCGGACAGCGCGGTGAAACTTGGTTCAAAATTTGTATTTAGTAGAGTGTGTTGGTGTGCAGGAGTGTTTGGGGAGGGTGGGAGAGTATGAGGTTGAAAGTTGTGTTTTTTCATGTGGTAGACGTTCTTGTTGTGTTCGATTTGTCTGCGGACATCACAGGTGTTCTGAAATGTTCTAAATAAACTGAATGGGGGTGTTCTGAGGACTCAATATGTGTCCGTTTTGTTCGGAAGCAAGCTGAAACTGTTCACTCGAGGTGTCCGGAAATGTTTGTAAAGAAACAAAATGAGGGTGTCCTGGGGACGCTGTCCGTATTGTTCTCTTGTAAGTTGAATGTGTTCTAAGAACATTCGCGGTGTCCTGAAATGTTCGCAAATAAATAAAATGGGGGTGTCCTGAGGACGCTGTCTGTATTGTTCATTGTCAAGTTGAAAATGTTCTAAGAACTCTCGCGGTGTCCTTAAATGTTTTTAAATAAACAGAATGGGGGTGTTCTGAGGGGGCTGTCCGTATTGTTCGTTGTCAAGTTGAAAATGTTCTAAGAACTCACGCGTTGTCCTGAAATGTTCGTAGGGGGTGTCCTGAGGGCGCTGTCCATATTGTTCTCTGGCAAATTGAATGTGTTCTAAGAACACTCGCGGAGTCCTGAAATGTTCGCAAATAAACAAAATGGGGGTGTCCTGAGGACGCTGTCCGTATTGTTCGTTGTGAAGTTGAAAGTGTTCGAAGAACTCTTGCATTATCCTGAAATGTTCGTTGGGGTTGTCCTGAAGACGCTGTCCGTATTGTTAGATGGCAAGTTGAATGTGTTCTAAGAACACTTGCGTTGTCCTGAAATGTTCGTAGGGGGTGTTCTGAAGTCTGAAGACGCTGTCCGTATTGTTCAATAGCAAGTTGAATGTGTTCTAAGAACACTCGTGGTGTCCTTAAATGTTCGTAGGGGGTGTTCTGATGACACTGTTCATCCTGAGGACGCTGTCCGTATTGTTCTCTGGCAAGTTGAATGTGTTCTAAGAACACTTGCGGTGTCCTGAAATGTTTGCAAATAAACAAAATCGGGGTGTCCTGGGGACGTTGTCCGTATTGTTCTCTTGTAAGTTGAATGTGTTCTAAGAACATTCGTGGTGTCCTGAAATGTTCGCAAATAAACAAAATGGGGGTGTCCTGAGGACGCTGTCCGTATTGTTCGTTGTCAAGTTGAAAATGTTCTAAGAACTCTCCCGGTGTCCTTAAATGTTTGCAAATAAACAAAATACAAAATGGGGTGTCCTGAGGATGCTGTGCGTATTGTTCGTTGTGAAGTTGAAAGTGTTCTAAGAACTCTTGCGTTGTCCTGAAATGTTCATAGCGGGTATCCTGAAGACTCTGTCCGTATTGTTAGATGGGAAGTTGAATGTGTTCTAAGAACACTTGCGTTGTCCTGAAATGTTCGTAGGGGGTGTTCTGATGACACTGTCCATCCTGAGGACGATGTCCGTATTGTTCTCCGGCAAGTTGAATGTGTTCTAAGAACACTCGCGGTGTCCTGAAATGTTCGCAAATAAATAAAATGGGGGTGTCCTGAGGACGCTGTCCGTATTGTTCATTGTCAAGTTGAAAATGTTCTAAGAACTCTCGCGGTGTCCTTAAATGTTTTTAAATAAACAGAATGGGGGCGTTCTGAGGGGGCTGTCCGTATTGTTCGTTGTCAAGTTGAAAATGTTCTAAGAACTCACGCGTTGTCCTGAAATGTTCGTAGGGGGTGTCCTGAGGACGCTGTCCATATTGTTCTCTGGCAAGTTGAATGTGTTCTAAGAACACTCGCGGAGTCCTGAAATGTTCGCAAATAAACAAAATGGGGGTGTCCTGAGGACGCTGTCCGTATTGTTCGTTGTGAAGTTGAAAGTGTTCGAAGAACTCTTGCATTGTCCTGAAATGTTCGTTGGGGTTGTCCTGAAGACGCTGTCCGTATTGTTAGATTTCAAGTTGAATGTGTTCTAAGAACACTTGCGGTGTCCTGAAATGTTTGCCAATAAACAAAATCGGGGTGTCCTGGGGACGTTGTCCGTATTGTTCTCTTGTAAGTTGAATGTGTTCTAAGAACATTCGTGGTGTCCTGAAATGTTCGCAAATAAACAAAATGGGGGTGTCCTGAGGACGCTGTCCGTATTGTTCGTTGTCAAGTTGAAAATGTTCTAAGAACTCTCCCGGTGTCCTTAAATGTTTGCAAATAAACAAAATACAAAATGGGGTGTCCTGAGGATGCTGTGCGTATTGTTCGTTGTGAAGTTGAAAGTGTTCTAAGAACTCTTGCGTTGTCCTGAAATGTTCATAGCGGGTATCCTGAAGACTCTGTCCGTATTGTTAGATGGGAAGTTGAATGTGTTCTAAGAACACTTGCGTTGTCCTGAAATGTTCGTAGGGGGTGTTCTGATGACACTGTCCGTCCTGAGGACGATGTCCGTATTGTTCTCCGGCAAGTTGAATGTGTTCTAAGAACACTTGCGGTGTCCTGAAATGTTCGCAAATAAATAAAATGGGGGTGTCCTGAGGACGCTGTCCGTATTGTTCATTGTCAAGTTGAAAATGTTTTAAGAACTCTCGCGGTGTCTTTAAATGTTTTTAAATAAACAGAATGGGGGTGTTCTGAGGGGGCTGTCCGTATTGTTCGTTGTCAAGTTGAAAATGTTCTAAGAACTCACGCGTTTTCCTGAAATGTTCGTAGGGGGTGTCCTGAGGACGCTGTCCATATTGTTCTCTGGCAAGTTGAATGTGTTCTAAGAACACTCGCGAAGTCCTGAAATGTTCGCAAATAAACAAAATGGGGGTGTCCTGAGGACGCTGTCCGTATTGTTCGTTGTGAAGTTGAAAGTGTTCGAAGAACTCTTGCATTGTCCTGAAATGTTCGTTGGGGTTGTCCTGAAGACGCTGTCCGTATTGTTAGATGGCAAGTTGAATGTGTTCTAAGAACACTTGCGTTGTCCTGAAATGTTCGTAGGGGGTGTTCTGAAGTCTGAAGACGCTGTCTGTATTGTTCGATAGCAAGTTGAATGTGTTCTAAGAACACTCGTGGTGTCCTTAAATGTTCGTAGGGGGTGTTCTGATGACGCTGTTCGTCCTGAGGACGCTGTCCGTATTGTTCTCTGGAAAGTTGAATGTGTTCTAAGAACACTTGCGGTGTCCTGAAATGTTTGCCAATAAACAAAATCGGGGTGTCCTGGGGACGTTGTCCGTATTGTTCTCTTGTAAGTTGAATGTGTTCTAAGAACATTCGTGGTGTCCTGAAATGTTCGCAAATAAACAAAATGGGGGTGTCCTGAGGACGCTGTCCGTATTGTTCGTTGTCAAGTTGAAAATGTTCTAAGAACTCTCCCGGTGTCCTTAAATGTTTGCAAATAAACAAAATACAAAATGGGGTGTCCTGAGGATGCTGTGCGTATTGTTCGTTGTGAAGTTGAAAGTGTTCTAAGAACTCTTGCGTTGTCCTGAAATGTTCATAGCGGGTATCCTGAAGACTCTGTCCGTATTGTTAGATGGGAAGTTGAATGTGTTCTAAGAACACTTGCGTTGTCCTGAAATGTTCGTAGGGGGTGTTCTGATGACACTGTCCGTCCTGAGGACGATGTCCGTATTGTTCTCCGGCAAGTTGAATGTGTTCTAAGAACACTTGCGGTGTCCTGAAATGTTTGTAAATAAACAACATGGGGGTGTTCTGAGGACGCTGTCCGTATTGTTCTTTGGCAAGTTGAATGTGTTCTAAGAACTCTTGCAGTGTCCTGAAATGTTCGCAAATAAACAAAATGGGAGTGTCCTGAGGACACTGTGCGCATTGTTCGTTGTGAAGTTGAAAGTGTTCTAAGAACTCTTGCGTTGTCCTGAAATGTTCGTAGGGGGTGTCCTGAAGACGCTGTCCGTATTGTTCGATAGCAAGTTGAATGTGTTCTAAGAACACTTGCGGTGTCCTGAAATGTTTAAGGGGGGTGTTCTGATGACGCTGTCTGTCCTGAGGACGCTGTCCGTATTGTTCTCTGGCAAGTTGAATGTGTTCTAAGAACACTTGCGGTGTCCTGGAATGTTCGTAAATAAACAAAATGGGGGTTTCCTGGGGACGTTGTCCGTATTGTTCTCTTGTAAGTTGAATGTGTTCTAAGAACATTCGCGGTGTCCTGAAATGTTCGCAAATAAACAAAATGGGGGTGTCCTGAGGACGCTGTCCATATTGTTCGTTGTCAAGTTGAAAATGTTCTAAGAACTCTCGCGGTGTCCTTAAATGTTTGCAAATAAACAAAATACAAAATGGGGTGTCCTGAGGATGCTGTGCGTATTGTTCGTTGTGAAGGTGAAAGTGTTCTAAGAACTCTCGCGTTGTCCTGAAATGTTCATAGGGGGTGTCCTGAAGACTCTGTCCGTATTGTTAGATGGGAAGTTGAATGTGTTCTAAGAACACTTGCGTTGTCCTGAAATGTTCGTAGGGGGTGTTCGATGACACTGTCCGTCCTGAGGACGATGTCCGTATTGTTCTCTGGCAAGTTGAATGTGTTCTAAGAACACTTGCGGTGTCCTGAAATGTTTGTAAATAAACAACATGGGGGTGTTCTGAGGACGCTGTCCATATTGTTCTTTGGCAAGTTGAATGTGTTCTAAGAACTCTTGCAGTGTCCTGAAATGTTCGCAAATAAACAAAATGGGGGTGTTCTGAGGACGCTGTCCATAGTGTTCTTTATCAAGTTGATTGTGTTCTAAGAACACTCGTGGTGTCCTGAAATGTTCGCAAATAAACAAAATGGGGGTGTCCTGAGGACACTGTGCGCATTGTTCGTTGTGAAGTTGAAAGTGTTCTAAGAACTCTTGCGTTGTCCTGAAATGTTCGTAGGGGGTGTTCTGAAGATGCTGTCCGTATTGTTTGATGGCAAGTTGAATGTGTTCTAAGAACACTTGCGGTGTCCTGAAATGTTTAAGGGGGGTGTTCTGATGACGCTGTCTGTCCTGAGGACGCTGTCCGTATTGTTCTCTGGCAAGTTGAATGTGTTCTAAGAACACTCGCGGTGTCCTGGAATGTTCGTAAATAAACAAAATGGGGGTGTCCTGAGGACGCTGTCCGTATTTTTCTCTGGCAAGTTGAATGTGTTCTAAGATCTCTCGCGGTGTCCTGAAATGTTCGCAAATAAACAAAATGTCGGTGTTCTGAGGATGCTGTCCGTAGTGTCCTTTATCAAGTTGATTGTGTTCTAAGAACACTCGCGGTGTCCTGAAATGTTTGTAAATAAACAAAATGGGGGTGTTCTGAGGACACTGTCTGATTTGTTCGTTGGCAAGTTGAAAGAGTTCTAAGAACTCTCGCGGTGTCCTAAATTTGTTGTCAAGTTGAAAGTGTTCTAAGAACTCTCGCGTTGTCCTGAAATGTTCGTAGGGGGTGTCCTGAAGATGCTGTCCATATTGTTCGCTGGCAAGTTGAACGTGTTCTAAGAACACTCATAATGTCCGCGGACATTAAAAGTTTCCATAGGCCATAGTTGAAATGTTTGACTCTATGGGTGTGATATGCTGCGGTAGTTGTGGCCATGCACCCAACACTCTATGCCCTGGCCACAACCAGCGCAGCATATCACACTTATAGTTGCTTATAACTTTGGGTCAAAAACAAATTTATAAGGAACAAAGTTATAAGATACTATGGGTGTGATATGCTGTGATGGTTGTGGCCAGGGCATAGAGTGTATAATATACTTACTGTTTGGTTTAGTAACTGGAGTACATGTATTTCTTGTTAATTTCTGTGATAAAAGAAAATACCATGTTAGTATTAGTATTTTGTAATGACTTATTATATTGTATAATCAACATTTTTTTGTTTGGTTTGTTTTGGACCCTCATATTTAGTAGATTACAAACCAGAGTACTGTGCAATTTGCTCAGTTTCTGTGTTCGTTGCTAGAATCATTGGGTCTGTGGGAGAAAAAAAAATCCATGTTGGATTAAAAAAAACATTTTTCTGTTATGCTACAGTTTATTTGTTTGTTTGTTTTCAGTGTTCACTTGTTGTTTCTGGGTAATGCTTTATACATTGGTTTGTTGCATTTTTTTGGAGCAGTAACATATTATTTATTTGTTTGGATATTATAAAATTTTGGAGCAGTTAGATACCAGTAGGTGTATTCTAACTGCCTATTTTTTAAATATATTTTAGTGGTATTGATTTATCTGTTTGGATATTGTTAAATTTTGGGACAGTTAGATACCAATTGGCGTATTCTAACTGTCTATTTTTTGATATATTTTAGTGGTAGTGAATTATCTGTTTGGATATTGTTACATTTTGGGACAGTTAGGTACCAATTGGCATATTCTAACTGTCTATTTTTTGCTCTAATTTACTGGTATTCATTTATCTGATTAGTTGTTGTAGAATGTTTGGGCAGTTAGATAGCTTTTGGAATATTCTAACAGTTTACATTTTTTTACTACAAGTTTAAGTACAGTATAGTTATCAAATTTTGGTTTTAAGAACATTAAATAAGCGTTTGTAAGATTTGCTGGTAATCTCTGCTTTAGAGTAATGTTAATATCATTACATTTAAACCATCCACATTTCTTTTTTATATATGAGGTGTAGTGCCCTGAAATGGTTGTGGCTCCTGCCTGGTAGATTATACCTATTGTGGACTCTGGAGATTCAGGCCAGGTTTGTGTTAAGGCCCCGGGACTGCTTTGGGCCTGTTTTCAAGTGAGTTGACCATCTGCGCCGCCCGAGTGCAGCCCTGTCCCCTCTCTTTCCCCCTCCGTGATTCCCGTGCTTTCCCACCTCCTGCCGCCCCCCAACCCGCCCACCCCCACCGTGATTGGCTATTGCCAGCAAGGCGAGTGCAGGCCTAGCCACCGGCCGCCTGGCTGCCTCGCCACTCTGGAGATTCAGGCCAGGTGAGTAGTAAGGCCCCAGGACTGCTTTGGGCCCGTTTTCAAGTGAGTTGACCATCTGCACCGTCCGAGTGCAGCCCTGTCCCCTCTCTCTCCCCCTCTGTGATTCCCGTGCTTTCCCACCTCTTCCCGCCGATCCAACCCACCCACCCCCACCGTGATTGGCTATTGCCAGCAAGGCGAGTGCAGGCCTAGCCACCGGCCGCCTCGCTGCCTCGCCACTCTGGAGATTCAGGCCAGGTGAGTGGTAAGTCCCTGGGACTGCTTTGGGCCTGTTTTCAAGTGAGTTGACCATCTGCGCCGCCCGAGTGCAGCCCTGTCCCCTCTCTCTCCCCCTCCGTGATTCCTGTGCTTTCCCACCTCCTCCCGCCTCCTAACCCGCCCACCCCACCGTGAATGGCTATTGCCAGCAAGGCAAGTGCAGGCCTAGCCACCGGCTGCCTCGCTGCCTCGCCACTCTGAAGATTCAGGCCAGGTAAGTGGTAAGGCCCCGGGACTGCTTTGGGCCCATTTTCAAGTGAGTTGACCATCTGCGCTGCCCGAGTGCAGCCCTGTCCCCTCTTTCCCCCTCCGTGATTTCCGTGCTTTCCCACCTCCTCCCGCCCCCCAACCCACCCACCCCCACCGTGATTGGCTATTGCCAGCAAGGCGAGTGCAGGCCTAGCTGCCGGCCGCCTCGCTGCCTCGCCACTCTGGAGATTCAGGCCAGGTGAGTGGTAAGGCCCCGGGACTGCTTTGGGCCTGTTTTCAAGTGAGTTGACCATCTGCGCCCCCGAGTGCAGCCCTGTCCCCTCTCTCTCCCCCTCCATGATTCCCGTGCTTTCCCACCTCCTCCCACCTCCCAACTCGCCCACGCCCACCGTGATTGGCTACCCGATAGACTTACCTGGCCTCCGCGGTGCAGCCCTCTGCCCAGCAGCCCCTGCGGCTAAGGGCCCAAGGCAAAGGGCGGCTCCTACATTGGCGGTTCCAAGATGTGTCTGCAGGTGTCAGCAGGGGAAGCCAATGAAACCACCAGACACCGACAAAACTGTAAGTGCTGTCATGGGTGGGGGGTAGAGCAATTACTCTACTCCAGAAAGCTCCTGCCACTCTAACTTACCTTTCAATGGCCTAGACTGCTACAGACCTGCACCATGCATTATTAGAGAGATATGTGACCACCAGCCTAAACCTATTCATGGCTGGACAGCAAAAACTGCTTGCAGTATAATGTTAACCAGTACCATACCCCGAGAGAACCACAAAGATTAGCCTGCGCCAAATCTAGACAGAGGTGTGATTGTTAGCAAATGCCACACTTAGATGGAGTTTCAGAAATGTGATTTTTAGCATATGCCACTCTTAGATGGAATTTCAGAAATGTGTTTGTTAGCATATGCCACACTTAGATGGAATTCTCAAGATTAGCTTGCGTCGCATCTAGATAGAAATGTGATTGTTAGCATATGCCAGACTTAGATGAATTCTCAAGTTTAGTCTGCGCCAAATCTAGACAGAAATGTGATTGTTAGCATAGGCCACACTTAGATGAAATTTCAGAAATGTGATTGTTAGCATATGCCACACTTAGATGGAATTTCTCAAGTTTAGCCTGTGCCAAATCTAGACAGAAATATGATTGTTAGGATATGCCACACTTACATGGAATTCTCAAGCTTAGTCTGCGCCAAATCTAGGCAGAAATGTGATTGTTGGCATTTGCCACACTTAGATGGAATTCTCAAGCTTAGCCCGCGCGGCATCTAGATAGAAATATGATTGTTAGCAAATACCACACCTAGATGGAATTTCAGAAATGTGATTGTTAGCATATGTGATTCTGAGCATGCACCACACTTAAAATTATGAACCTAGCTTGCGTCGCATCTTGACAGAAATGTGACTGCTAGCATGTGCCATACTAGAATGGAATTCTGAACTTTAGCTTACGCGGCATCTAGATAGAAATGTGACTGTTAGCATCTACCGGACCTAGATGGAATCCCACAATTGCAAGGACAGCAATGCCAACTAACCAACCAACTAACAATTCCATCCCTCTGCATACACCTCTCAAACTATAACCAAACACAACCACAAGCCTTAAACGCAGCAATCCGCACAAACTTCACAACAATGCAACAACAAAACAAACCAACCATAGACTTACACAGCAGCACACGACGACTACGGACCATAAAACACCCCAAGCCCAGCCAACGGACCCACCGGGCTGAGGCTGCCAACAGCACATCACCGTCCTCTTGCACTTTTCCAGCTTATTCCCACTAACTCACCCGCTCTCCTCCCCTTTTTCAGAGCCGCCAGAGCGCCAGGGGACCACTTTGGTGGTGATAGTGCGCGGTACAAATGTCCTTTAACATTAACATTAACATTAACATATTGTTGTGAAGGTTTTCTTACCAAGTGATACTTGACCGTGTGTGAATCCAGTCAGCTTTCAGTTGTTTTTGGTACCATCTGCATTGTAACGTAGAAGCATTAGTATTACGTATTTATTATGTGTTTGTATTAGTTACGTGGAGCGATTATCTTAATTGCATGTGGAACATAATCTACCATGGTTTGCATTTTGTACAAGTTGCTGAAATGGAATGGATTCACAATTAGGTATTGATATATATACAAAGCGTTCATTGGGGATTTGTTCTTGTGTCACATTGTTGCAGAGAGTGCATGTATGTTTCCACATATATGAAATCTGGAAGATTTCATTTATAGGTATGTTTTTATTTTCCAGAACTTGTAGTAAGTACATGAGAAATTCTTGTGGATCTTCCTGTGAGTTTATAGTGAATTTCACCATTCCAGCACAGTAGTCCAATTGTTGACACTATCAGGGTAATTCATAGAAATTTGCACAAAAGTGGCGCACGCGGCTGGCGCACAGCGTGCCCGTGTGAATGTCTTCGCCAGCCGCGTGCGCTAAAATCGATTTCCGCGCACAGCGTATTCATGGATTTTCGCATCCAAAACCAGCCGTGGCGCAGCGTGGCACAGCGACCCTGCAGCAGCGCCAGTTACGCCCCCAAGAACGCCCTCGCGCAATGAAAAGCCTTCAAAATCCCCAAATAATCGCATAGGGCTGCGCTAACCCTGGACCAGTTCACACGGCTGGCAAACAGCAAATGCCAAGCAGGGAACGTGTATTTCAGTGGTGCGCGGGAAGTTCCACACGCGATTGTCCTGTGTATGTGTGCATTAGGGGTGCGTGGGAAGTAACACACGCAAAAGCAGCAGGGTACGTGTATTTCAGGGGTGCGCGGGAAGAATCACACGCAAAAGCAGCAGGGTACGTGTATTTCAGGGGTGCGCGGGAAGTAACACACGCAAAAGCAGCAGGGTACGTGTATCTCAGGGGTGCGTGGGAAGTATCACACGCGATTCCATCAGGGTACGTGTATTCCAGGGGTGCGCGGGAAGGATCACACGCAAAAACAGCAGGTTACGTGTATTCCAGGGGTGCACGGGAAGTATCACACGCAAAAGCAGCATGGTACGTGTATTTCAGGGGTGCGCGGGAAGTATCACACGCAAAATCAGCAGGGTATGTGTATTTCAGGGGTGCGCGGGAAGTATCACACGCGATTCCATCAGGGTACGTGTATTACAGGGGTGCGCGGGGAGCACCACACGTGAATTGCACGTGTGGGTCCTCCCAAGTGTTCCCTCTACACCCTCCATGTCCTGCAGGCACCCCATCCACCATGGCCATGCCCCCCAGCCAACCCACATGTCACCTTGCATTACTGCCCACCAACGCATGTCCCCCTGCACCCCCAGCCACCAGGGGCAGCCTCCACCAGGCCCCCACCCATGTCTCCCATCACCCCCACCCCCCAGACACCAGGGGCAGCCTCCACCAGGCACCCACTCATGTCTCCCATCACCCCCACCCCCCAGCCACCAGGGGCAGCCTCCACCAGGCCCCGACTCATGTCCCCTATCACCCAAACCCCCCAGCAGTGCAGGGGCAGCCTCCACCAGGCACCCACCCATGTCTACCACCACCCCCACCCCCCAGCAGTGCAGGGTCAGCCTCCACCAGGCCCCCACTCATGTCCCCTATCACCCCCACCCCCCAGCCACCAGGGGCAGCCTCCACCAGGCCCCCACTCATGTCTCCCATCACCCCCACCCCCCAGCCACCAGGGGCAGCCTCCACCAGGCCCCCACTCATGTCTAACTCATGTCTAACGCATGTCTTCCTGCACCCCCACCCCCCAGCCACCAGGGGCAGCCTCCACCAGGCCCCCACTCATGTCCCCTATCACCCCCACCCCCCAGCAGTGCAGGGGCAGCCTCCACCACACCCCCACCCATGTCTACCACCACTCCCACCCCCCACCCACCAGGGGCAGCCTCACCAGGCCCCCACTCATGTCTCCCTGCACCCCCACCCCCCAGCCACCAGGGGCAGCCTCCACCAGGCCCGCACTCATGTCCCCTATCACCCCCACCCCCCAGCCACCAGGGGCAGCCTCCACCAGGCCCCCACCCATGTCTACTACCACCCCCACCCCCCAGCAGTGCAGAGGAAGCCTCCACCAGGCCCCCACTCATGTCTACCACCACCCCACCCCCCAGCAGTGCAGGGGCAGCCTCCACCAGGCCCCCACTCATGTCCCCTATCACCCCCACACCCCAGCCACCAGGGGCAGCCTCCACCAGGCCCCCACTCATGTCTCCCACCACCCCCACACCCCAGCCACCAGGGGCAGCGTCAACCAGGCCCCCACTCATGTCCAACTCATGTCTCCCTGCACCCCCACCCCCCAGCCACCAGGGGCAGCCTCCACCAGGCCCCCACCCATGTCTACCACCCCCCACCCCCCAGCAGTGCAGGGGCAGCCTCCACCAGGCCCCCACCCATGTCTACCACCACCCCCACCCCCCAGCAGTGCAGGGGCAGCCTCCACCAGGCCCCCACTCATGTCCCCTATCACCCCCACCCCCAGCAGTGCAGGGGCAGCCTCCACCAGGCCCCCACTCATGTCCCCTATCACCCCCAGCCACCAGGGGCAGCCTCCACCAGGCCCCCACTCATGTCTCCCATCACCCCCACCCCCCAGCCACCAGGGGCAGCCTCCACCAGACCCCCACCATGTCTACCACCACCCCCACCCCCAGCAGTGCAGGGGCAGCCTCCGCCAGGCCCCCACTCATGTCTCCCACCACCGCCACCCCCCAGCAGTGCAGAGGCAGCCTCCACCAGGCCCCCACTCATGTCTACCACCACCCCCACCCCCCAGCAGTGCAGGGGCAGCCTCCACCAGGCCCCCACTCATGTCTCCCACCACCCCCACCCCCCAGCAGTGCAGGGGCAGCCTCCACCAGGCCCCCACTCATGTCTCCCTGCACCCCCACCCCCCAGCCACCAGGGGCAGCCTCCACCAGGCCCCCACTCATGTCCTCTATGACCCCCACCCCCCAGCCACCAGGGGCAGCCTCCACCAGGCCCCACTCATGTCTCCCACCACCCCCACCCCCCAGCCACCAGGGGCAGCCTCCACCAGGCCCCCACCCATGTCTACCACCACCCCCACCCCCCAGCAGTGCAGGGGCAGCCTCCACCAGGCCCCCACTCATGTCTCCCACCACCCGCACTCCCCAGCAGTGCAGGGGCAGCCTCCACCAGGCCCCCACTCATGTCTCCCACCACCCCCACCCTCCAGCCACCAGGGGCAGCCTCCACCAGGCCCCCACTCATGTCCCCTATCACCCCCACCCCTCAGCCACCAGGGGCAGCCTCCACCAGGCCCCCACCCATGTCTACCACCACCCCCACCCCCCAAGCAGTGCAGCGTCAGCCTCCACCAGGCCCCCACCCATGTTACCACCACCCCCACCCCACAGCAGTGCAGGGGCAGCCTTCACCAGGCCCCCAACCATGTCTACCACCACCCCCACCCCCCAGCAGTGCAGGGGCAGCCTCCACCAGGCCCCCACTCCTGTCTCCCACCACCCCCACCCCCCAGCAGTGCAGGGGCAGCCTCCACCAGGCCCCCACTCATGTCTCCCTGCACCCCCACCCCCCAGACACCAGGGGCAGCCTGCACCAGGCCCCCACCCATGTCTACCACCACCCCCACCCCCAGCAGTGCAGGGGCAGCCTCCACCAGGCCCCTACTCATGTCTACCACCACCCCCACCCCCCAGCAGTGCAGGGGCAGCCTCCACCAGGCCCCCACTCATGTCTCCCACCACCCCACCCCCCAGCAGTGCAGGGGCAGCCTCCACCAGGCCCCCACTCATGTCTACCACCACCCCCACTCCCCAGCAGTGCAGGGGCAGCCTCCACCAAGCCCACACTCATGCACCCAGCCAACATGTCACCACAATGTAGATCCCTGGCCCTTATGGTCAGCCTCCAAATGGCAAACACCCACCCGAGTATTGCATCCACCCACTTAGAAATGGCAAAAACATGATAGAAGCCCAATTGCAAGTTTGGAAATGAACACATGTCCCTCACATACACCCAATGGGTGTCAGTGAATGTCAAAACCCATATCATGATATGCATGAAACCAATGAGATGATACTACACATTGAACTTTGAAGAAAAAATATGTATTAAAAGCAACATAAATTGAATAAAAAATAAACAAGCAATAATAGAAATAAAAAAAAAAACAGCAGGTCCGTGAAATAATGCAAAACCACAAATCATAATGCAAAGGAAAGGTGTCCAAAGTCGCAGTCCACAAAAGTAAATCCAATGGAAAATTAAAATCGAAAACCATTGCTCCATGGCGAAATCATAATAAAAATTGAAAATCCAAAAGTCAACTATGTACAGATAAACAATCCAGGGTCCATGATCCCAACCGAAGAAATGAAACCTATCTAATAACACTACCTAAAAAAATAACTATATACAAAAATGTGGCCCATTGTCCAAAAGGTCCCAAAAAAATGCTAAACCAAAGGAAACCTAACACTAACTATATAACTATTTACAAGGGCAGTGGGCTAGTCCGACGGCTCACTTCGGAATGTTCCGTGCCAGGGCATCATCGAACTCCTGCTCAATGTCCCGGAGGCGCTCCTCCTCCATGGCCCCAGGGGTCCGCAGGGCTGTCCACATGTTCCCCCCAAACTCTCTGCGGATTGCCTCGAGGCACTCGGCACGCCTCAGGGCCCTCCGCATGGAGTTCTCCGCCCTGACCATCGTGAGCCGTGCCTCTTCCGCCCGCTGCCGCTCCGCATCTATGGCGTGGCCCAACCGCTGCCACACGGAAGACACTTCCCGTCCTGGGTCCTCCTGCCCTCCGGCCGATGCCTGCCCCTCCGATGTGGAAGGCCCCGAGCCATCATGGCTCCCACCACGTTGCTGCTGCTGCGCCTCTGCCTGTGCACTGCCTCCTGCTGCCTGCACATCCTCAGCTGGCTGGGGTGCAGTCGTTGATGTGGCCACCCCTGTTGGACGTCCGACTCCCGACTGTGGCAGGGATGCCTCCTCCACAGCCTGGCCGCACCGTCAGAGGCAGCTCCACAGGGCACCCAGGTGACTGATGGGTGGGAAGATGGCACGGAGGACGACTGGCGCATAGGGGGTTCAGTTGAGGAGGGGGTCATAGCAAGCCCCATCAAACAGAGGAATCCGTCCTGGGTGACCTGTCCCAGTAGGCCGACGCAGTCAACGAGCCATTCGAGATGACTTGCAGTCTCCTCATGAAAAGACTGCAGGTCACCTCGCATGGCCCGTTGACGCAACGCCACACCAGTCAGGACAGGCTCAACCCGGACTCGGATAGCCACGTCCGCAGGCAGAGGAAGGCCAGTTGTCGTGAGCTCATCCCCTGCCTGAAAACGGGTCTGGACATAGGCATCCCTGCTGGTGCAAGATGATGCAGTGACAGGATCAGGGACAGGATTGCACACAGGCACCTCCGCGGCAACCTGTGCTGCCTCCTGTCCCTGGTCCTGCACTGCACCACTAGCACCAGTGGAATCCCCACCTCCAGACCCCGTCTCTGTTGCTTGCACGGCCTCCTCCTCCACCAAACCCCCCAGCAACCTGGATGACTCCGTGCCATCTTCCCCCGTTGGGCCCTGTTGGGTCCCAGCTGCCCCTTCTGCTGCTGAGGAGTCTTACTCTGACCTCCGCCTCTTGGACCTCCCCCCGGCAGCTGCGGCCTGGGACGCTGCAACGGACTCCTCACTCCCCGACGAGATCACAACCTGGCAGGGGAGGCAGGCCTTGCGTCTCCGGCTGGCGGTGCGATCCCCGCCGCTGGGCTCCACAGCACCTTCTCCGTCCTGTTCATCAGTTGACGATGCAGACAGGGAGAAATAAAACACAGGCATCAGGGCACTGTACAATGGACACATACGCACATGGCAGTTGCACATGAGTGGCATTGGCAAACCTCAGACATGGCATCACAATCGGCAACACACATGTCATTTCAACTTGCACACATGAGCCATACCACAGCCACATCGCAACTGCCAGCACCATCCATACACATACAACAGCATGAGCAGGCAAAGGTGAGCCAGACATCACATGCAACACAGGGAGTGCACTACACATGCACGCACACCACCACACTTGCATGCATGTGTACACCTCAGCCAACTGTCGCAGTGTTCCGATGGGCATCCATGTCACATCTGCCAATCAGGCTTCCACATCCCGCTGTCACATGCATCCATGTTGCCTCACTGTTGCACCCTTGTCAAATACACACACATGCACATGTACACAGTACTGATACATGCAGGTGAAAACAACATACATGCGTGACATCACGAACATGCCCAATTACATTCACATTCATCCAAACATATGTGCCCACACAACTGCATTTGGCATGCAAGCCTACACACACAAGCACCATCCATGTCTCACACATGACAGCCCTCGCAATGTGTTAGCCTCACGGTCCTGTACACCCCCACCCATACTCGGCCCCATACAAACAGATGTGCAACCGGCACACTACTGGCACATCACCACACGCACAGCTTACAATCATGATGCATGTGCACTTACCGCTCGACTCCAGACGGGTCTGCCTCTCAAGGACCTGGACGTGGAGCGCGGGGGATATGCATTCCAGGACCCTCATCTGATCTTCCGACAAGTGGCCCCGGCGCCCCTTAGCAGCTGCTGCCTTCAAGAGGCGCCGGGCCTTGTTCAGGGTCCTGGACCTGAAGTCCTCCCAGCGCTTCTTGACATGTTGGAAGTCGCGGACTGCCACCCCCTCCGCGTTGATGGCAGTCACGATGTCCGTCCAGATCCGAGTCCGTCCTTCCTTGTCGGCGCGCACACTTCCGTCGAGGGCATCATACTACCCCAGGACTTGCTCCACCAGGACACCAACTTCCCTGGCACTGAAGCTGGTGCCCCTCTGCCTCTCTGGCCGGGGGTTGTCAGTGGTGCCAGATGTTGCAGTGCCCGACATGACAACCCCAGAGGCAGGAGTGGGTGGGCAACTGGGTCCTGGGGCTGGGCTGTGGAGCGATGGAATCCCAGTCGGGAGTCTTCGGTTCCAGCAGGGGTGGTCACAGCAACAGCACCCCTGGCTGATGTGCAGGCAGCAAATGGCAGGGCACGTGGGCAGCAGGCAGTCAGGCAGTCAGGCAGCAGCAGATGGCAGGTGGGAGCGTGCTCGGGGCTCTGGGGGGCAGTAATTTGGCCTTGTGGGCAGGAGCGTGGTCTTCCATGTGCTTACGCGTGGCCAGCTTGATACGGAGTGATTTGGCACGTGAAAATCCTGCACGTCTGCGTGTAAATCGAGGAAAGGCCCTTAGCGCGTATGCACGTCAGCACGCATATGTGATTTCATTGGACCAAAGGCCCTTAGCGCGTAAGCGCTTCTGTGACGTGATGCGCGCAGGTGTTTCCCTCATTACACGTGATGACAGAGCACACTTGGATTTCCACCAATCGCGTGTGAAACTTCCTGCGCACCCCAGAAATACACGTACCCAGGCCAATCTCGTGTACGCTCACTTCCCTCCGATTACACGCGATGACACTCGGACGTGCAGTTTTACCACGCGTGCTCGCATATGCAATTTCATTGGCCCAAAGGCCACCATGCGCAGCTGTGACATCACGCGCATGGCCGTAGAGAATGGCGCGTGTAAAAATAAAGAGATACACGTCCGAGTGTCAAAGCGCATAATTGGTGGAAATGGCCTCATCGCGTATGCGCATCTGTGACGTGTGTATAAAAGGTACGTGTAGAACGCCATTTCCTTGTATGTGCTTTTTGTGGAGAACGAGTGGGTGAAATCTGTACTTCTTGTCAGTTCACACGCAATTTACTTCACGGCGTTTCCAGTTCGTACTCCCTGTTACCTCTGACAGCTTTTTCTCTTTTCCTCTTTTTCCTGGGCCTGTTTCCTCAAACAGCGTTCCCTTCTACTGTTGTCCTGTCTCCTCAGACAGCGTACAATTCTTCTTTTGGCGGGGGTGTTGCCAACGCGCACACGCGCATATTTTTCACGCTTTTGTTCCTGGCAGACAGTGAGTCGCGCACATATTTAACATCTGTGCTTGCCCCGTGTGTCGCGTACCCCTTCAGAGGTCATTCTAGGCTGCGTGTGACACGCATACGTTCATTCTTGTGTTTCTGGGTGCCACAGAGTAGTGCAGGTTTATTTTTCCACGCACGTGGTCTAGGAGGGGTTGCGTGCACCTTACTTCCCTTTTTTGGGGTGCCTGTGCGTTGCGTGACCCGTCATCTTTCCCCAGGCGTGAAATACAGCCTTGCTAGAGCACTAGGGTACGATTACCATGTGCTACCCAACCCCTTTGCCCCCCAATTGCCCAGGACAATAGTTCACATCGACTCCCATACGCACAATAACATCAGTGCCATGGCTGGGAGGCGACCAAGCCGTAAGGGTGGCAAAGGTGGCCGAGCCCCAAGTGGTGGCCATGGTGGATCCAGTAGGGGACGTGGCCGTGACTTGCAGGGTGCCCCTAGCCCCCCATGTGTGGAGGAGCAGTCAGGGACACCCATGCCCCCCCCGGTTGAGGTCAACGTGGCTGATACCATCCATGCTCCGCCCTTGTTGGACCAGCCCACTGTGGAACCAGACCTGGCACAGGGTGACTCCATGGCTGACTTCCAGGTCAGCAGGTCTAGGCCACATGTGCCGGTAAACGTTGGTGTCATCAGGCCACGTGTATCAGGGGCAGCTAGGTCATCTGCTGCCCCGTGTAGGCAGGCTGGGGAGGTTGCAGGGGCAGCTGCGGCTCCATCCACCCCACCTCTCACACACCCAGCCAGGACAGTGTCGGTCCAAGTCCATCATGCTGACATTCCCCCTGACACCATCACACTTGAGCTAATGCCTGCACCAACTCCCATGCTGAGTGTGCTATCCCACGCTCCTGCCCCTAGTGTCCAGAGCGGCGTAGGACACTCAGGATCCCCACCACCTTCCAAGCGGAAGAGGAAGAGTGCTCGTCCAGTAGAGGCTGATGCCCCAGACACGGCTACACAGTCCGGCCCGTCAAGGAAGCCCAGCTTCAATGAGGCCGAACTGAATGCACTTGTAGAGTATGTGTCCGCACATGACCGCAAAATGGTGATTGTTGCAGGATCCAAGACCACACCTGCACAACGTCAGGCACACTGGCAGACCATTGCGGACATCATAAGTGCCCTTGGAATCGTGAGGCGCACAGCTAATGAATGCTACAAGCGCTGGAATGACCTGAAGCGCAGGGCAAAGAATAAGCTGGCCTCAAGTCATGCCGCAACTCTAGTGACTGGAGGTGGGTCTCCAGCAGACGACATAGAACTCACTCCACATGAGCAGGTTGCTGGGACCTACATCACGGAGGAACAGATCCAAGGCGTGGGAGAACTGGCAGATTACGAGGCATTGTCTGGTGAGTGCACATGCATGTGTGTGTCATCCTTGTGCATGGTGTGTGTGGGAGGGCTTCTGTTTGGGTGCCAGGTGAGGGTGTTTGTGCCTGAGTGGTTCGGGTCACCCATCTGCCTCTTCCTATACATTCTTGGCACCAGCATTTGGGTATAGCAGCATCCCTTCTGCCAACATTAGACATCCAGCCCAACATCACACCAGTTGCCCTTGGAGTGTCATCTTGCCACAACATTGTTGCTTATTTACCTCTGTTTATTCAGGCAGATTGTTTGCATACCACCACTTTTACTCGGGATTTCTCAGTCCTATTGTCACATGTCTGACATGGCTATGGTACAGTGGACTGGCTTAGTTTCCTGGACATGATTAGTTTAGACATGTCCCTGTGCTATAGGACCATTTTGGACTGGCAGCTGCAGGTTAAACATTTGAACCATTTCAATGAAAAAATCAATTATATGAGCAAACTGGACTGAATGAACAATTGGTGACCTCCTCTCCCTCGTCACTTCATGGCTAGGGTACATGCCATCTGTGTGATGGCATGTGTATTTGACCTGCCAATCACTGGCCAATGTGTGATGCCACTGCTAGGCAGCATGCAGCAAATGTGTTCATCTTCCATCTTGGTGTCATCAATGTGTGCCATCTGCCTCCCCATCACACGCAGTGACGGTGCATGCATGGGAGGGTTTTAGTCATGTGGGACATGTGTCAATCAAGTACTGTTTCTGTAGCCTCTCAGCCCTAATTGTGTGCCATAGTGCTAATGCCTGTTTCCATTTGTTTTCTTTTATGTCTTTGCAGGGGATGACGCACTTGATACTGCTGGGGTTGTGGAGATGGTGCAGACCGAGGAGGGGTCTGAGGGCCGACCGACCACCAGTGAGGGACGTGGTGTGGTGGTGGGTGAGAACCCACAACTGCTGCAGGTCGTGCTCTCAAGGGGTGTCTCTGGCTGCACCTCCTCCGAGCTGTATTCAGGTGTCGATTCGGATGATAAGGCCTATGTGCCGTCGCAGGTGAGTGTTCCTGGGAGGGATTCTGTTCTGTCTGACCCACCTGCAGCAGGGTTAGAACCCTCAATGGGGATGTCAGTGTTGGCAGGTACGCCTTTGGTGGTTACGGATGCAGGGTCACACTCCGCGACATCTGATCCTGTTCCTGGGCCAGTAGATCAGAGGGGGAATGCAGTCCTGCAGCCTCAGGCAGTGCCGGCACAACAAGGTGCAGTTCGTCTTGCCCCAGACAGGAGTGGTGCCCGCGGACGTGGTGGCCGTCAGCCACCTGGCAATACCGCATGGGAGCAAGCAATCCATATACGGGATGGCAACCCAACAGGCAGCATCATCAGAGATGATGGCCCAGGCCAAGGATAGGGTGGCCACTTCCATTGTCCCCCCCGAAAGGCTGATTGAGCGACTACAGCAGGCAACCGACTCCATCTGCCAGTCACACAGGGAGGACATGTTGGCGTCCGACAGGGACAGGCGGGCGGCACTGGCGACTCTGCAGGAAGCCATTTCCATAGAGTCCAAGGGCCACAGGGAAGCCCTGAGGGTGGAACTCCTTCACCTCAGGACGACTCTTGTTGAGCTTGAGGCTTCAACAAACAGAAGGACAGAACAGCAGCTGGAGCGTCTCACACGTACGCTCTCAGCTGAGATGCAGGCAACTAGGGCGGAGGTCCGGGCATTCCGTGAGTTGTTGCATGGGGACCTCCGCACACTTATCATCCAGAACGAGACCTACCACACCCGCATGCTTGCAGCCATGGAGGACCAGACTAGGGCTTTGTGTGGGCTGCCTCCAATAGTGCCACCACCTCCTGATGCAGCTGCAGAGGGTGAGGAGAGCGACAGCAGTGATACTCCCAAAACAGGGTAGCTGTGTTGGCCATGAGCCGATGGAGGTGTTTTTTTTCCGCAAGATCCGCACAGGTGGGTTTTGGTGTGCACCCTGTCCTCGGATCTCCTGGGTGGCCGACATAAACCCTCCCGTGGGCATACGCTGCATTGTGGCTGGGCACATGCAGGCTTGTCATGAATTTGGTTCAGATGCTTGGGTTTTTGTGACACACACCCCTCCTGCTTCCCGTTTCCATGGGCTTGCAAAGGGTGTGCCCAAGTGACATTGACGTATATGGTGACATTGGACTCCCATGAGCTGTGTGGGCAGTCTGTAGTCAATACTGTGTATACATTCATAGTGCATATTGTTGTTGTATTGTACACTGATTGGTGTATTGATATGTGCCTCTGCATCCATCTCATCCTCCTAATTTGCAGGTCCAGTCCTCATGTCTTCACAATGCGGTCCACCTTGGCACTGGAGTCCATGTTGTAAGCAGTGCACCTACACTCTTGCGTGGCGCTAACACTGTATACTTCGAAGTGTTCGGAGGGCTGACATCATCAGGTAGTGAGGCTAGCACATTTTTAAGTCTGTAATGTCATGTTTAAGGTAGGTCGGAGGTTGTGTAGGTGATTGGTATTCTTGGTAAGTATTTGGTAATGTGTGTTGTAGGTCCTGCATTACTGTGAGCATTTCATGTGTGGACATGTTTCCATTAGGGACACTGTAGCTGGTGAGACTTGGGGCATGTTGTGGGGATTAATTTCTTTCCTCTCACATTGCATGACATGCCATGGTGTGTTGTGTGGCCGTGCCGGGGAGGGGTTGGGTGACATGGCACTGTTTTCATGTAGTATTTTGCGAGTGGGTATTCATTTCTGCAGCATGGAAGTGTCTTTTGATGACACTGCATTGCTGGTGTTTGTGAAGGTAGGGATGCACACATTGTGACACTTCCACATGAACAATCTCAGGCTGCTATGGTTCTGACAGTTGACTGTCCCTTTGTTCGTCTTAATTGTCAGGTCGAGTCATCATTGCTTATCAGATGGTATGTGCCAGGCCTGTGTGCACTCCACTGGGGTGTGATTTCTATGTGAAGTAATTAGCCACCAGCTGCGTACAGGCTGCCTCACCCTGTGCCCAATCCCGTCACATGTGCAGCGGGCGTGCATGTGGTTGGGGATGTGGGGGCACCACCATGTCCACAGCCAGGCCCCGGCGTGTTGCAACATTGTGCAGGACACATGCTGTCACTATGATCCTGCACACTACTGGGGGCGCATATAACAGCTGCCGCCAGAACGGTCAAGGGAGCGAAAGCGTGACTTGAGCACTCCGAATGTGCGCTCCACTATGCCCCGGGTTGCAATATGGGCTGTGTTGTATCTTACCTCTGGAGGCGTGATGTGGTTCCGAATTGGCCTCATCATGTGGGTGCTCAGAGGGTAGGCACTGTCCCCTGGTGAGGAGGTGATGGGTATCATTAGTGGGGTAGTGACATAACTCTGCATCTGACATGCATGCATGTGCAGTGGCATTCATACTCACCAAGCAGCCATGTATCGCCATGCCGCCCAGCTTCTAGGTCCCGGCTTAGGGTAGACATTCGGTAAATGAAGCTCTCGTGGGTGGACCCTGGATAGTTGGCATATACTGAGGTGATGATTGCCTTAGCATTACATGCTACCTGCACATTGATGGAATGCCAGTGCTTGCGGTTCCTATAGATGTGCTCAGATGCGCTGGGGGGACGTAGTGCCACATGGGTGCAGTCAATGGCAACTAGAACTTTTGGGAATTGTGCCACACCGTAGAAATCGAGGGTGGCAGCCTGCCTTTCTGCAGGTGTCCTGGGCAGGTATATGTGCCTACGGACTGATGGGCGTGCAGTGATGATGTTCAAGACCTGGTGTAGGCAGCGTGACTGGCGTATGAGCTTGTTTGTTGTTTGCGCACACTTTTATGCTGCACGGGTCGACGTACGCCTGCTTCATGCTGGCGTACGTGTTTCAGGATTGGACAATTTATTTTTCGGCACGTCGTAGGCGATCGTGTGAATCATCCCGCCCACCCCAGGAATACACGTAGCACGCTCTCCCAGGCCCAGTCGCGAGTAAATATTCCCGCCCACCCCTGGAATACATGTACCCCACTCTCACAGGCCCAGTCGCGTGTGCAAGTTCACGCGCACCCCGAAGTACACGTACAGAGTCCAATCGCGTGTGGAACTTGCAACGCACCCCGAAGTACACGTACCCAGCCCAATCGCGTGTGGATCCTCCCGCGCACCCCGTAGTACACGTACCCAGGCCAATCGCGTGTGGAACTTCCCGCGCACCCCGAAGTACACGTACCCAGGCCAATCGCGTGTGGAACTTCCCACGCACCCCGAAGTACACGTACCCAGGCCAATCGCGTGTGGAACCTCCCGCGCACCCCGTAGTACACGTACCCAGGCCAATTGCGTGTGGAACTTCCCGCGCACCCCGAAGTACACGTACCCAGGCCAATCGCGTGTGGAACTTCCCATGCACCCCGTAGTACACGTACCCAGGCCAATCACGTGTGGCACTTCCCGCGCACCCCGAAGTACACGTACCAGGCCAATCGCGTGTGGAACTTCTCGTGCACCCCGTAGTACACGTATCCAGGCCAATCACGTGTGGCACTTCCCGCGCACCCCGAAGTACATGTACCAGGCCAATCGCGTGTGGAACTTCTCGCGCACCCCGAAGTACACGTACCCAGGCAAATCGCACGACTGGGGGGTGTGGGTGATGGGAGACATGAGTGGGGGCCTGGTGGAGGCTGCCCCTGCACTGCTGGGGCGTGGGGGTGATGGGAGACATAGGTGGGGGCCTGGTGGAGGCTGCCCCTGGTGGCTGGGGGGTGGGGGTGGTGGTAGACATGGGTGGGAGCCTGGTGGAGGCTGCCCCTGCACTGCTGGGGGTGGGGGTTATTGGAGACATGAGTGGGGGCCTGGTGGAGGCTGCCCCTGCACTGCTGGGGGTAGGGGTGATGGGAGACATGAGTGGGGGCCTGGTGGAGGCTGCCCCTGCACTGCTGGGGTGTGGGGGTGATGGGAGACATGAGTGGGGGCCTGATGGAGGCTGCCCCTGGTGGCTGGGGGGTGGGGGTGCAGGGGGACATGTGTGGGAGCCTGGTGGAGGCTGCCCCTGGTGGCTGGGGTGTTGGGGTGATGGGAGACATGAGTGGGGGCCTGGTGGAGGCTGCCCCTGCACTGCTGGGGGGTGGGGGTGATGGGAGACATGAGTGGGGGCCTGGTGGAGGCTACCCCTGGTGGCTGGGGGTGGGGGTGCAGGGGGACATGTGTGGGAGTCTGGTGGAGGCTGCCCCTGGTGGCTGGGGGGTGGGGGTGGTGGTAGACATGGGTGGGGGCCTGGTGGAGGCTGCCCCTGCACTGCTGAGGGGTGGGGTGCAGGGGGACATGTGTGGGAGCCTGGTGGAGGGTGCCCCCGCACTGCTGGGGGGTGGGGGTGATGGGAGACATGAGTGGGGGCCTGGCGGAGGCTGTCCCTGCACTGCTGGGGGTGGGGGTGATGGGAGACATGAGTGAGGGCCTGGTGGAGGCTGCCCCTGGTGGCTGGGGTGGTGGGGGTGGTGGTAGACATGGGTGGGGGCCTGGTGGAGGCTGCCCCTGGTGGCTGGGGGGTGAGGGTGATGGGAGACATGAGTGGGGGCCTGGTGGAGGCTGCCCCTGCACTGCTGAGGGGTGGGGGTGATGGGAGACATGAGTGAGGGCCTGGTGGAGGCTGCCCCTGCACTGCTGGGGGGTGGGGGTGATGGGAGACATGAGTGGGGGCCTGGTGGAGGCTGCCCCTGGTGGCTGGGGTGTGGGGGTGATGGGAGACATGATTGGGGGCCTGGTAGAGGCTGCCCCTGCACTGCTGGGGGGTGGGGGTGATGGGAGACATGAGTGGGGGCCTGGTGGAGGCTGCCCCTGGTGGCTGGGGGTGGAGGTGCAGGGGGACATGTGTGGGAGCCAGGTGGAGGCTGCCCCTGCTCTGCTGGGGGTGGGGGTGATGGGAGACATGAGTGGGGGCCTGGTGGAGGCTGCCCCTGGTGGCTGGGGTGTGGGGGTGATGGGAGACATGAGTGGGGGCCTGGTAGAGGCTGCCCCTGCACTGCTGGGGGGTGGGGGTGATGGGAGACATGAGTGGGGGCCTGGTGGAGGCTGCCCCTGCACTGTTGGGGGGTGGGGGTGATGGGAGACATGAGTGGGGGCCTGGTGGAGGCTGCCCCTGGTGGCTGGGGTGTGGGGGTGCAGGGGGACATGTGTGGGAGCCTGGTGGAGGCTGCCCCTGCATTGCTGGGGGGTGGGGGTGATGGGAGACATGAGTGGGGGCCTGGTGGAGGCTGCCCCTGGTGGCTGGGGTGTGGGGGTGGTGGTAGACATGGGTGGGGGCCTGGTGGAAGCTGCCCCTGCACTGCTGGGGTGTGGGGGTGATGGGAGACATGAGTGGGGGCCTGGTGGAGGCTGCCCCTGCACTGCTGGGGGGTGGGGATGATGGTAGACATGGGTGGGGGCCTGGTGGAGGCTGCCCCTGCACTGCTGGGGGTTGGGGGGGTGGTAGACATGGGTGGGGGCCTGGTGGAGGCTGCCCCTGGTGGCTGGGGGGTGGGGGTGCAGGGATACATGAGTTGGACATGAGTGGGGGCCTGGTTGAGGCTGCCCCTGGTGGCTGGGGGGTGGGGGTGGTGGGAGACATGAGTGGGGGCCTGGTGGAGGCTGCCCCTGGTGGCTGGGGGGTGGGGGCGATAGGGGACATGAGTGGGGGCCTGGTGGAGGCTGCCCCTGCACTGCTGGGGGTGGGGGTTATTGGAGACATGAGTGGGGGCCTGGTGGAGGCTGCCCCTGCACTGCTGGGGGGTAGGGGTGATGGGAGACATGAGTGGGGGCCTGGTGGAGGCTGCCCCTGCACTGCTGGGGTGTGGGGGTGATGGGAGACATGAGTGGGGGCCTGATGGAGGCTGCCCCTGGTGGCTGGGGGGTGGGGGTGCAGGGGGACATGTTTGGGAGCCTGGTGGAGGCTGCCCCTGGTGGCTGGGGTGTGGGGGTGATGGGAGATATGAGTGGGGGCCTGGTGGAGGCTGCCCCTGCACTGCTGGGGGGTGGGGGTGATGGGAGACATGAGTGGGGGCCTGGTGGAGGCTCCTTCTGGTGGCTGGGAGGTGGGGGTGCAGGGGGACATGTGTGGGAGTCTGGTGGAGGCTGCCCCTGCTCTGCTGGGGGGTGGGGGTGATGGGATACATGAGTGGGGGCCTGGTGGAGGCTGCCCCTGGTGGCTGGGGGGTGGGGGTGGTGGTAGACATGGGTGGGGGCCTGGTGGAGGCTGCCCCTGCACTGCTGAGGGGTGGGGTGCAGGGGGACATGTGTGGGAGCCTGGTGGAGGCTGCCCCCGCACTACTGGGGGGTGGGGGTGATGGGAGACATGAGTGGGGGCCTGGCGGAGGCTGTCCCTGCACTGCTGGGGGTGGGGGTGATGGGAGACATGAGTGGGGGCCTGGTGGAGGCTGCCCCTGGTGGCTGGGGTGGTGGGGGTGGTGGTAGACATGGGTGGGGACCTGGTGGAGGCTGCCCCTGGTGGCTGGGGGGTGAGGGTGATGGGAGACATGAGTGGGGGCCTGGTGGAGGCTGCCCCTGCACTGCTGAGGGGTGGGGGTGATGGGAGACATGGGTGGGGGCCTGGTGGAGGCTGCCCCTGGTGGCTGGGGTGGTGGGGGTGGTGGTAGACATGAGTGAGGGCCTGGTGGAGGCTGCCCCTGCACTGCTGGGGGTGGGGGTGATGGGAGACATGAGTGAGGGCCTGGTGGAGGCTGCCCCTGCACTGCTGGGGGGTGGGGGTGATGGGAGACATGAGTGGGGGCCTGGTGGAGGCTGCCCCTGGTGGCTGGGGTGTGGGGGTGATGGGAGACATGAGTGGGGGCCTGGTAGAGGCTGCCCCTGCAGTGCTGGGGGGTGGGGGTGATGGGAGACATGAGTGGGGGCCTGGTGGAGGCTGCCCCTGGTGGCTGGGGGGTGGGGGTGCAGGGGGAAATGTGTGGGAGCCTGGTGGAGGCTGCCCCTGCTCTGCTGGGGGTGGGGGTGATGGGAGACATGAGTGGGGGCCTGGTGGAGGCTGCCCCTGGTGGCTGGGGTGTGGGGGTGATGGGAGACATGAGTGGGGGCCTGGTGGAGGCTGCCCCTGCACTGCTGGGGGGTGGGGGTGATGGGAGACATGAGTGGGGGCCTGGTGGAGGCTGCCCCTGCACTGCTGAGGGGTGGGGGTGATGGGAGACATGAGTGGGGGCCTGGTGGAGGCTGCCCCTGGTGGCTGGGTGTGGGGGTGCAGGGGGACATGTGTGGGAGCCTGGTGGAGGCTCCCCCTGCACTGCTGGGGGGTAGGGGTGATGGGAGACATGAATGGGGGCCTGGTGAGGCTGCCCCTGGTGGCTGGGGTGTGGGGGTGGTGGTAGACATGGGTGGGGGCCTGGTGGAAGCTGCCCCTGCACTGCTGGGGTGTGGGGGTGATGGGAGACATGAGTGGGGGCCTGGTGGAGGCTGCCCCTGGTGGCTGGGGAGTGGGGGTTCAGGGGGACATGTGTGGGAGTCTGGTGGAGGCTGCCCCTGCACTGCTGGGTGGGTGGGGGTGCAGGGAGATATGAGTTGGACATGAGTGGGGGCCTGGTGGAGGCTGCCCCTGCACTGCTAGGGGGTGGGGGTGATGGGAGACAGAGTGGGGGCCTGGTGGAGGCTACCCCTGGTGGCTGGGGGTGGGGGTGCAGGGGGACATGTGTGGGAGTCTGGTGGAGGCTGCCCCTGCTCTGCTGGGGGGTGGGGTGATGGGATACATGAGTGGGGGCCTGGTGGAGCTGCCCCTGGTGGCTGGGGGGTGGGGGTGGTGGTAGACATGGGTGGGGGCCTGGTGGAGGCTGCCCCTGCACTGCTGAGGGGTGGGGGTTATTGGAGACATGAGTGGGGGCCTGGTGGAGGCTGCCCCTGCACTGCTGGGGGTAGGGGTGATGGGAGACATGAGTGGGGGCCTGGTGGAGGCTGCCCCTGCACTGCTGGGGTGTGGGGGTGATGGGAGACATGAGTGGGGGCCTGATGGAGGCTGCCCCTGGTGGCTGGGGGTGGGGGTGCAGGGGGACATGTGTGGGAGCCTGGTGGAGGCTGCCCCTGGTGGCTGGGTGTGGGGGTGATGGGAGACATGAGTGGGGGCCTGGTGGAGGCTGCCCCTGCACTGCTGGGGGGTGGGGGTGATGGGAGACATGAGTGGGGGCCTGGTGGAGGCTACCCCTGGTGGCTGAGGGTGGGGGTGCAGGGGGGCATGTGTGGGAGTCTGGTGGAGGCTGCCCCTGCTCTGCTGGGGGGTGGGGGTGATGGGATACATGAGTGGGGGCCTGGTGGAGGCTGCCCTGGTGGCTGGGGGGTGGGGGTGGTGGTAGACATGGGTGGGGGCCTGGTGGAGGGCTGCCCCTGCACTGCTGAGGGGTGGGGTGCAGGGGGACATGTGTGGGAGCCTGGTGGAGGCTGCCCCCGCACTGCTGGGGGGTGGGGGTGATGGGAGACATGAGTGGGGCCTGGCGGAGGCTGTCCCTGCACTGCTGGGGGTGGGGGTGATGGGAGACATGAGTGGGGGCCTGGTGGAGGCTGCCCCTGGTGGCTGGGGTGGTGGGGGTGGTGGTAGACATGGGTGGGGGCCTGGTGGAGGCTGCCCCTGGTGGCTGGGGGTGAGGGTGATGGGAGACATGAGTGGGGGCCTGGTGGAGGCGCCCCTGCACTGCTGAGGGGTGGGGGTGATGGGAGACATGGGTGGGGGCCAGGTGGAGGCTGCCCCTGGTGGCTGGGGTGGTGGGGGTGGTGGTAGACATGGGTGGGGGCCTGGTGGAGGCTGCCCCTGCACTGCTGGGGGTGGGGGTGATGGGAGACATGAGTGAGGGCCTGGTGGAGGCTGCCCCTGCACTGCTGGGGGGTGGGGGTGATGGGAGACATGAGTGGGGGTCTGGTGGAGGCTGCCCCTGGTGGCTGGGGTGTGGGGGTGATGGGAGACATGATTGGGGGCCTGGTAGAGGCTGCCCCTGCACTGCTGGGGGGTGGGGGTGATGGGAGACATGAGTGGGGGCCTGGTGGAGGCTGCCCCTGGTGGCTGGGGGGTGGGGGTGTGGTAGACATGGGTGGGGGCCTGGTGGAGCTGCCCCTGCACTGCTGAGGGGTGGGGGTTATTGGAGACATGAGTGGGGGCCTGGTGGAGGCTGCCCCTGCACTGCTGGGGGTAGGGGTGATGGGAGACATGAGTGGGGGCCTGGTGGAGGCTGCCCCTGCACTGCTGGGGTGTGGGGGTGATGGGAGACATGAGTGGGGGCCTGATGGAGGCTGCCCCTGGTGGCTGGGGGGTGGGGGTGCAGGGGGACATGTGTGGGAGCCTGGTGGAGGCTGCCCTGGTGGCTGGGGTGTGGGGGTGATGGGAGACATGAGTGGGGGCCTGGTGGAGGCTGCCCCTGCACTGCTGGGGGGTGGGGGTGATGGGAGACATGAGTGGGGCCTGGTGGAGGCTACCCCTGGTGGCTGGGGGTGGGGGTGCAGGGGGACATGTGTGGGAGTCTGGTGGAGGCTGCCCCTGCTCTGCTGGGGGGTGGGGGTGATGGGATACATGAGTGGGGGCCTGGTGGAGGCTGCCCCTGGTGGCTGTGGGGGTGGGGGTGGTGGTAGACATGGGTGGGGGCCTGGTGGAGGCTGCCCCTGCACTGCTGAGGGGTGGGTGCAGGGGGACATGTGTGGAGCCTGGTGGAGGCTGCCCCCGCACTGCTGGGGGGTGGGGGTGATGGGAGGACATGAGTGGGGGCCTGGCGGAGGCTGTCCCTGCACTGCTGGGGGTGGGGGTGATGGGAGACATGAGTGGGGGCCTGGTGGAGGCTGCCCCTGGTGGCTGGGGTGGTGGGGGTGGTGGTAGACATGGGTGGGGCCTGGTGGAGGCTGCCCCTGGTGGCTGGGGGTGAGGGTGATGGGAGACATGAGTGGGGGCCTGGTGGAGGCTGCCCCTGCACTGCTGAGGGTGGGGGTGATGGGAGACATGGGTGGGGGCCAGGTGGAGGCTGCCCCTGGTGGCTGGGGTGGTGGGGGTGGTGGTAGACATGGGTGGGGGCCTGGTGGAGGCTGCCCCTGCACTGCTGGGGGTGGGGGTGATGGGAGACATGAGTGAGGGCCTGGGTGGAGGCTGCCCCTGCACTGCTGGGGGGTGGGGGTGATGGGAGACATGAGTGGGGGTCTGGTGGAGGCTGCCCCTGGTGGCTGGGGTGTGGGGGTGATGGGAGACATGATTGGGGGCCTGATAGAGGCTGCCCCTGCACTGCTGGGGGGTGGGGGTGATGGGAGACATGAGTGGGGGCCTGGTGGAGGCTGCCCCTGGTGGCTGGGGGTGGAGGTGCAGGGGGACATGTGTGGGAGCCAGGTGGAGGCTGCCCCTGCTCTGCTGGGGGTGGGGGTGATGGGAGACATGAGTGGGGGCCTGGTGGAGGCTGCCCCTGGTGGCTGGGGTGTGGGGGTGATGGGAGACATGAGTGGGGGCCTGGTAGAGGCTGCCCCTGCACTGCTGGGGGGTGGGGGTGATGGGAGACATGAGTGGGGGCCTGGTGGAGGCTGCCCCTGCACTGCTGGGGGGGTGGGGGTGATGGGAGACATGAGTGGGGGCCTGGTGGAGGCTGCCCCTGGTGGCTGGGGTGTGGGGGTGCAGGGGGGACATGTGTGGGAGCCTGGTGGAGGCTGCCCCTGCATTGCTGGGGGGTGGGGGTGATGGGAGACATGAGTGGGGGCCTGGTGGAGGCTGCCCCTGGTGGCTGGGGTGTGGGGGTGGTGGTAGACATGGGTGGGGGCCTGGTGGAAGCTGCCCCTGCACTGCTGGGGTGTGGGGGTGATGGGAGACATGAGTGGGGGCCTGGTGGAGGCTGCCCCTGCACTGCTGGGGGGTGGGGATGATGGTAGACATGGGTGGGGGCCTGGTGGAGGCTGCCCCTGCACTGCTGGGGGTTGGGGGGGTGGTAGACATGGGTGGGGGCCTGGTGGAGGCTGCCCCTGGTGGCTGGGGGGTGGGGGTGCAGGGATACATGAGTTGGACATGAGTGGGGGCCTGGTTGAGGCTGCCCCTGTGGCTGGGGGGGTGGGGTGGTGGGAGACATGAGTGGGGGCCTGGTGGAGGCTGCCCCTGGTGGCTGGGGGGTGGGGTGATAGGGGACATGAGTGGGGGCCTGGTGGAGGCTGCCCCTGCACTGCTGGGGGTGGGGGTTATTGGAGACATGAGTGGGGGCCTGGTGGAGGCTGCCCCTGCACTGCCTGGGGGTAGGGGTGATGGGAGACATGAGTGGGGGCCTGGTGGAGGCTGCCCCTGCACTGCTGGGGTGTGGGGGTGATGGGAGACATGAGTGGGGGCCTGATGGAGGCTGCCCTGGTGGCTGGGGGGTGGGGGTGCAGGGGACATGTTTGGGAGCCTGGTGGAGGCTGCCCCTGGTGGCTGGGTGTGGGGGTGATGGGAGACATGAGTGGGGGCCTGGTGGAGGCTGCCCCTGCACTGCTGGGGGGTGGGGGTGATGGGAGACATGAGTGGGGGCCTGGTGGAGGCTCCTTCTGGTGGCTGGGAGGTGGGGATGCAGGGGGACATGTGTGGGAGTCTGGTGGAGGCTGCCCCTGCTCTGCTGGGGGGTGGGGGTGATGGGATACATGAGTGGGGGCCTGGTGGAGGCTGCCCCTGGTGGCTGGGATGTGGGGGTGGTGGTAGACATGGGTGGGGGCCTGGTGGAGGCTGCCCCTGCACTGCTGAGGGGTGGGGTGCAGGGGGACATGTGTGGGAGCCTGGTGGAGGCTGCCCCCGCACTGCTGGGGGGTGGGGGTGATGGGGAGACATGAGTGGGGGCCTGGCGGAGGCTGTCCCTGCACTGCTGGGGGTGGGGTGATGGGAGACATGAGTGGGGGCCTGGTGGAGGCTGCCCCTGGTGGCTGGGGTGGTGGGGGTGGTGGTAGACATGGGTGGGGACCTGGTGGAGGCTGCCCCTGGTGGCCTGGGGGTGAGGGTGATGGGAGACATGAGTGGGGGCCTGGTGGAGGCTGCCCCTGCACTGCTGAGGGGTGGGGGTGATGGGAGACATGGGTGGGGGCCTGGTGGAGGCTGCCCCTGGTGGCTGGGGTGGTGGGGGTGGTGGTAGACATGGGTGAGGGCCTGGTGGAGGCTGCCCCTGCACTGCTGGGGGTGGGGTGATGGGAGACATGAGTGAGGGCCTGGTGGAGGCTGCCCCTGCACTGCTGGGGGGTGGGGGTGATGGGAGACATGAGTGGGGGCCTGGTGGAGGCTGCCCCTGGTGGCTGGGGTGTGGGGGTGATGGGAGACATGAGTGGGGGCCTGGTAGAGGCTGCCCCTGCAGTGCTGGGGGGTGGGGGTGATGGGGAGACATGAGTGGGGGCCTGGTGGAGGCTGCCCCTGGTGGCTGGGGGGTGGGGGTGCAGGGGGAAATGTGTGGGAGCCTGGTGGAGGCTGCCCCTGCTCTGCTGGGGGTGGGGTGATGGGGAGACATAAGTGGGGGCCTGGTGGAGGCTGCCCCTGGTGTCTGGGGTGTGGGGGTGATGGGAGACATGAGTGGGGGCCTGGTGGAGGCTGCCCCTGCACTGCTGGGGGGGTGGGGGTGATGGGAGACATGAGTGGGGGCCTGGTGGAGGCTGCCCCTGCACTGCTGAGGGGTGGGGGTGATGGGAGACATGAGTGGGGGCCTGGTGGAGGCTGCCCCTGGTGGCTGGGGTGTGGGGGTGCAGGGGGACATGTGTGGGAGCCTGGTGGAGGCTACCCCTGCACTGCTGGGGGGTGGGGGTGATGGGAGACATGAGTGGGGGCCTGGTGGAGGCTGCCCCTGGTGGCTGGGGTGTGGGGGTGGTGGTAGACATGGGTGGGGGCCTGGTGGAAGCTGCCCCTGCACTGCTGGGGTGTGGGGGTGATGGGAGACATGAGTGGGGGCCTGGTGGAGGCTGCCCCTGGTGGCTGGGGAGTGGGGGTTCAGGGGGACATGTGTGGGAGTCTGGTGGAGGCTGCCCCTGCACTGCTGGGGGGTGGGGGTGCAGGGAGATATGAGTTGGACATGAGTGGGGGCCTGGTGGAGGCTGCCCCTGCACTGCTAGGGGGTGGGGGTGATGGGAGACATGAGTGGGGGCCTGGTGGAGGCTACCCCTGGTGGCTGGGGGTGGGGGTGCAGGGGGACATGTGTGGGAGTCTGGTGGAGGCTGCCCCTGCTCTGCTGGGGGGTGGGGGTGATGGGATACATGAGTGGGGCCTGGTGGAGGCTGCCCCTGGTGGCTGGGGGGTGGGGGTGGTGGTAGACATGGGTGGGGGCCTGGTGGAGGCTGCCCCTGCACTGCTGAGGGGTGGGGTGCAGGGGGACATGTGTGGGAGCCTGGTGGAGGCTGCCCCCGCACTGCTGGGGGGTGGGGGTGATGGGAGACATGAGTGGGGGCCTGGCGGAGGCTGTCCCTGCACTCCTGGGGGTGGGGGTGATGGGAGACATGAGTGGGGGCCTGGTGGAGGCTGCCCCTGGTGGCTGGGGTGGTGGGGGTGGTGGTAGACATGGGTGGGGGCCTGGTGGAGGCTGCCCCTCGTGGCTGGGGTGGTGGGGGTGGTGGTAGACATGGGTGGGGGCCTGGTGGAGGCTGCCCCTGCACTGCTGGGGGTGGGGGTGATGGGAGACATGAGTGAGGGCCTGGTGGAGGCTGCCCCTGGTGGCTGGGGTGTGGGGTGCAGGGGGACATGTGTGGGAGCCTGGTGGAGGCTGCCCCTGCACTGCTGGGGGGTGGGGGTGATGGGAGACATGAGTGGGGGCCTGGTGGAGGCTGCCCCTGGTGGCTGGGGTGTGGGGTGGTGGTAGACATGGGGTGGGGGCCTGGTGGAAGCTGCCCCTGCACTGCTGGGGTGTGGGGGTGATGGGAGACATGAGTGGGGGCCTGGTGGAGGCTGCCCCTGGTGGCTGGGGAGTGGGGCTGCAGGGGGGCATGTGTGGGAGTCTGGTGGAGGCTGCCCCTGCACTGCTGGGGGGTGGGGGTGCAGGGAGATATGAGTTGGACATGAGTGGGGGCCTGGTGGAGGCTGCCCCTGCACTTCTAGGGGGTGGGGGTGATGGGAGACATGAGTGGGGCCTGGTGGTGGCTGCCCCTTGTGGCTGGGGGCTGGGGGTGCAGGGGGACATGTGTGGGAGTCTGGTGGAGGCTGCCCCTGCACTGCTGGGGGGTGGGGGTGCAGGGAGATATGAGTTGGACATGAGTGGGGGCCTGGTGGAGGCTGCCCCAGCACTGCTGGGGGGTGGGGGTGATGGGAGACATGAGTGGGGGCCTGGTGGAGGCTGCCCCTGGTGGCTGGGGTGGTGGGGGTTATGAGAGAAATGATTGAGGGCCTGGTGGAGGCTGCCCCTGGTGGCTGGGGGGTGGGGGTGCAGGGGGACATGTGTGGGAGTCTGGTGGAGGCTGCCCCTGCACGGCTGGGGGGTGGGGGTGCATGGAGATATGAGTTGGACATGAGTGGGGGCCTGGTGGAGGCTGCCCCAGCACTGCTGGGGGGTGGGGGTGATGGGAGACATGAGTGGGGGCCTGGTGGAGGCTGCCCCTTGTGGCTGGCGGGTGGGGGTGCAGGGGGACATGTGTGGGAGTCTGGTGGAGGCTGCCCCTGCACTGCTGGGGGGTGGGGGTGATGGGAGACATGAGTGGGGCCTGGTGGAGGCTGCCCCTGCACTGCTGGGGGGTGGGGGTGATGGGAGACATGAGTGGGGGCCTGATGGAGGCTGCCCCTGGTGGCTGGGGTTGGGGTGCAGGGGGACATGTGTGGGAGCCTGGTGGAGGCTGCCCCTGCACTGCTGGGGGGTGGGGGTGATGGGAGACATGAGTGGGGGCCTGATGGAGGCTGCCCCTGGTGGCTGGGGTGTGGGGTGCAGGGGGACATGTGTGGGAGCCTGGTGGAGGCTGCCCCTGCACTGCTGGGGGGGTGGGGGTGATGGGAGACATGAGTGGGGGCCTGGTGGAGGCTGCCCCTGGTGGCTGGGGTGTGGGGTGGTGGTAGACATGGGTGGGGGCCTGGTGGAAGCTGCCCCTGCACTGCTGGGGTGTGGGGGTGATGGGAGACATGAGTGGGGGCCTGGTGGAGGCTGCCCCTGGTGGCTGGGGAGTGGGGCTGCAGGGGGACATGTGTGGGAGTCTGGTGGAGGCTGCCCCTGCACTGCTGGGGGGTGGGGGTGCAGGGAGATATGAGTTGGACATGAGTGGGGGCCTTGTGGAGGCTGCCCCTGCACTTCTAGGGGGTGGGGGTGATGGGAGACATGAGTGGGGGCCTGGTGGTGGCTGCCCCTTGTGGCTGGGGGCTGGGGGTGCAGGGGGAACATGTGTGGGAGTCTGGTGGAGGCTGCCCCTGCACTGCTGGGGGGTGGGGGTGCAGGGAGATATGAATGAGTCGGAAGTGGGTGCCTCCTTGGGGGCTGGCCACGCACTGCTGGGGGGTGGGGGTGTGGGAGACATGAGCGGGGGCCTGGTGAGGCTGCCCCTGGTGGCTGGGGTGGTGGGGTTATGGAGAAATGATTGAGGGCCTGGTGGAGGCTGCCCCTGGTGGCTGGGGGGTGGGGGTGCAGGGGGACATGTGTGGGAGTCTGGTGGAGGCTGCCCCTGCACTGCTGGGGGGTGGGGGTGATGGGAGACATGAGTGGGGGCCTGGTGGAGGCTGCCCCTGCACTGCTGGGGGGTGGGGGTGGTGGAGGACATGAGTGGGGCCTGATGGAGGCTGCCCCTGGTGGCTGGGGTGTGGGGTGCAGGGGGACATGTGTGGGAGCCTGGTGGAGGCTGCCCTGCACTGCTGGGGGGGTGGGGGTGATGGGGAGACATGAGTGGGGGCCTGATGGAGGCTGCCCCTGGTGGCTGGGGTGTGGGGTGCAGGGGGACATGTGTGGGAGCCTGGGTGGAGGCTGCCCCTGCACTGCTGGGGGGTGGGGGTGATGGGAGACATGAGTGGGGGCCTGGTGGAGGCTGCCCCTGGTGGCTGGGGTGTGGGGGTGGTGGTAGACATGGGTGGGGGCCTGGTGGAAGCTGCCCCTGCACTGCTGGGGTGTGGGGGTGATGGGAGACATGAGTGGGGGCCTGGTGGAGGCTGCCCCTGGTGGCTGGGGAGTGGGGCTGCAGGGGGACATGTGTGGGAGTCTGGTGGAGGCTGCCCCTGCACTGCTGGGGGTGGGGGTGCAGGGAGATATGAGTTGGACATGAGTGGGGCCTTGTGGAGGCTGCCCCTGCACTTCTAGGGGTGGGGGTGATGGGAGACATGAGTGGGGGCCTGGTGGTGGCTGCCCCTTGTGGCTGGGGGCTGGGGGTGCAGGGGGACATGTGTGGGAGTCTGGTGGAGGCTGCCCCTGCACTGCTGGGGGGTGGGGGTGCAGGGAGATATGAGTTGGACATGAGTGGGGGCCTGGTGGAGGCTGCCCCAGCACTGCTGGGGGTGGGGGTGATGGGAGACATGAGTGGGGGCCTGGTGGAGGGCTGCCCCTGGTGGCTGGGGTGGTGGGGGTTATGAGAGAAATGATTGAGGGCCTGGTGGAGGCTGCCCCTGGTGGCTGGGGGTGGGGGTGCAGGGGGACATGTGTGGGAGTCTGGTGGAGGCTGCCCCTGCACGGCTGGGGGGTGGGGGTGCATGGAGATATGAGTTGGACATGAGTGGGGGCCTGGTGGAGGCTGCCCCAGCACTGCTGGGGGGTGGGGGTGATGGGAGACATGAGTGGGGGCCTGGTGGAGGCTGCCCCTTGTGGCTGGCGGGGTGGGGGTGCAGGGGGACATGTGTGGGAGTCTGGTGGAGGCTGCCCCTGCACTGCTGGGGGGTGGGGGGTGATGGGAGACATGAGTGGGGGCCTGGTGGAGGCTGCCCCTGCACTGCTGGGGGGTGGGGGTGATGGGAGACATGAGTGGGGGCCTGATGGAGGCTGCCCCTGGTGGCTGGGGTGTGGGGTGCAGGGGGACATGTGTGGAGCCTGGTGGAGGCTGCCCCTGCACTGCTGGGGGGTGGGGGTGATGGGAGACATGAGTGGGGGCCTGGTGGAGGCTGCCCTGGTGGCTGGGGTGTGGGGGTGGTGGTAGACATGGGTGGGGGCCTGGTGGAAGCTGCCCCTGCACTGCTGGGGTGTGGGGGTGATGGGAGACATGAGTGGGGCCTGGTGGAGGCTGCCCCTGGTGGCTGGGGAGTGGGGCTGCAGGGGGACATGTGTGGGAGTCTGTGGAGGCTGCCCCTGCACTGCTGGGGGGTGGGGGTGCAGGGAGATATGAGTTGGACATGAGTGGGGGCCTTGTGGAGGCTGCCCCTGCACTTCTAGGGGGTGGGGGTGATGGGAGACATGAGTGGGGGCCTGGTGGTGGCTGCCCCTTGTGGCTGGGGGCTGGGGTGCAGGGGGACATGTGTGGGAGTCTGGTGGAGGCTGCCCCTGCACTGCTGGGGGGGTGGGGTGCAGGGAGATATGAGTTGGACATGAGTGGGGGCCTGGTGGAGGCTGCCCCAGCACTGCTGGGGGGTGGGGGTGATGGGAGACATGAGCGGGGCCTGGTGGAGGCTGCCCCTGGTGGCTGGGGTGGTGGGGGTTATGGGAGAAATGATTGAGGGCCTGGTGGAGGCTGCCCCTGGTGGCTGGGGGGTGGGGGTGCTGGGGGACATGAGTGGGGGCCTGGTGGAGGCTCCTTCTGGTGGCTGGGAGGTGGGGGTGCAGGGGGACATGTGTGGGAGTCTGGTGGAGGCTGCCCCTGCTCTGCTGGGGGGTGGGGGGGATGGGATACATGAGTGGGGGCCTGGTGGAGGCTGCCCCTGGTGGCTGGGGGGTGGGGGTGGTGGTAGACATGGGTGGGGGCCTGGTGGAGGCTGCCCCTGCACTGCTGAGGGGTGGGGTGCAGGGGGACATGTGTGGGAGCCTGGTGGAGGGTGCCCCCGCACTGCTGGGGGGTGGGGGTGATGGGAGACATGAGTGGGGGCCTGGCGGAGGCTGTCCCTGCACTGCTGGGGTGGGGGTGATGGGAGACATGAGTGAGGGCCTGGTGGAGGCTGCCCCTGGTGGCTGGGGTGGTGGGGGTGGTGGTAGACATGGGTGGGGGCCTGGTGGAGGCTGCCCCTGGTGGCTGGGGGGTGAGGGTGATGGGAGACATGAGTGGGGGCCTGGTGGAGGCTGCCCCTGCACTGCTGAGGGGTGGGGGTGATGGGAGACATGGGTGGGGGCCTGGTGGAGGCTGCCCCTGGTGGCTGGGGTGGTGGGGGCGGTGGTAGACATGGTTGGGGCCTGGTGGAGGCTGCCCCTGCACTGCTGGTTTGGGGGTGATGGGAGAACATGAGTGAGGGCCTGGTGGAGGCTGCCCC